>NC_062549.1:69805637-70108667 GCF_016906955.1 Phacochoerus africanus
TCCCTTTTGTTCACCTCCTTATCCCAAATTGTGCCCAGGTGCAGAAAAGGATTTGAGTTAGAGGAAGGGAATTCACTGCCATCTAAACTCCATATGGTCACAAGAGATACCAGAAAATGAAAGAAGGTTCAGTCAAAAAGACACTCGCAGTAAAACTGAATTTTTAAAGCTACATCTGTCATATTATTTGTGCCACATGAATCATTTGGTTGCAATGAGGACAAAAGGAACTCAGTGCTAGGACTGCAGGATGTGTGTGTGTGTGTGTGTGTGTGTGCGCGAGCGCGCCTGTGTGTTCGCACACGTGCCTTTTCCACAGAACATATGTTATCCCACTTGAATTCTGCTAACAGTGAAGTTGGATCATGTAATAAAATACAGTGATACACAATCAAAATGTTGGGGTTCAGTCCTCAGCTGAAGAAAAACATTTGATTTGAACTCTGATTCCACAGCTGTGTGGGTATGTTCCCATGATTGGGGGAAAAATGTTTTTATCTTTTCCTAATTAGCTCCTCTTCTATCCCCTCCTCCCCTTGCTTATGGCATTCAACAACAAGAAGGGAAACTTTGCAGACAATAAATGCAGTCGAACCATGAAAAAAAAGAAAGAAAGAAAATGGCATCGCTCTGCGACTCGCAATGGTGTGGCTAGAGCGAGGCAGATCCTGGAGAGTTGGAATCCTATCATCCAGAGCATCTGCAGCCTCCTCCTTGGAGAGCACATACTAATCATCTCTCTTCATGGTCAGTAGCCACATAAGGACAACACCAGACGATGCCAGTGGTTTTGGTCCTGTAGCATTTATATGCTTCCCTGCAAAGATAGCCATGCCAGATAATATTCGTCAACCTTGTCCTTGGTCTTCTCTCCTGATTGAGGCAGATGTTTATTTTCCATCTGTACTATATGTCAGTGCAACTGCAGCCTTCATCTGGCAAAGGGTGCCTGTAATATTATGAGGCCATCACATAAGCTGCTGGAAAGATTACTCTGGTGAATAAAATCAGTTTATGGCTAAAAACATTTATTCTTCATTTTGATAAGCTCTTAACAAATGGAAATTTGCTTTCTTACACTTTTGCCAAGCATAGGACTATGTTTATTTCTCGCTATATGGGTCACGAAGGATTCCCAGCTGTTAGCTAGAGTCAGTTGTGCATTGCTGCACTCAACAACATCTGTTTCACAAAAACAGTATCCAGCTTTTAGCACTCAAATGGAGGTTATACCATATGCCGGCAGACCACTTAGTTTTTACCTTGGGAACTAACTTTACTCTAGTCAAGGTAACAGAGGAAAAGCTGAATATTTAAATGTTACCCGGCTTCAGTCACATCTTCATGTGTGCTTGTCATTTCCAACTATATATAGTAAAGTTAGTTCCAAGCATATACCACAAGCTGTTCCTCTGTTTAATTATTAATTGGAAGAAAGTTTGTTTGCAAAACAGTTGAAATGTATTTTGTGATAGACTCTGATGTTGAAAGTAGTGCCATAAGGTGATTTCGCAAAGAGAGCAATCTGTTAAAATGTCGATTAATATTAGCTACGGACAAAAGCAAATCAGGCTTACAGCCCCTAAGTAACACGTGACATTATGGAAAACCACAGAATAGCAAATATTTTCTTACATTACAGAATAGTCTTCATTGCTGGACTTTTGTCTTGGTTCCCTTATTTTTGCCTATTATACTTTTTAAAAGAAAATAGAAAATAAAACTTAGGTTTCCAGTTTATTTTATGAGAAACTTAAACTTTAAAAAAACGTATATTCAGGAGTTCCCGTCGTGGCGCAGTGGTTAACGAATCCGACTAGGAACCATGAGGTTGCGGGTTCGGTCCCTGCCCTTGCTCAGTGGGTTAACGATCCGGCGTTGCCGTGAGCTGTGGTGTAGGTTGCAGACACGGCTCGGATCCCGCGTTGCTGTGGCTCTGGCGTAGGCCGGTGGCTCCAGCTCCGTATTCGACCCCTAGCCTGGGAACCTCCATATGCCGCAGGGGCGGCCCAAGAAATAGCAAAAAAAAAAAAAAAGACAAAAAAAAACCCCCCAAAAAAAAGTATATTCAAATGCATACTGGTTTTCAAATGTACATTCCTGTTATCACCATACTTAATTTTCTGCAAAGGCCCTTTTCAAGTGCTATAATGCTACAACCATATGTAATGATTGCTCAGAGAAGTCCATGATTGTCCCCCATGGGCAGAAGTTTTAGTTTTTGAAGGTTTCTTTGATGCTGTAATAAATGCTAAGAGAAGAGATTTTCCAGAGTCAAAACTTTAATTATGAGTCTAGAGCATCAAGAGGGCCTTATCTGGATCTCAGCTGGGGAACATCTTAAATTTCCTGATTTCTTTTCAAAGAAAGTGAGAAATATGTCCATCTGGGGGCTGATTCTCCATAAAGACTCCAGACAACCAAGTTAGAAACCATTCATGGAGTTCCCGTCGTGGCCCAGTGGAAATGAATCTGACTAGTATCCATGAGGATGCAGTTCAATCCCCGGCCTTGCTCAGGGGGTTAAGGACTCGGTGTTGCAGTGAGCTGTGGTGTAGGTAGCTGATGCAGCTTGGATCTGGCGTTGCTGTGGCTGTGGCGTCGGCTGGCAGCTATGGTTCTGATTTGACCCCTAGCCTGAGAACCTCCATTGGCTGCAAGCCCTGTGCAAGTGCAGCCCTGAAAAAGAAAAAAATAAAAGGAAAAGAAACCATTTAGTACTATTCAGTAACAACCACAACTAATTACTAGGCTGTCTGGATTTTCCACCTGTGAACTTGCATATAAGATTATAAATCCATCTCTAGAATAACTGCATGACTAAACAGGAGAAATAAGGTGAGTTATTCCAAGTTTCAACATTGGTTACCTTTTACTTTAGAGAAATTCCGGTTTCAAAAGCTAAGTCAAGGCAAGTCCTGGATAGAAATCTATTCATGTACATTTTGGCCCCCTCTGTAGCTGAGCCCCTCCCTCCTTTTCTTGAAATTTCCTGAAGTTATCTATCTTTTGAGTTATAGCCAAGGAACTTCACTTTCAACTATTTATCAACAAAACTTTTCTGAAACATTTGCTAATATATTTCAATTCCTCCCCCTTTCCAGAAATAGTTTTATTTTTAGAGGTAACTTTGGAAAGGAGCAATAGTAAAGATGAGGGTGAGAATAGTAATAAATGATGAATAACCCTGTCCGCCAACAAGTACCAAGACGACAAGTGTGACTGTCAGCTGCCCACAACTTGACAACTTTGATTATAGTGGCTAGAAATCCTGACATAGTCATATCTAATGAAGCCAAGGCAGGAAGAGCAGGTAGATCTGGCAATGGACTCAAAGCAGGAACTGGAAAACAGAAATCAAAGTCATTCTATCCATCTCTCTGGGGCTATGCAGTCTTTGCTTTTCACAGCCTGTGATACACCAAAAACACATAAGCATGCACTGCAGAACATGGCTGTGCAAGCCTTGACTCTGCAAATTCGGTCTCTAGTCCTAATGGGGTTCTGATTCAAAATTCCAAGGAGAGAGAACCTGATTGGCCCAGGTGGAGTCATGTATTCAAGACTGGTCTTTCCAGAGGTCACAGCCCCACTGACCCCACAGAAATAACATTGAGAGAAGCTTATTCCTTCACGAGGAGTAAACAGCTTTCAGGAATGAGGCCTGTGGACCAAGAGTGCACTACAGTGCCTGTCTCATATACCTCTACCCTTTCTCAGAGGTGCTAATGAGCACTGAAGTGTCCAAAGCCACCTTGAAGAGATAGCTCAGTGGCGTGGTTGAGGATCGTGACCTCCACAGTCCCACCAGCTGGGAATGGGACTTGGCTCCAGCACTCTCCATGTGACTAAAACTCAGTGGCTCGCTCTCTTGGCTTGTAAACTGAGGACTGCATTCCTCATGAGCTTGCTGTGATGATTGAGTTGTAAAGCTCTTAGAATAGTGCCTGGTATACAGTAAAAGCTATACAAGTGTATATATAAGTATTGCTTAGCAAAGATAATAAAAATAAAAGTACTGTAGAAATAAATAAAAAAACTGGTTTCTGGGTAACATAAAATATATAACTATTTCTTGATCATATTTGGCACTTGTTTGAGAAAGCTATAACCTAAGAGACTGATACCATGAAAGGCCGTAGAGTATAAAGAAAATCAGTCTATGAAACATAATTACAATGAAGGGAGGAAAGAGCTTAAGATCTAAAATTTGAGAATCATTAAATATATTTCTTATCTCATTATAAATATAACAGGATGGAATACTGACTTTGTATTTGTTCTGAAGCATTCTTAGTATTCTGTGGGCACTTGATAAAAGTTAATAATAGTAAATGTCATCAGTTAAATTTTTCTTGCTGATCAAAAAAATACACAAATCTTACCTCTCAAAGAGATTTTTTTGTTACCCAGATACACGGTTTTCTCCTGACTAAAGAAGTACACAGGGGATATTAATTAGGTGAAGGATATGATGTGGAGAAGGGGTTGGGAGTGATGCCTAGAGAGGAAACAAAGCCTGTCCATGTCAGAGAATGCAATTTAATAAGCATTACTCAAGTGCTTATACTGCAGTTGGCAGGTTGATAGGTAAATCTGTTTTTTATTTGCAATACATTAAAATTACCTCTTAAGATGTCTGTCTTGCTCACATGCCATAAATTCTTAGAGGGCTGAGGCTGTGCCATTTCATCATACTCACCCCCTCCTCTCAATACACTTGAACATAGAAAGCAATCAATGAATGTGTATTGAACTAAACTTGATGTACAACTTTACAGGAGTCCTAACCTGAGAGGTCTTGGAAGGACATCCTGGAACATCAACAGCAGGCCACAGAGGATGAGGAGGAAGTAGAGTCTATCAGCTGCCCCTCAAGAAGGGTCTCATAAGCATGACAAATCCTAGTTTGATTGAGATCAACCAAACAAACACTTGATGCTAATGACTGCCCATCAGGAGAGGACCACAGGAACAGGAGTTTCAAAGTAATGGCTTTGCTCAACATCTTATCCTGGAGACTGATACTCATCGTGTGGGGCAGGACGCCAAACAGGGATCAGAATTTTAAGAGCCCCTGTAGAGAAAGTGACATGAGCTAGGCAGAGTATCAGAGCCTCAGCCCAGCAAAATACTCTTCGCATTCAAAACCCAGTCAAGGGGAGTTCCTGTCATGGCACAGCAGAGATGAATCCAACTAGGAACCATGGGGTTGCAGGTTCAATCCCTGGCCTCACTCAGTGGGTTAGGATCTGGCATTGCTGTGAGCTGTGGTGTGGGTTGCAGAGGTGGCTCAGATCTGGCATGGCTGTGGCTCTGGTGTAGGCTAGCAGCTACAGCTCCGACTGGACTCCTAGCCTGGGAATCTCCATATGCCGCGGCTGCAGCCTTAAAAAGACAAAAGATAAAAACAAAAAAAAAACAAAAAAAAACCCACAATCCAGTCAAGGAAATAGAACCTTAACCAGAAAACCTAGGAAGATTTCCAGTCTGAACAAATACCACAAGATTTGAGGATGATTAAAACTGGCAATTTCATGGATGGCTGGGTTTGACCCTGGCTTGAGAGAGACAAGCCTTACAGGGATATAAGAGTCTGCTAATATTCTGTTGACCCCCATTCTAACCTATTCCAGAGCCAGATGAATTGGGTTCTACCTACAGAACAATGAGAGGAACTAAGGAAGGCCACAGCTAAGGAGATCACAGAGTAAGGCATGGATTTGGTCTCAGAGAAGTTGATGAATGACATCAAAGGGGACATTTATTCCTCTTCAAAGGCAGGGCAATATGTAGAGACTCTAGGAGAACACCAGCCAAGCCAGCAGAGAGGGCAGCCAGTACATAGCCTGAGGTCAAGATTGTTTATACTGTGGCTCAACTGTTGGTTAAGATGGGACAGTGAGAGATGGAGAAGGAAATGGGGCAGAGGTGTGGGGGCAGACCACTAGTCCTGGAAGGAAGTGATCACATGGCATTCTTGGCCTCCTGTGTCAAGATCTGCATGGCAACCTCATGACTAGGGTGTAACTCAAGCAAGACAAAACCTAACCTTTAACTCCTCTTGGGGTGATCTTACTCAACTTGAGGCACCTACTGCATAATTAACCTCCTCTATGAAAAAAGTCTCCTCTTCATAGTACTTTTTAAGCCATGCTATAAAGGTAGATGAGCTCTTCAAATGGAATAAATTTAAATGAAAAATACTAGCAATGAACACATTGCAAAGGCTTCAGAGATCTTGTAGAAGTGAAATCTTTCATGTTTCCAAAGAGTCAATGCTCTTGATTCTTAAACTAATCCTCCTACATTTCTACTGTTTACTGAATTCAAACAGTTTTAGGGCAGGGATGCAGTATTCTCAGAATTGTGTTTTAATATGTGAGCCAGTAAGGACATTCTCAAAGAAACCACTTAGTTACTATACATTCATTGTCTTGTACTGATTTATTTTTTAAATTAACAATCAGCTGCAGTCAAAAGAAAGGATGAGAAACAAAATCTAAAACAACAAGACTCACTTTCTAGGCTTTTGAAAAGAACTCTGGGAAACATTAGTCTTCAGCTGTTAATTGGAAATAATCTTATTTCTCTAAATAAAAAGAATTCATAAATGTTTATCTTTGAGTAATGTCTTAAGATCTAACAAAATCATTTCCCTCCCTTTTATCTTCCATCATGATTCTGCAAAACTGAGCAAATTTAGATTTCACCATTAACAAACTAGGACTGGAGTGTGTTGTTGGCTTTCTTGGCATATTCTACTCTCAGAAATATAGAAAAGCCTCCAAATGTTCTTTGGGCATATATAATTCTTCTTCCATTTCCCTTTATTCCACAAGTATTTAGAGATAGAATGACCCTGTAAATCAGGGAAGATTTGAAAACAAAAGGGTTGTTACTAAGTAATTTTCTAGGACAACTGCCATGATTGGGATATAGTATTGTCCTATTTACAGAGCACTTTGACCCTATCTCTTGCTATCCTAACTGTAGAGAATGGTTTACAAACCCCTTTGACAACTGACCCCTTTCAATTGAATTAAAGGTGTTTTTCCTCAGTCCCCATTTGAAAATTACATATAAGGAACACAGGAGGAGTTCCCATCGTGGCGCAGCGGAAACGAGTCTGACTAGGAACCATGAGGTTGCGGGTTCGATCCCTGGCCTTGCTCAGTGGGTTAAGGATCCGGCGTCGCTGTGGCTGTGGTGTAAGCTGGCAGCTACAGCTCTGATTCGATCCCTAGCCTGGGAACCTCCATATGCTGTGGGTGCGGCCCTATAAAAAGACAAAAAAAAAAAAGAACACAGGAGTTCCCTGGTGGCCTAGAGGTTAAGGATTAGGCATTGTCCCTGCTGTGGCTCTGGTTCCATCCCTGGCCATGGAACTTCCACATGCCACAGGCACAGCCAAAAAGAAAAAAAAAAAGAAAGACAGAAAGAAAGAACATATCTTTAGGAACCATGTGAGTTTTGATCCACAGACACAAAGGTTGATAAAGATAGTTATAACAAACACATTATTATTATTATTATTTTTTTTAATGGCCACACTGTGGCATATGGAGATTCCCAGGCTAGGGGTTGAATTGGAGCTGCAGCTGCCAGCCTACATCATGCAACACCAGATCCGAGCCATCTCTGTGACCTACACCACAGTTCACAGCAATGCTGGATCCTTAACCCACTGAGCAAGGCCAGGGATCAAACCTGTGCCCTCATGGATACTAGTCAGATTTGTTTCCACTGAGCCATGATAGGAACTCCAACAAACATATTCTTGAACCTCGACACAGTCACCTGTTCCTCTATCCACTTATATGTTCAGGGGATAACACTGAGACCTCCCTGGACTTGGGCTATATTGATCTGCATGACCCACACACTTCATTGCCTCATCAGTCTGTTGTCCAGTGAGCAGACAATAGAAAATATAAGAGCGGATGACACCTAACACATCCATGGGGAGAAGCTAGTTCTTCTCCATACCTGAGCACCTCACGGAGGGCATTCCATCACCCCCAGCCCCAGTTCAGAATTGCAGGAAGCTTTCAGTTGCTTATTTTCCTACCTCCACCTTTGAACTGAATTTTAAAAGAAAAGTCAGTTTTGTTTAAAGCAAAAGCACCATCCTGGATTATCTAAAAATCTCCTGGGAAGCTGAAGCTCCAGGGTAGGTGGTGGCCACTGTGACATTATCCAGGACATGAGCTCTGATTATGACTGTGCTCTGGAAGCAAATGCTCAAAATGCAGTAGTAGTGAGTTTCATGAACAAATGCTTAGCTAGAAGGCACGTTTCATGTACAGACTGAAACCACAAGAATCCTGAGAGCTGCAAATTCTCATCTCAGTGACAGACAGTTGAGGACGGCTGCCACTCCGTTCCTCCTCCCATCCGTCCTCTCCCTCTGACTACTCCTCTTTGCTCACAGGGCATGGAGACCCTTCCTTCTTTCACATACTGGCCCAATCTTCGACCTTCTCTCGCTGTATAGAGTCAGATGGCAACTGGAGAATAATAATTAAAAAATGCTCAAAATCATTAGCTACTAATGAATCTTTTCAAGCTAAATTTGTCTCAGTGGGTATGGTTCTGGAAACACAGAAAGCAAAATATTTCATAGTATTAATCCTGCTTGGAGTTCCCGTCGTGGCTTAGCGGTTAACGAATCCGACTAGGAACAATGAGGTTGTAGGTTTGATCCCTGGCCTTGCTCAGTGGGTTAAGGATCCGGCGTTGCTGTGAGCTGTGGTGTAGGTCACAGTCGAGGCTCGGATCTGGTGTTGTAGCTCCAATTGGACCCCTAGCCTGGGAACCTCCATATGCTGTGGGTGCGGCCCTATAAAAAGACAAAAAAAAAAACCCACAAAAAAACTTGCTTCTGTCATAAGAAGTACCTATCTGTATACTTTGTTCCAGTGTGGTTAAGTTCAGTTAAGAACCAAACTTTCATGGACCTCTTGCTCTATGTGGGAACCCTTGCTGGACACTGGTATTTCAAAGACACTCCTCATCTATTCTTGCCCTTCGGGAATGCTCAGCCTGCTGGGGGGTTACAACACCACCACAGGGTAGAGAAGGCATTAGACATTCTATAGAAAATTCAGAAAAACTCTTTCTTATGAAAGTGAAAATACTTCTGCTGAATTGTTTAGTATCACTTCCTCTTTTATTGGCATTTGAGGGGTGTATGTGTGCATGCACACCTAATAAAAAAATATCATGGGGACTTTCGGAAGAAAGAGAAGAAATGAAAGAACTTTGTGATGAACAGTCCGTGAGTTAAAGAATCCCTAATTTTCCATGACGCCCTGGGGCCCATGAATTGATGCTTCAGTCTGGGAGGAGGCTAGCAAGCCCCTCTAATCTGTAATGAAATCATCCTTCTAGACCAATGGTCCTTCCTTTGTTTGAGATCATTGGCCCATGATCATCTCATGAAGCTAGAAATCCTCTCCTCAGGAAAAAAAGAAAAGAAAAAAGAAAAGAAAAATTCTCACTTACTTTTTTTTTGCAGAATTAGAAGAAAATTTTTCTTCTCCAAAATTTTATGAAGAATGTATGGACTTCCTGACACCTTCCTGTATGGACTTCCTGACACCCACCCATGGAGTCCTATTTAAGAACCCCTGTTCCACACTGAACTCCCACAAGGTAGTGAACAGGTGGGGTAATGTCATCATATTCTTGTTACTCCCATCTTCTGGAAGAGGGCCTACAAAATTTTTTTTTAACAAATGTTAAATAGTAATAATAAAATTGATATTTATCATCTAGCATTTATTAAATGACTACTAGCTCAAAAGTTTTTTCTAAGCTAACTACAACAAATTTAATCTTCACAGCAACCTTCTGACATAGTATTTATTAGCTCCCTTTTATAGACAAAAAAAAAAATCAATCAGCCAAGATTGCCTAAGAAATGATTGAATTAAAGTCCTTTCCAGGTACCTTAAACCTGGCAGACCAAGGTTTAAGGTTGTATATTTCTTTAAGTACTTCTTAAGTACTTACCTAAATTTAGCTGGAAAATAGAAACTCAAATTCCCATAGAGAGAACTTCTGTCTTTCTAAAACGAAGTAAATACAAAAAAAGGAGAAAGAAAGAATGCCATGAAATCCCAGCTTTCTCTGTCCTATAGATTACAAACACCAGCAACTTCCCTATACAGCTTCTCATTCATTCCTTATTATTAAAAACAAAAAATTGTGTCCTATGATTATCAAGGCAAAGTTCCAAATACCTAAGATAAACTAATCTCACTATGGAGCTAATTTTAAAGGTGGATCACAGATTTTTCCAAATGGACCAACTAACATTTCACTACAGAGAAATGCTTATTATTATTTGATTTTTTACTCCAACTTGCTTCTCAATTGGTATTTTTGTTACAATTTGCTGTTGCCCTATTTTCCCCATGTCTAGTTCTCCATTACTTTCATTTAATTCTCTCTCATCTATAAGCTTGATGAGCTGTCTATAAAGAAAGCAGGAAAGATATTAAAAATAAGAGGATTTTCCAGGTGGGTTCTCCCAAGCTCTCGGCTCTCTCATTAGAATAAAGATTTTACAGTTACATCTGCACCGTTCTTAAAAAAAAATAAAAAGTTTTATAAAAGGGGAAACTATAAAAGGGTCCAAGATATGTCATCACTCTTCTGCCATCAGTATCCAGATGTGCAATGGCCTTAGAAAATGGTACTAACAGCCATGGTAAGATTGAGTCTGAGAGCACTGGAGCAGAACACTCCAACTCCCTTTATAAAAGCATCCCAAGCATCTGATCTTACCTGTAAATAGTCCAGGCTAAAAGTATTCATTCCATATTTATATATTGTATTACATTGTTGAGATTCAATTAGTTAATAAGAATGAAGAACACACAACAAATCATTAGTCTCTAAACAACCAACTTGTAGCTCACACAAGGGGAGAAAATCCATTCCACCTCACGTTGCTGTAAAATTGCTCTAGGAGTTATACTTCTATTAAAATTCTCTAATGTTGGAGTTCCCGTCGTGGCGTAGTGGAAACGAATCTGACTAGGAACCATAAGGTTGCGGGTTCCATCCCTGCCCTTGCTCAGTGGGTTAAGGATCCGGCATTGCTGTGAGCTGTGGTGTAGGTCACAGACGTGGCTAGGATCTGGCATTGCTGTGGTTCTGGCGTAGGCTGGCGGCTACACCTCTGATTAGACCCCTAGCCTGGAAACCTCCATATGCTGCAGGTGTGGCCCTAAAAGGACAAAAAAAAAAAATTCTCTAATGTTTCATATTTGAAAATTAGATAAATGCTGTCTAATATTTTTCTATCTGTAAGTATGAAGATCTGTATGGACTTGTTAAATAACTGAGTGACTAAGATTATGGCATGAGCTCTGAGTGTTCCTGTTTTCAGAATAACGTCACAATACTTTTGGATTAAGAAAAACTAACCACACAAAATCAGCCCAGGATGGTTTAAAATCATCTTTCGTTTGGCCTTTTGTCTTGATCCACTTGCTATGGAATAGGAAGGACAGGAAAAAAGATGCCAAAAACCCCAAAGATTTAAAAATGGAAAATTTCTGGAGTTCCCATCATGGCTCAATGGAAACGAATCCAACTAGGAACCATGAAGTTGCGGGTTCCATTCAGTAGGTCAGGGATCTGGCATTGCCATGCGCTGCAGTGTTAGGTCAAAGACACAGCTCCTATCCTGCATTGCTGTGGCTATGGTATAGGCCGGACGCTACAGCTTCAATTCAGCCCCTAGCCTGGGAACCTCCATATGCCACAGGTGCAGTCCTTAAAAAGAAGCAAAAGAAAAAGAAAAAAAAAAAAGGGAAATTTCCGTATAAATTAGAAAATTGATGTTTGAGGTAATACCCATATCGGGTTACTCAAGATGTGGTTCCAAGGCAAATGGTGCATCTGCAAGCAGCCACCTTGGTTCCTAGGTTAAGTTAGCATCATTATTTTCTCAATGGAAAGATAATAAATCAACATCCTGAAGAAAAGAGGACAATTTTCTATTATTAGCTTTCTCATGAGAATCAATTGAGTCATTCAAAGGGAATTCTGTGTCATGTTTATACCATTAAAAGTTATGATTACCTACTTAGAATAATCCTTCCTTACAAGACCTACATATTGCTAAGAGTGGAATCAAGATAACTACTTTTGGAGCAAGGGCCTCACTGGCAAACCCACCACATATCCATCTAACTGGAGATGGATACCAAGTATCATCTAGGAGCAAGGCACCCTGCACATATGGGAGACAGAGCAGGAATGAGACAAGTGAGCCCTTTAGACCAAGACACCCATTAGGGGAGATGCTTGGTAAACAGGTCACCAGATAAGCAAGGTAATTTCAGTAGGTAACAGGGTCTATTTAGAAAACGGCCTATGGTACTGGGATCGAATGTCTATGGGAGGCTAAACTGAATTGAAAACAGGAAAAGACCTCTCTTGAAAACTGGATCTGAGTTGGACCTACAGGATGATGAAATAAAATTTATAATTTAAAGATGAGAACCATGTTGTATAAAAAGTCTTAGAAATTCACAATGCATATCAGTGAATTAAGCATCATGAGCAGTCCTGATTAATTTACACAACTTATAATACTAGTGTTCCTTGATACACAGCTGTAAATGCTCTTCTGGTCTATTCTACTGATTTGTCTCACTATTCCAATGCCAGTAAGAAAAATAAGTGGGATTACCATTGCTTCACGGTTAATGCTACTATCTTTTAGGGAAACTACATCCTTAACCCACTGAGCAAGGCCAGGGACTGAACCCGCAACCTCACGGTTCCTAGTCAGATTCGTTAACCACTGAGCCATCACGGGAATTCCCCTCATTATGTTCACAGGAGTTTATGATTGATTTCAGTTAGAATTCACATATTAAAAATTGTACATCTGCTAATTAGAAACTTTGTATTTACTTTGTTTATTCAGCTCTGTTTTTATTGCACATAGTAAGAAATTCAGTTTTCCTTACATAATTTCTACCCATTTTTGTTAACTAAATCCTAAATGCTTTACATTTTGATTGTTGTTAGGAATAGAATTATTTCCAATTATTTCTAGGTTATTATTGCTAATATAGAGCAATTTAAATATTTTTTTGTAATTACAGTTGACCCTTAAATAACGTGGGTTTTAATTGTGAAGGTCCACTTACACACAGATTTTTTTTTTCAATAAATTAATTCTATAGAACTACACAGTCCATGGTTGGTTAGATCTGCTAATGTGGAATTGCAGATAGGAGAACTAGAGAACCTGCTGTAAAGTCACATTCAGATTTTCAACTGTGCTGAGGGTTGGTGTGCTAAACCCCTGCATTGTTCAAGAGCCAATTGTACTTCATAACCTGTCACATTATTGAACATCCATATTAGATCTCAAAGTTCTTAGAGTTGATTCCTTTGTGTTTAACAAAAAGAAAAATAATAAAGATATTTATCAGCTAATTTCCAATACTTCTCTTCATCATACTTTTTCCTTGTCTTATTAAGTTGGATAGAATTTTCACACAAAATTGTAAAATAGTGTTGATAGTCAATAACACAGGCCTTATTCTTAACGCATAGCATATGACTAGGGATTATTAATGAGCAGGAAATACAGGGTAAGACAATAATGTGGGGCTAACCTGCAAACGAGTATTGTCTCTTTCCTCTGATCGCATCCTAATTGAAGTTGCTTCATAAAGCAGCAACATTACCTTTGTCAAGCAAGAGGGAACTCAATATGAGATGATTGAAAGAACCTGATAAATACAATTTTCTGATCCCTCCAGCTACTCTCAGACATCCTCATTGCAATGATCGAGAGTCTACATAGTCAAATCTGGGCATTAAACAAAAACACTCGGGTTGTTTCCCATCTTCCAAAGAGTGCTCCATAACTAAGGGTGCATGTATGCCTTTTCAAGTGTGTCATGAATGCATGAGAGCATAATGGTGGAATACTACATACCACTCTCCTAAGTCAGGTCTTCATTTTTCATAACCTGAAGGTAATACATGGTATCTCTTTCAACATATTATGCTCAAAATCTTTGTTAAATATTGCTTCCATAAAAATGTCAGAGTGTTTTATTTTAAATACAAACCTGACTGAATGCCCTGGCGAACCCTCTAAATATTCACCTGTCTGCCGAGTTAACTTAAAGCTCCTTGATGGAGCTCTACCTGACCTGATGCCACGCCTTGCTTTTGCCCCTGTTTCATACTTTCCCTCTCACCTACGCTTGCAGTTCCTTGGCCACGCCCACCAGTGTACATACCACACCTTGGCTCAAGTCTCTGCCTGGAACACCTTCTCCATCTTTGCCTACTTCTATTAGACTCAACAGAGGTGGTACCTCCTTCAGGAAGCTCTTCTCAAGTCATATTCACTTTATCCGTGGTCCAATAAGACTAGTGCCGCTGTCTATCACAGCATTTAAATTGTTTTTAGGAACCGGTGTTATTATGTCTGTCAACTTGAGGTCAGTGACTGTGTTTTATTTTGTATTGTATTCTCTGTCCATAGCACCATGCTTGGCATATAGAGAGAGCTCAATATACTTCCAAACCAAAAAAAGAAACAAAAACAAAGATGTTTTAAAAATGAATTGTTAGATCTACTGTCTCTTTTTAGGGGTTCTATTGCCATTTATGCATTAGGAATCACACCTGAAGTCTTCTAAGATTTTATTATTTTACGACATGTATTTCTGAAGTTTTCCCTCTAAATAAGGTCTTAAAATGTTTCCCCTGTTGATTAAATTCTTGAGGGAAATATTACACTTGCTGTAAGTTGCAATCACATTGCTTTTCCTAAAATAGAAAACTTTTAAAAGCCTTTGTTTAAAGAAAAATGAACGATTTAAATGCAATGTTCATAACATTTCATTTTAGATAATGATACGTAATCATTTAATTTAGTCACAGCATGTTAATATAAAAAAGGTTACATCTAATTTGGCCACTAATGTTCAATGTATTTTAGGAAAATGGGATCTGTACACGTAAAATGTAAGAGCATTTCTCATGTATCATGCTTATTAGTGCTTTACCAAACAAACTTAATCCTCAGAAAACCTCTATTATTTGAATGCCATTATGCTAATTTTACAAATGAGGAAACTGAGTCTCAAACAGGTTAAATAACTCTTGTAGTGAAGTATTACTTCGCTTTTAGTCCAGGAGTTAGATTTGCTGAAATAAATGAGCTTGTTCATTACCATCTTCTACTTCCTTCCTCCTTCTTACCTCTGAAGCCTCCCATCCTATACCCTAAGAACTTCCCTCTTTTTCTTGTCACTAGGAACCTTAATGATAGAGATGAAAAGGGTTAGTTTATGCAACGAACCCTTAAGAAATCAGATAGGAAATAGCATCTGCTATGCTAGTTCCCTCTAGGAATGCCTTTGTGAGTGACAGGCGGCCTCCCACCTCCCACCACCTCCCCACCACCACCACCCCCACAGCTCTGAAGAGCAGTCACTCTAGGATAATGCATTCACTGGGTCCTTTCTTCATGAAAGGTCTTTCTTTACAAAACATATTCCATCTCCCCCATACAGAGCTCAGAGAGCCACAAGTTTTATCCATCTGAACATAGTTAAGAAACAGAAAGCAATAAAAAATATTTGACCCTGTTTGGGGACATAAACAGAAGAAGCCATTGGAGCTTGCTCCCTTTGCTGATCTATAAACCTCCCTTGTCCCTCAGGGCACATTCACTCCCATGCAGCCACTGCTTCCATTGCTTTTAGCCAGTTTCTTGGCACCCTTACAAAGCCCATTTCACATGAATGGCAGGAAATTACCAAGAGAAAAGCGGTCACTCCTCTCAGATATACTGACAATCTTGAGAAATAGCAGCAGAGAGGCAAGGAAGACACCTGGAACTGCAGCCACAGGTAAAATGTTACTATCAACCAGGTAACTGTTTCAGAATTGTGTCCATAGTCAATACATAAGACCGACTTTCAACTAGAAAGTCTCAACTAAGGATGCTATAAGAACAAGAACTTCTGGCCAGTTCTCCCTGCTTTGGCTCAGGATTCAACACAACAAGTCCCCACTGGAGACAACAGGCTGAAATTTCAGGAAAGTGGTTTAAGCCCAAGTATAAAGCAGATCTTGAACAATCCTGCAGTATTACAGGTGAGGAGTCATAGCAGATGACAAATACGTTTAATTAAACAGGGAGGCAAATGGTCTCAAACTGAAGCTTGCAATGAACCAAGCCATAGACATTAAAGGCAAGGTTTTCTTGGACCTGGTTTACTTTCCTCCTTTCTCAACTTTGATTAAGGCTAAGTAGCTTTCCTTTTCTGTTACTGTATACAATTTAAGTGTGTTGTGCTGGTCTAAAGTAGCTGTTTGGTAAGGTGTGTACACATGTGTTTGAATGTGTTTGTGGTTAACTAATTCTTTTGTGGCAAGGAACTACTCTCTCTGATGAATTGATTTCATTTAACCAAATTAACTCTGTTAGTTACATAAAAGATTAGGCACTGTTATCTTATACTGGTATGCAGAGAGTTACAGAGAAGTATAAAGTGTACATCGAGGGCCAATTATGCGTGAGGAACTACTGATAATTATGAGAGCTGGTTAATATTTCTGAATTATTAAGTCTGACAGCATAATCCTGCTTTCTGTGTTGTTTAGTCTATTGATACCAGATGCTTAATGCATAGTAAAATGTGACAGTGCAGTGGAAGTTAATGCTCTTCTACAAAATAAAGGAAATGACTGTGTGGAACATGAAATGCAGAAGGCAGAAGCCGAAAGTAGAATTGGTTTTAAACAGAAGGGTGGTTGAAAGTCTGAAACCGTATTAAACTTCAAACACTGTAATATCTTCTTTCTGCATGCAGTGGAGGTTAGAGAGCTGCACCACGACAGCTGGTTAGAGACTGCCCCTTCCTAGTGTCATTGGAACTTTCCCACCTGCGAGGACATTATTTGGGGGTTATGGGTCATTTGCTCTCCAGCTGATGTTCAACATGGGTTCAGTGAGGGTGATGATAAGCTTTGTCTCTAGAGTACTCAAAACCAGTTTCTACAAGGCAGCCTCAGAGATAAGTGAGAACTATGCACCTGACTAAATGTTTGTGTGTGTGTGTGTGTGTTTTAATGCTAGTTATAAAGAGAAAAGGAGAAAAGGAGAAAAACTCACAACGGCCTAATATGATATACTATATAGATGATTACAAGAGTGGATCAATATTCCTGAATTATTAACTCTGACAGTACAATCACGTGTTTTTCTTTTTTCTTGTGTTGACACCAGATGTTTAAAGCAGAGTAAAATGTGACTGCAACATTATCTGTACTTGTGGCTAGAAAACCAAAAAAGTACATGCTATCATTGCAAATATAACAACATACACAATGTCTAAGACAAAACAGATGTCTTCTTCAGGATTTTCACTCTCATTTAAAGGAAGCGAATTCCCCATAGAAAGTACAAGGGAAATTTCTATGACAAATGAGATAGCATTTCATCTCTTGAATGATAAAATAAGTCACTTTGGTGCATTGGTATTATCAGCTGCAGAGGTGGTGGGATATGCTCCCCCCCATGGGCTATGATCTCAAATTCTGCTCACATAAATGGCAATTTCAGTTGCTATCAACCGTGGTCAGTGAAATCTCTTAATGATGGTAGCTCAGTAAAGACATAAAATATGCTAAGTCTATTTATGTGTTATTATTGAGCTCTTAAATAATGGTACTAAGAGCTAAACATCCTACATGTATTAACTTCATCTTTACAGTACCCCTGTGAGGTGGGAACTAGCATTATCCTCATTTTACAGGTATAGAATAGATATAAACAGGTCAGCAAGTTCCCCAATATCACTCAGATACTAAATGGCAGAACTGACATTTGATCTCAGGGAATGTGGCTTCTGAGGCCACAAACTTAAAATATGCATCAGCACCTTCACTCCTCCCAGTCCCTCCCAACACTCCCATTCTACTCTCTCCCTTACCTCAAGCCTAACTTTTTGAGGACATAAAGTCATGCCTCTGGCTGATAGGGCGAGGTTGAAAGAAAGCCTCTAATAGAACAAGGAAATAAAAAAACCTGCAAAGGGAGTTCCCATTATGGCTCAGTGGTTAATGAATCCGACTAGGAGCCATGAGGTTGTGTATTCGATCCCTGGCCTTGCTCAGTGGGTTAGGGATCCAGCATAGCCACAAGCTTTGGTGTGGGTCGTAGGCACAGCTCGGATATGGCATTGCAGTGGCTGTAGGCCTGCGGCTATAGCTCCGATTGGACCCCTGGCCTGGCAGCCTCTATGTGCCGCGGGGGCAGCCCTAGAAAAGGCAAAAAGACAGAAGAAAAAAACAAAAAAACAAAAAACCCTGCAAAAGAATATCAGAGGCAGAGGCATATATTACTGTATACTCTCATTCTTTGGTTTTTTTTTTCTTTTTACAGCCCACCCACGCCATATGGAGGTTCCCAGGCTAGGGGTCAAATTGGAGCTGCAGCTGCTGGCCTATAACACAGACACAGCCACAGGATCCAAGCTGTATCTGTGACCTACACCACAGCCTATGGCTAGAAAATGAATATACCTGAGAATCTGCAGAAATCTTAGAGAAGGCTTTGGAGTCCCACTAGCCAGGGAGTTGAAATGCTGGAAGCAATTTCCACAGGACCCCCCCGGGGCCTTCCCTGACAGACCCTCCCCCACCTCCTCTGCTTGAGCTCCTCTCTGAAGGTCCTCGATAACAGTATCTGATGCACACTTTGAGTTGTTTTACAGATGCTAAAACCACCACCGAATGGAAGAAATGAACTACTTGAGGATCATGAGTAGCCCCCAGACCTACTGGCCCATAAGGATTGAAAATGTTAACCCCCGTGACACCACCCTGTTCCCTCACCAGCAACCAGCAAACAGTGCACGAGCTGATCACATACTTGGGCCTCCTATCCCTTACCTTGCCTTTAGCAATACTTTGCTCAAACCTATCCAGGAGTTTTGAGCACTAGCTGCCCTGGACTTCTCGCTTGGCGCCCTGCTATAAACGCTGCACTTTCCTGCACCACAACTCAGGGTCAAGAGATTGGTTTTACTGCACGTGGATAAGCAAACGCAAGTTTGGTTTGGTAATAGGTAACATAATTGGGAGAGTGGCCCCTAGCTAGATGGAGTCTGGGTTCTATCACTAACATTAGGAAGATACTACAGTTTGTGTAGACAGGTGTTTAGAGATTTGGAAGTTTTAGGGCACGTAGAGAGGACGAGCAAGAAGGGCAAACTAATGATTAAAGTTCCATGAAGAAAAAGACAAAGAAGAAGAGACTCAGGATATTTGAGAATTAATTGCCTCTCTCTGTGAACTATTTTATTTCTAATATATGTAGTGGCACAGTATACTGGGCACCAACTACTGAATTAGGGAGAGTCGTATTTTGGAATTCAGTAGTGCAGTGGTTCTCAATGCTATTTAAACATTATATTCACCCATGACACTCAAAAAAAAAAAAAAAACTAATCTAATGCCTGGGGTCATTCAAAGTCAATTGAGTCAGAATTTCCAAGTACTACTGGGCACTGATACTCTTTGCACTGTATTCCAGGCACTGAATGGCTCTAATGTCTAGATATCATTGAGAACTACAGCTTGAAGGAATGATCTATCAGGACCACAAGTTTCAGTGGAACATATTAATTAGGCTTTCTGCTGATCATCCTCTAGCATTCAGAGCTTTAACTATTTTCATTCATTACGTATAACTGTAATCTGGAGAACTAAAATACTTAAAGAAACTAATTTAAGAAGTTCAAACACAACTTGGTTTGCTGAAAAGTTGCTTGCAACAACTTGAATATTATTTTAATCATCTCTGTTATTAAAAAAGGAAAGTGCAGGATATAACAAGATTCTACGCTTGGTTCTTTGATAAAATAAAGATAATGCAAGTACTATCTTGTAAATTTGGATGTTTGAATCACTGGCAAAGTTAAAGGAGGTTATAATTGGAAATCTGCACAAATGCACAACAAAGTTTGAAAGTGGATATCTTCTAGAGGCCGATGATACAAGCAGTAGAATTTGCAACAAGAAAGTGTTTTCCTTAGTTAGAAAAAAGTTAAATATAATTTCTCCCCTTTATATAAACTGTATTACCTAGTGCATTATCTTACTAGTTGACAACTCTGAGATGAAGTAAAATATTCAGATGTTAATCTGTTCTTTCAACAGGACCTTCAAGCCTCTTGGGACGTGATGTATTATTTTGAAGTTTTGGGTAAGGTGAGGTGTATTCATTATTCTGAAAGTGAATATACGGTACTCCCAAAGCTTTTAGATAAAACTGTTTTCAAAAAAGATAAATTAATAAAAGGTAGAGTTCCCATCATGGCGCAGTGGAAACGAATCTGACTAGGAAGCATGAGGTTGTGGATTTGATCCCTGGCCTCGCTCAATGGGTTAAGGATCCGGTGTTGCCATGAGCTATGGTGTGGGTCACAGATGCAGCTCGGATCCTCTGTTGCTGTGGCTGTGGTGTAGGCTGACAGCTGTAGCTCCGATTAGACCACTAGCCTGGGAACCTCCATATGCCATGGGTGTGGCCTTAAAAAGCAAAATAAATAAATAAATAAAATAAAATAAAAGGTTGATCATTTAGAAAAATGTCTTACAAATGAAAGCCCCCAGAAACATCTTTTTAGCTTTATTATAAAGATATGTTGAGACTACTTCTCACTTCAACCTGCCAGCAAACCACCAGAGAGTCCCTATACATTCTTCCCAAGTACCCCAAGAATGCCAGGCCCTGACTACTCCTCAATTAAGACCATTCTTAGGGTTGTGTTTGCAGTGAGCAACCTGAAGGCATGGGACAATATCACCCTCCGAGATAAGGGACAGGTTTACTTACTGCCTTCTGCTAGAAGAGAGATGGATTTCCTAGGCTCGGTCTTCCTTAGCTGCAACCCATGCCCACCAACTATGGAGCATTCATTTGGGCTCATCCCATTGCCCCCCCCCCCCCCCCCCCCCGCCAGGGACTTGGCAAGGAGGAGGGCAACCCACACAAACACCAAGATCATGCTGCTTGTTAGGCTATGAGTCATAAAGTCCTTTGTCTCTGACCCAAGAGTCTCATATCTTGGGTCAGTTACAGTTTAATATATTACATTATGAATAGGGTAAAATCAAATCCCAGACCGCTGACATTCCTCAAATGCCACCTAATCTAAGATGCCATCACCCCTCACCTGGATTGTGCCCTGTTCTCAACACAATATTCAGAAGGACTCTGTCTTTTTTTAGGGCTGCACCCGCAGCACATGGAAGTTTATGGGCTAGAGGTGGAACAGGAGCTGCAGCTGCCAGCCTACACCACAGCCACAGCTATGCCAGATCCAAGCCTCATCTGTAATTTATACCACAGCTTGCAGGAACACTGGATCCTTAACCCACTGAGCAAGGCCAGGGATCAAACCCGGGTCCTCACGCATACTAGCAAACTACAAAAGTGTGAGAAAAAATAATACATTGTTTCTTTAAACCACTAAGGTACTTGAGGTTTTTTTAACCACTAAGGTACTTGTGGTACTTTTTTAAACCACTAAGGTACTTTTTTTAAAACCACTAAGGTACTCTTAGGTACTTGTGGTCAGACAGAACATGGGGCTGTAGTGAGCTAACATGGGCTGGACATTCAAGTGGCTCACTCACAGGACTGGCAGTTGATGCATGGATATCCCTGGTAACCATGGGGTGCAGGGAGCATCCTAAAGCCAGCGTTCCAAGATCAGGAAGAAAAAGCTGCCAGGCCTATGAAGGGCTACGTCCCAGAGCTGGCTCAGCGTCACCTCTGCTATACTCTAAGGACTGGGTGGTCACAGGGCTCACCCTGATTGAAGGAGACACAGACATGGTCTCCACCTCTTACTGGATGGGAGACAAAGAGACTGCTGTAGCTATCATTGGCAAAATGTGGCCTGCACAGTGATTTTCAATAAGAGTAAAGTATGAAACTGAGGAGCACAAATTCAGCAATCTTCCCAGAAGATTTCAACAAAAAAAAGTGTCCATTAGTTAAGAAGTTGAACTTGACTTTATTAAAGGAAAAATTCATAAATTTTTTTTCCTGGTTTAAAGGATATCCCTTCTCAAAACCATCCATTCCCTAATGTCTTTTTTTCTCCATTCATCTAATCACACATTTGATTCATTACTGATACCTTCAACAGAGTGAAAGTATTTGTACCTGAGAAAGAAAATCAACACACTGGTATTTTATTCACATATCCATCTATTGTCCCTTTTTTTCCCAGTGGGAATCTACTCTAGAAAGTCTGACCTACTCTGATCTGCATAAAATCAAGCTTCTCCACTTACAAAACCAGAACCCAGTGACCCCATTAACAAATTACCACCTCGTGAGCTGCCATATCAGCAGCTAACATATCTTGATGCCATATTTATCTTCCTTCAACATAAGAGTCTAGGAGTTTCAGGAGTTCCCGTCGTGGCGCAGTGGTTAACGAATCCGACTAGGAACCATGAGGTTGCGGGTTCGGTCCCTGCCCTTGCTCAGTGGGTTAATGGTCCGGCGTTGCCGTGAGCTGTGGTGTAGGTTGCAGACGCGGCTCGGATCCCGCGTTGCTGTGGCTCTGGTGTAGGCCGGTGGCTACAGCTCCGATTCAACCCCTAGCCTGGGAACCTCCATATGCTGCAGGAGCGGCCCAAGAAATAGCAACAACAACAACAACAACAACAACAAAAAAGACAAAAGACAAAAAAAAAGAGTCTAGGAGTTTCAACATGTAAGTATCATCTTTCCTATAAAAAAAGAAGACAATCCTATGGAAAACTTTTCATTTAGATGACAGAAAAATCTTACTGCTCCAAGTTGTGTATTCATATCAGATATAGTCATAGTCTCCTCATATTTCACACATTTGAGAGTAGGATCTGATTTATTGAAAATTTACAATCATTGAGTTTTTATTATGTGCTAGGCATTTTATTAAAGGCTTCGTATGCCTTATCTCATAAAGCATGGGCTCTCAATGTCTTACAGAAAACCTAAAGAACTTGTTAAAAACCAGGAGTTCCCATTGTGGCACAGCAGAAACGAATCTGACTAGGAACCATGAGGTTGAGGGTTTGATCCTTGGCCTTGCTCAGTGGATTAAGGATCTGGCGTAGCTGTGAGCTGTGGTGTAGGTTGCAGATGCGGCTTGGATCTGGCATTGCTATGGCTGTGGTGTAGGCCAGCAGTTTGAGCTCCGATTAGACCCCTAGCCTGGGAACCTCCATATGCTGCAGATACAGCCCTAAAAAGACAAAAAGACAAAAAAAACCCACACTTGCATAGTGAGAGATGCTAAATGGTTCTATTTATTTATTTCTCCATAGACTACCTCACTTCATATTTCTTCTTATTTGCAAACCCAATATGCAACACATCCTTCCCACTAAAATCTGGAACAAGACAAGGACGCCCACTCTCACCAATGTTATTCAACATAGTATTGGAAGTCCTAGCCACAGCAATCAGACAAACAAAAGAAATAAAAGGTATCCAAATCGGAAGAGAAGAGATAAAACTGTCACTGTATGCAGATGACATGATACTATACATAGAAAACCCTAAGGACTCAACCCAAAAACTACTTGAACTGATCAACAAATTCAGCAAAGTAGCAGGATATAAGATTAACATTCAGAAGTCAGTTGCATCTCTGTATACTAACAATGAAATATTAGAAAAGGAATACAAAAATACAATATCTTTTAAAATTGCACCCTAAAAAAATCAAATACCTGGGAATACACCTGACCAAGGAGATGAAAGACTTATATGCTGAGAACTATAAAACTTTAATCAAGGAAATTAAAGAGGATCAAAGAAATGGAAAGACATTTCATGCTCCTTGGTTGGAAAAATTAATATCATAAAAATGGCCATACTACCCAAAGCAATCTATAGATTCAACACAATCCCTATCAAATTACCCATGACATTTTTCACAGAACTAGAACAATCCAAAAATTTATATGGAATCACAAAAGACCCAGAATTGCCAAAGCAATCCTGAGGAACAAAAACCAATCAGGAAGCATAACTCTCCCAGACTTCAGGCAATATTACAAAGCCACAGTCATCAAGACAGTGTGGTATTGGTACCAAAACAGACATACAGACCAATGGAACAGGATAGAGAACCCAGAAATAAACCCAGACACCTATGGTCAATTAATCTTTCACAAAAGAGGCAAGAACATAAAATGGGAAAAAGACAGTCTTTTCAGCAAGTATTGCTGATAAAACTTGACAGCTGCATGCAAATCAACAAAATTGGAACACACCCTCACACAATGCACAAAAATAAACTCAAAATGGTTTGAAGACTTAAATGCAATAAGACAAGACACCATCAAACTCCTGGAAGAGAACATAGGCAAGACATTCTCTGATAGCAACATTACAAATGTTTTCTCAGGTCAGTCTCCCAAAGCAACAGAAATAAAAGCAAAAATAAACCAATGGGACCTAATCAAACTGACAAGCTTTTGCATAGCAAAGGAAACCAAAAAGAAAACAAAAAGACAACTTACAGAATGGGAGAAAATAATTTCAAATGATGCAACTGATAAGGGCTTAATCTCTAAAATATGCAAACAACTTATATAACTCAACCCCAAAAAAGCCAACACCATAATGGAAAAATGGGCAAAAGACCTGAATAGACATGTTTCCAAAGAAGATATACAGATGACCAACAAGCATATGAAAAAATGCTCAACATCACTGATTATTAGAGAAATGCAAATCAAAACTACCATGAGATACCACCTTACACCAGTCAGAATGGCAATCATTCATAAGTCCACAAATAACAAATGCTAGAGAGGGTGTGGAGAAAAGGGAACCCTCCTGCACTGTTGGTGGGAATGTAAATTGGTACAACCACCACGGAAAACAGTATGGAGGTACTTTAGAAAACTGTACAAAGAACTACCATATGACCCAACAATCCCACTCTTGGACATATATCCGGACAAAACTTTCCTTGAAAAAGACACATGCACCCCCATGTTCATTGCAGCACTATTCACAATAGCCAAGACATGGAAACAACCTAAGTGTCCATCAACAGATGATTAGGTTAGGAAGATGTGGTATACATACACAATGGGATACTACTCAGTCATAAAAAGGAACAAAATAATGCCATTTGCAGCAGTCTGGATGGAACTAGAGACTCTCATACTAAGTGAAGAGTATGAGAGTCTTTCTCTTCTGACTCTCAGAAAGTCAGAAAGAGAAAGACAAAATATCATATGATATCATCTTATATCTGGAATCTAATATACGGCACAAGTGATCCTTTCCACAGAAAAGAAAATCATGGACTTGGAAAGTAGACTTGTGGTTGCCAAGGGGGAAGGGGAGGGAGCAGGATGGACTGGGAACTTGGGGTTAATAGATGCAAACTACTGCCTTTGGAATGGATAAGAAATGAGATCCTGCTGTGTAGCACTAGGAACTATATCTAGTCACTTATGATGGAGCATGATAATGTGAGAAAAAAGAATGTATTCATGTATGTGTAGCTGGGTCACCTTGCTGCACAGTAGAAAATTGACAGAACACTGTAAACCAGCTATAATTTTTAAAAATCATTATATATAAAAAATTCAGCTTTATTTCTTAATGTTGTTCACAAAAAAATATTTAAAGAAAGAAATTCTGCTATTTCTTCATCAGAGGTGACTTATGGTCTTGGGAAGATTAGCCTATCTGACCTCTTTTACTTATACTCTGCTAATTTGGGGAGAAAATGAAGATGTTTTACAGTAATTTAATTTAGCAAAACATCTGATTAAACACGTTACTTAGTAGTATTAAAAATATAAAAGGTATTAGAATTAACAGTGTTAGTGCTCTTAGGAGGCTTGACCTCCGTGTCTTTGGATGGGAGCTGAGAAACGGATCTGTTTGGGGTCTGGAAGCTCTCAGAATCCTTCCCCTAGCCAAGATGCTCTCATATCAGAAGCAGGGGTTTCCACTGACATGCTGTACCCAATTACAAAAGGTTCATTATTCATAATGTTATTTGGGGTTACGTTCTTGTTTTAAAAAATGAAAGTTTACTAAATTACTGCAGTGTTAAGATGCAATAACACAACTCTCATTAAAACTAAGTGGAGAAGCACAAAGATTCTTAATGGTCTGATAAAGATTCACGGTTATCATTTCCTGCTAGTTCTTTATTGGGCATCTCACAAAGATTTATAGGAAACCTCTAGTTGTCCATTTTACCCCTCAATTTCAAATGAGACCCACTATTTCTAATCCATTTCCATAGATATCACTGATTGAAGCAGCTCTGTTTTAGGAGGGTTTCTGCCTCCACATGGCTGAGATTAAAAATGAATACAACTACAAATCTGTCAGTGGCAACTCATTTTTTAATGAGGCCTCAGAATGTTATGTTTTTATTTGCTTGTTTTGCTGTGTGACATCACTTCTCTCATGAGATCAGTAAAGTGGCCATTTTCTTTTTCTTCTCTATTCTTTTTCATTTATTTCCATTAATCCACCAAAAATAGAATACACCCTTCTGGCCTGGAGACAGGTGACACGTATAAATAGCATGGTTATTTACCACCTCCTTCCTTCCCACTCATTTAATGTAACCACTATTTACAAAAACTAACCACTTTTCGGTTATGGGGTTAAAAAAAATTACTTGAAGATGCTCAGAAGATAAATATGAAAATAAGAATCCTCAAAAGCACTCACATGTATCTTGTTTTACTCACAAACGCACAAAGTTTGTTTAAACAGCAAGCGACTCTATGAGCAGTTCAAATATACAGCACATAAAGGGATGCAAAAACAGCACATTTGGTCAAATCTACATAGAATGATTGTAATTCAAAAATCATGTTGGAAAGGATTTAAATCTCTGTTCAGGAAAGTCCTCCTCTATGGACCATCCATTGCTTTTTGGAAATTGGGGGAAACCCAAGGAAGAAATCCATGAAAATTAATTGCTATTCTTGCACAAACCACATAAATTCCTTTGCATGATCATCAACAACATGATAAAAACAGTCTTTCTATCCTCCTCTCCTCAACGTTCCTTGGCAGGGATCTACATTCCAACTGATGAGTGTCAGTCAGCCCAGCTGAATAACATGCTTATTTTACTCCCCAGTGACTACCACTGGAAGATGTGTGCGAAAATGACTTCCATCACTTTCACAATGGCATTTTCAAGATTCTTTAGGCTCGGAAGGCTGAAAGAATGACTCTCTCCACAATTCAAAAGAGATGTGCTATATGATGTTTATTTAAATTCCGGTAACACTGCCCATCTTGCAGAGAATTTGCTGTGGTGATTTTACTTTGTCACTTTAGGTTCTGGGATACCCCTCCCCGCAATCATGCTGACAGTGATCTTTTTTTTTAACTTCTTACCAAGATTAATGTCTTTTTTATATATATAATGATTTTTATTTTTTAAAATTATAGCTGGTTTACAGTGTTCTGTCAATTTTCTACTGTGCAGCAAGGTGACCCAGCTACACATACATGAATACATTCTTTTTTCTCACATTATCATGCTCCATCATAAGTGACTAGATATAGTTCCTAGTGCTACACAGCAGGATCTCATTTCTTATCCATTCCAAAGGCAGTAGTTTGCATCTATTAACCCCAAGTTCCCAGTCCATCCTGCCCCCACCCCTGGCAACCACAAGTCTACTTTCCAAGTCCATGATTTTCTTTTCTGTGGAAAGGATCACTTGTGCCGTATATTAGATTCCAGATATAAGATGATATCATATGATATTTTGTCTTTCTCTTTCTGACTTTCTGAGAGTCAGAAGAGAAAGACTCTCATACTCTTCACTTAGTATGAGAGTCTCTAGTTCCATCCAGACTGCTGCAAATGGCATTATTTTGTTCCTTTTTACGACTAAGTAGTATCCCATTGTGTATGTATACCACATCTTCCTAACCTAATCATCTGTTGATGGACACTTAGGTTGTTTCCATGTCTTGGCTATTGTGAATAGTGCTGCAATGAACATGGGGGTGCATGTGTCTTTTTCAAGGAAAGTTTTGTCCGGATATATGTCCAAGAGTGGGATTGTTGGGTCATATGGTAGTTCTTTGTATAGTTTTCTAAGATACCTCCATACTGTCTCTAAGTTTACTTTTCCACAAACAGCTAGAGAAAGCACCAAAGTTATTCTAATTCAAAGACACAGAGAACAAATTCATGGTTCCCAGAGGGCAGAGGGGTGGGGGTGGGGGGGTGAAATATGTGAAGGGGACTAAAAGGTACAAACTATGAGGCATAAAATAAATACATTTCAAAGATGTAATGTACAGCATAGGGAATATAACTACCATCTTATATTTTAAACTCTAAAAGGTTGCATAATGTATAAAAATATCAAATCACTAAGTTGTATCCCTACAATATGATATTGTAAGTCAACTATACTTCAATTGAAAAAAAAAAAAGAAAAATTTTTTCTAGTAATTGTTCCTGGTAAATACTCTTGCATTATGGTCCTGCATATAGGATCAGCAAAATTTAAAGCAGGGCAAGGGGATTTTTAGTTGTGTTTTGTGGCAGATACAAAGCAGCACCACCCAGACTCCCCTTTGAGTAGGACCAGCTGTCCCACTGTGGGGTGTGTGGTCAGGGACAGGCTGCAGATCTCAGTTCCTTCAAGGTCTGCCTCAGCTGCAGAGACAATTTCACCCAGGGTGTCCCAGAGCACACCCTGGCCAAGCAGTCCATACTCCGTGACTGTGTGCGATGGAGATATAAAGAGCTGGAGAGTTTGCCTCAATAAGGAACACTCTGATGGTTGATCTGTCATCCAGATTCCTGATAGGTTGACCAAGACTTTGTATGCCTTGTATCACAGTTGAACTTTGTCTAACCAACTGGCTTCCTTCCTCTTTTCTTTCATCCCCAATAAACATATTGCACCCCAAACAATATCCCTGTGTATGCTTCTAGAGAGCCCAACTTTTGACAATTATTTTAGATCTTTCTGTTTTCATGTAGCAGGACACTGAAGATGCTTTCCTATGACCCAAAATTGAAGATCAGGAACAAAAGCTGAGGACCAAGATGCCCATATCTGGTATTACAGAACTGAGGGGCCAGACTGCTTTCTTCCCAGTCTTTTGCAATGACCAAAGTGGCCTTGTTGCACCTGCCTATCACCTCAGGACCATCTCTACATGCAGCCTTGTAAGTTGAAGGCCAGCAGGACAGAGAGGAAGCTTCTGGCAGGACTGCTGCTCTATTTCCATCTCCTCCACTATGTGAGAGGAGGGGAATATACCCCCTACCCTAAACAGGGCACCATGAAAATCAATCATGGAGATTCAGCAGACCTGCAAAGGGGAGACTCAGACAGCACTCATCCCCCAGCTGATCCATCACTGTGCCTCTTTAAGAGGCAAGAACATGGGAAGAAAGAGAATTAGAAATGGGTAAAATGAAACAGCCTGCACTAAGCACACTGAGGTGTGGTAAGAGGGGATGAGTTTCTTGTCAGTCAAATGAACACCGCTTGGGTACCAGGCTTGGCCCCTCTTATGGGTCCCCCATCCCATCTAACAGGGCCAGTCACCTGGAGTCAGAACTATAGGAGCAAAATCTATGGGATAGACCATCAGCGATAGTGCTGATATGGCAGAGGTCCTCCTGGAATACGTCTTCCATCCTGGGAGCTCTTGTCCAGCATCCTGGAGGGACACACATAGAGCCCCACAGGAGGATCAGCCTTTAGACATTTCCACAGAAGGTCCTGGTGGCCCCTCTGTACCATCTCTGATTGAATGTAAGAGTGAAATGGCCCATGATCCCTGTGTTTTTCCACCAGTCCTGCCCTTCTCCTGCCTCAACACTAGGGGGAAATAAAGGGCGTGAGGTAGGAGAGGGGTGGAGAGGAGTGAAGAGTGTCCCAGGAGCAGGTCCCTGTCCTTCCCCATCCCTAGGCCTCAATGGAAGCCTCATGGGCCCTGGGGGCAGGGGAGGAGGAGAACTTAAAACTGTATGTAAGATCAAGGGTTTAAATTGAAATAAACTGGTTTGGAATTGTTATGCCTTAAAGTGACACAAAAACTATAAAGTTGTGGCAGATGCCCTTAAAAGACCTGAAAGAGTTTCTCAATAGCACCATTAAAGGCAGTGATTGGAGAAATATGAAACCATTACTGTGTGCACCTCACCGAGTTACCACTCTCCAATAAGCAGGGTATATCTGTTTCCAAATGGCTATTTCAGAATGTTTGTGTGCCAGATGGAGATGAGTTGTCTCTGCATTGATCTATTTTCCAAGGGTTGGATTTCCTGTCTTATTCTTATAACCTCCTTATTGTATGAAGAGAGGCAATGTTGAGAAATGAAAAAGTAAACACCTTGGGACAAAATGGTAACACACTCTATGCACTTAATAGTCACTGAAACAATATTATGCGACTGATTGAGAGGTGTTAGAGGCCATCATTAAGTGGCTAAAATCACACTAACTGTCCTTCAGTGTATAGGCTGGTACACATTGATCCAGCCAACATCAAAACTCTGGCGAACTTCATTATTCTTACTTTTTTTTTTTTTTGGTCCTTTTTAGGGCCACCACACCAGCGGCAAACGGAGGTTCCCAGGCTAGGGGTCTAATTGGAGCTGTTGCCACTGGCCTACACCAGAGCCACAGCAACGCCAGATCTGAACCGCGTCTACGACCTACACCACAGCTCATGGCAACGCTGGATCCTGAACCCACTGAGCGAGGCCAGGGATCGAACCCACAACCTCATGGTTCCTAGTCAGATTCGTTTCCGCTGTGCCATGATAGGAACTCCATACTCTTACTCTTCCACACAACTTGCCCTCTACTTTGGCACACCTGTGACCTGAAGACATCACTCAGTCTACTTAACCTTTGAGAGCTCAACTTATTTTTAATGCTTTCTCTGTTTACTACTTCTTTCTCATCACTTCCCTGACCCTTGTTTCTTTTGAACCTGTCCTTCTTTACAAGGGACCTAATCTCCTAACATCCTTTATTCTGGCTCAAATGCCTTCCCATCCTGCCTAGACCCACTGGCCATTTCAGTATCCGCCAAAGATCTTGCATAGAGACAATGATAGAATAGGCTAAAATGCAGTTTCTTGATTAACATATGTAATGCCTTAAAGGCATTACAAATGTACAAGTGGAATGCCCTAATTTGGGTTGTGGTTCATGCCTTGTTTTTCAAGCATGAGTACCCCCAAAGAAATACAGATATTGTAACAGAAGGGAAAAACGTCCAAGATGAACAAGAAACACTTTCATGAGCTTCAGTTTTACTCATATGGGTAAGTGGAGGCAAAAAAATTATTTGAGCTAAGATATCTAAAACATTATATTTACATGAATGGTATTAAACATTTTCTTGATTTTGAAATTAAAGCATGAAAAGATCTATCATTGTTTCAGCCAGTACATTCAGGGCCAAGACCAACTCTCTAAAAACTGTAATAATGAGACCACCTCAACATTTCAAAAAGGCAATGGAAATTAGAAGACAGCAGAGTACACCTGTAAACCACTATAAGAAAACTATTGTCAAACTAGTGTGTACTTAGCAAAAATAAGATAATAGGTGCATGAGGGTACATTTCTTTTTCTTTTTTTTTTCTTTTTATGGCCATGCCTGTGGCATATGGAAGTTCCCAGGCTAGGGGTCAAATTGGAGCTGCAGCTGCAGGCCTACGCCAGAGCCACAGCAACACTGGATCTGTGATGGATCTGCAACCTATGCCACAGCTTGCAGCAATGTGGGGTCCTTGACCCACTGGGCAAGGCCAGGGATCAAAAACACATCCTCATAGAGACTACATCAGGTCCTTAACCCACTGGGCCACAATGGGAACTCCAAGGGGACAGTTTTTAAGAAGTTGGAGATGTACAAAACTTAGGCATTTTGCCACCAAGAAACCTGCTTAAAGACCACAAAAGAACCTACTTCCAGAAGAATTACCATGCTAGGAGGATGGTCTAAGGCATAAGAAATAATGGAGAACATAGAATGATAAACATGCATGTAAATCCAAATAAACAATGCTAGCACAAAACAATTATGTCTAATATACAGGATTAAACAAAACAAATGAAGTATCCAACCAGAGTACTAACAATACTATATAAGGCATTAAGGGATAAGATAGAAGCTAAAGATAAAGCTGGACACAGAATGGCAAAGCCCAGGCTAAATGAAGCTTGTGGCCAGAACAAGGTACTAGAGTCAGCGTGGGCTGAGAAAAGCTTCTACTTGACAGTGTGATTCTGCAGGCAGTGTCTAGAGCATGGACAGAGGGAGGAAGGTATGGTTGTGGGGGAAATGACAGCCACCTGACACCAGTATACACACATATGTATACACATGGCTACACGCACATGACACATGCACATGCACACACACACACACTGGGGAAAATCAAGTGTTAAGATTGCCAGTTCACTTCTGAAAGAAAAGACTGCTCATCTACCAGTTAACAGCATGCATTCTAAAGCTAGGAATTAGTACACTTGATAATGGTTAGGGGATAGACAAATTAGCACTGAAATAGAAATGAATGCCGGAAAAGGACCCCCTGCATATATGGGAACTTTGATAGCAGCAGAGTTGCCTAGAAGATTAGGGAGGAAGGTAGGTTTATTCAGTAAAGGGTGCTGGGACAATTGGATGTTCAGATGGAAATTGTGAAATGCTCTTTTGCTCTTCAAATCATCCTAAGAATTTCTCAACTAGTCCAGGTGCTTAGCCTTGGGGTAAGAAATACCCACGTGACCTTTCCAGAATCCCCAAATGAGGGTTTTTGGACTTGTAATCTTCAAATTTGTTTCATTTCTTAATTGACTGCCAACATTCAAAAATAAGATAAGACATAAAACTCTAGAAGGCAATTTAAAAAATCTGCAACCTATTACATTTAGAATGGATAAGCAATGAGGTCCTACTGTACAGCACAAGGAACTGTATCCAATCTCTTGAGACAGATCATGATGGAAGGTAATATAAGAAAAAGAATGAATACATATATATATATATATTTATATGACTGGGTCATTTTGCTGTATAGCAGAAATTGACACAACAGTATAACTCAACTATACTTTAATAAAAAACAAATAGTTTTTAAAATTGCAACAAAAATGAACCCACACTCTCACGTGGTGATAATAATTTGCAGCTAAGCGGCATCATCCCTCCCTTCCCCCATTCAGAGGGAGAACCCCCTCCCAAAGTTTACCACAAAACTTCTCCACTAGCCAGGGCCCTGTAGAGACGAGGGTTTTCTAGGCAGGTCTAGTGTCAGTCATCCTGCTTTCTAGTTATTTCAACTTTGCATCTTTGAGGATTTTATTTTCATCCGTCCTCCAATCAGATGTTCAAACTGTCTTCTTTCCTGAACTCTGCTATTAATTGATTTATTCCCCTAAACTTAAATGATTGTTTGTATTGTCTGCGACTGGCGGAGAAGGGAAGGGTATTTTTTTTTTTTTCGTTTTTAGGGCCACCCCTATGGCATATGGAAGTTCTCAGGCTCAGGGTCAAACTGGAGCTGCAGCTGAGGCCTACACCACAGCCATGGTAATGCAGGATTCAAGTCACATCTGCAACTTATACCGCAACTCATGGCAATGCCAGATCCTTAACCCATTGAGCAAGGCCAGGGATTGCATCTGCATCATCATGGATACTAGTCAGGTTCTTAACCCCCTGAGCCATAACAGGAACTCCAGGTATTTTTAAGTAATACTTTCACTGAGGTAAAATTCAAATGTCAAAAATTCAGTGGTTTTAGGGAGTTCCCATCGTGGCTCAGGGGAAATGAATCTGACTAGTCTGAATCTGACAAAAGAAAAAAGAAATAGAAATTCAAGCTCATTGAGGATATTTGAAAAATGCAAAAAATATAATTAATTTAAATTTAAATATAAAAATGAGTGCTCGGTTCAGTTATTGCAAAGTTTTTAAGTATGCTTAGAACATCTTGGATATGTGAATCCACTTTTTCAACTGTCATTTTTATGAAATCCAAATGTAAATGAAGCATGTTAAATAAAGATTGAGCACCCAAAAAAAAAAGCACAAAAATGTATAAAAAAGAAAATAATAGGAATTCTATTATCTAGTGATAAGCACTGGATTTGATGATTAAGTATATTCTTACTTTCAGCAAGGAAAGTTTCTTTTCTTTTCTTTTTCTTTTTTTTTTTTTAAGGGCCGCATTTGTGGCATATGGAAGTTCTCAGGCTGGGGGTTGAATCGAAGCGGTAGCTGCCAGTCCATGCCACAACCACAGCAACACCAGATCCAAGCCAAGCCATGTCTTCAACCTACACCACAGCTCACAGCAATGCTGGATCCTTAACTTACTGAGCAAGGCCAGGGATCAAACCTGAAACCTCATGGTTACTGGTCTGATTCATTCCCCCTAAGCCACGACGGGAGCTTCCAGCAAGGAAAGTTTCCACACTGTGGCCTAAAACCGTGAAAGTTACTAAAGCTACTGTTGTGGCTGGCCCCCTGGCTGGCCTCTCCCAGATCACAGGTAATGGGGGCCACCCCACTCTCAAAAGGCATTGGTAAGCTCCTGTCAAGCATTTCTCTCTTAATAAAATCCAGGTAAAATTTCTCAAGCCTCAAACAAAAGATGAAAGGGACAAGGTGAAGGCATACACAGGACCAAAGAAATACCTTCCTGACAAACCAAGAGAGCCTCAGTCACACTGAACAGGACTTACTTTGTTAATTCATCTTGAAAGTTTAAGTACGGTCACTGACATCCTATCATTAATTCTTTACAATAGCAACTCAGATCAACTAAAGTACATGAATACGGCACTCTGAGAACCAGTGATTTGCAGATAACTGTTACATGTCATGTTCACCTTTTTTTTCTTTAATTGACAGAACTGCAGAATTTCACAAGAATGAAGGAGAAAAGAAAAACATTCTTTAAGAAGGATTTTTTTTTTTTTTCAAAGCCTTAACCAAAAAGTTAGGGTAAAATCCAGAAAACCCAGGCAATTTCCTTGACACGTCTCACTTTCACACTCCTTTCCCATAGTAATCAAGCATCCCCTCAGTTGTGCTCTGCACTTAAAGCAGAATCATTTCCAAGGACTCCTTTGTCCCTATAACCACAATAATAATTATGCTCTAATCCTATAGCTACCCTAGGCTCCATCCTCTGGGAATGTTGGGTGGTAGAGAGTTGGGGAGAGAGGTGGGCTTTACAAAGAAATATTCAGCAATATGTGATCAGTTCTGGTGCACAGAGAACCCATGGAGCGCAGCAAGAACTGAAAAGTTTTGTCTTATGTGTCTTCAGTGAGTTGCTAATTTCTATAAATAAAGGGGCCTTGTGTTTAACTCTTTTAAACCATATGCTATGAAAACAAATATATTTTTCACCAAACTTTGAGAGTACATTTGGAACAATCTGATTTAAAACATAAACTATGCACTATGCACGATATGGGCATTGAGGGAGCATAATTTTAATGCTTTCAACTATTTACACTGTACATATTTTGGAAAAAATGCTTTGTGTTTTAAATGAAGAGAGCTCCAAATGTTCATTAATTTTCTAATATGATTAATTTCAATATTTTTTTGGCTACCATCATAAGAAATTATACCAGACAAAAGGCAAGCTCAAAAATTAGCAAATCTTAGGTTCACATCCTCAAAAGCCTGAAAAAAAAAAAAAAAAGGAGAGAGAATTCTAAGTGAGTCTAAAGGTTGTCTGGAAAGGAAAACCTCTTGAGGACACAATCAGGATAGGCATGCTGTGTCTAGGACATCAAGACTGAGGCACCGTGTGGGGGATGGCTGACCACCCAGGGACAGGAATCTTCTTGAGTAGCCGAAACCCAAGCATGACTAGATGCCCAAGTGACTGCCAGTCCGGACCGACTTGCCACAGGTAGTTAAAAGCCCAGCCTGAGGGAAATTTGGCTGCCACTCAGGAGAGACCTGCCGTGCATAGTAAGATTCCAGGGACAGGGAAAACAAACAATGGTTTTAAATATAAGCCTGGAACCAAGGACTATAATACACTTCAATGTCTGAAATTTGTCATTACTGATAAACATTGAAAATAAAAGATCAGTGCCAAAGCTTCCACACTGAGGTCAATTAATGAGCCTCAAGATCTACTGAAATGGTTATTAATAGGGCAAAAACACAGCAAAAAATCTGTCAATGACATCAAGGTTAACAGTGTATACACATAGAATGAAGTAAGGAAACCAGTGCTTTATACACGCCTTGGCCCAGCCTTCCCCTTGTAAACCTCTATAGTTCCCATGGAGCGTTTCTTTTGCCCTCGACATGAACAGGCCACAAGGGGAGATGCTACAAATTGCAGGCACTGATTGGTGATGGAGCTGCTTCTCTGTGTGATGTGCTTCACAATGAGAGAAGCATTCTATGTGAATCATAGAGCAGATGAATGTATACATGAAAAAGAGTTCATACAAAGCTGGAATCATTACAGTTCTATTTTAGTTATTATATTTAAAATGTTACATCTTTGATTTTTAAATAAATGTTACATAAAGATGATTAAAGATCTTTCTCAAGTAAAGCTGCGCAATATTGTCTGCATATAAAGAGAGAGAAAGATGAGAGAACAAGAGAAGAGAGGATGAGAGGAGAGAGGACCGCATTGCAGGTGCTGATTCAGTTTAAACACGTCAACTAGTGGAAGCTAATGAGCTGATTTTTAGATAAGGAGATGAACCACATTCAGATTTTGGCTGATGGTTGAAACTGGAGAGGATACTCCTACCCCGAACATATTCTTCTTCCTCCAGTAGAAACCCTTCCTTCCTAATTTTTTTTTTTTAAACTTTTAGAGAGCTTCCTTCTTTACGATTATGGTGAAATTACCAATTACAGTCACACAACTATTCCCAGAGGTAGAAACAAATTTCAAGCTACATCAACCATATTCATCCCCTGAGGGACTTCAAAAAGAGCAGGGACCCATGGATGCAGAAGGTGTCTGTGACAGGATGATGAAATCATCTCAGAAAGAGGGTTCTCAGGCTCTGGAAGTTGAAAGTCCCAGAGACACTCTAGAGTCTGCCATTTATTCTGGCAAATTAATCTGTGTTCTCCAAGTGGATCTTATTTTCCTGCTAAAGTTATGGCTCTTTTTGTTTTCCATCAAAGGGTTCTAGACTGTACCTCCACAGTTGCAGGGACCACACGGAATTTTACTCACTGTTCCATCCCCTGTGTTTTGACTCTGCACTGGGCTCTTGGTAGGCGGTTAACTATTTGCTGAATGATGAAAAAACAGTGGTGAATAAGTTTGCCCCAACTCCTAAAAATACTTCCTACCTTTATGATTTAACATCTTAAATCTAAATAGTTGATTTAGAGCTAAAACTATGTAACAGAAATGAGTTGTGTTAATATGAACACTGGATTTTAAAAGGTAAAAAATGTTGACAAAAAATTTTTTAAATGACTTCTGTATTGTCCATTACATGTTCTATCTAATAGAAGTAAAGTATAATTCTTATTCTTATTGATGAGTAACATTTTAACGTACTTCTTTTCATTTTCACCTATGCATGTGATCACCTGCATGAATTACTTTGTTTTTTTGTCACAGCCATCAATTCACTAAAATGTATTGTTACTTCTCATTTTTTTTCAAGCATGTTATGGACTGTGATTTCAGAATATTCCAACATAGGCAAAATACCCCATTTCTAATGCCCCAGTTTGCTTAGAACAGAAAAGCATATTAGAAAGCAAAAAGCAAAAGCCTTATTAAAAGTTTATGTTGATTTAGGAGTTCCTGTCGTGGCTCAGTGGTTAACAAATCCAACTAGGAACCATGAGGTTGTGGGTTCGATCCCCAGCATTGCTCAGTTGGATTAAAGGAGGATGACAATTGTCTTTTAAAGACCAATCTTCTTCACGAAATCAATATGTTAAAGTCTAACCCCCAATATGATGGTATTTGGATTGTGGGGCTTTTGAGAGATAATTAGGTTATGAGAATGCAGGCTTCATGAAAGGGTTTAGTGCCCCTATAATAAGAAGCCAAAGAGCATTTTTCTACAATATGCGGATACAACAAGAATTTGTCAGTCTACAATCCCAAAGAGGGCTCTCACCATAGTCTGACCATGCTGGAACCCTGGTCTCAAACTCTCGCCCTCAAGAACTATGAGAAATAATTAGTAGATGCAAACCATTCCATTTAGGTTGGATAAGCAGTGAGGTCCTGCTGTATAGCACAAGGAACTAGATCTAATCTCCTGGGATAGACCATGATGTAAGATAGCAGGAGAAAAAGAATGCATAAATATATATATATATATATATATATATATATATATATACGGCTGGGTCACCTTGCTGTACAGCAGAAATGGACAGAACATTGTAAATCAACTATAATTTAAATTTTTTTTAAAAAAAGAACTATGAGAGATCAATTTCTGTTGTTTATGTACCCACTCTGTTATAGCAACTCAGATTGACTAAGACAAACACATAGGCCAACAATTACCAAATTGGGTAGATACGCCTCTGAGTATCCATGAAATCTTTTCAAGAAATTTGTAGGCAGTGAAAGACTTAAGAAAATCCATTTTCATATTCTCACTTTCTACTTGTTGCTAAAACTGATTTGCCTGAGAACAGGCCCATGGTCAAGACATCAATTTGGTTTATTTTTTCCACCTCCCCTTCTCACAATCAAACTTTCCTCATATTACAAAAGAAAGGGTGGCATTTCACCCATTCCTACTCTTACAGAAAAGGGTCTGAGACTTTAACCAAATCAACATAAACTTTTTTTTTTTTTTTTTGTATTTTCTAGGGCCGCACTTGCAGCATATGGAGGTTCCCAGGCTAGGGGTCGAATCAGCTGTAGCTGCTGGCCTACACCACAGCCACAGCAACTTGGGATCTGAGCCTCGTCTGTGACCTACACCACAGCTCACAGCAACACTGGATCCTTAACCCACTGAGCAATGCTGGGGATCGAACCCACAACCTCATGGTTCCTAGGTGGATTTGTTAACCACTGAGCCACGACGGGAACTCCTAAATCAACATAAACTTTTAATAAGGCTTTTGCTTTTTGCTTTCTAATATGCTTTTCTGTTCTAAGCAAACTGGGGCATTAGAAATGGGGTATTTTGCCTATGTTGGAATATTCTGAAATCACAGATATTTGTAGAGTTGGATTAAAGGAGGATGACAATTGTCTTTTAAAGACCAATCTTCTTCTACCTCCCTAAGGCCTGTCAAAGAAATTGCTGATGCTGAGGCAGATTCTGAGAAGAAAGCAACCAAAAATGTGTCTGTAATAACTAGTGAAGGGCAGTGTAGGTTATTTCTCATAGAAACCCAGAGAAGACCTGTGTCCAATCTGTGTTCAATGTCTATTTCAGATTAAAGAGTCAAGATTTGTGAAAATGCCAGGTCCTTTTCCCCCTCCTTAAGTGGTTTCCTTTCAAAATGCCTTAGTCCAAACACCAGCAGTTAGGGTGGAGCAAAATAACACAAAGAGGGGAAATAGGAGTGTGAGGCCAGCACTGAGGGTCTGGGCATAGTGCAGAAGGCATCTGTAGAGGGCCACGAGAGAGGTGTTGGGGCTAAGTGGGAATGTGGCAGAGATGGGGGGAGGTTGTTTACATACAGGTGGGGATTGATCAGATAAGTAAGCATTCTAAGGATGATGGGATCCAGGTTTCTCACTGTCAGAGGAGACAGTTATATATGCATATACATTCATATGTTATTATACATATTAAAATGAGCATGACTTTTTTTATGGGTGCACCTATAGCATATGGAAATTTCTCTGCTGGGGTCAAATCGGAGCTGCAGTTTTGGGCCTATGCCACAGCCACCGCAACACCAGATCCGAGCCACCACATCTGCGACCACAGGTTGCAGCAACTCCAGATCCTTAACTCACTGAGCGAGGCCAGGGATCAAACCAGCAACCTCACAGAGAAAAACGTCAAGTCCTTAATCTGCTGAGCCTCAATGGGATCTCCCAAAAATGTGCATTTCTAATTAAACTTTACTTTTTTAGGTTTATCTATCAATTTCTGTAATATATTAACTATCTCTGATTAATAACAAGTCAAAAATAATCATAATAACACCTTAATCCAGATGAAGGAAAAATAACACTTTAGGTCCTCTGGTCACAGAGAATACAAAAAAATTAATTTCAATTTATATACATAATTTTATAGCAGAAAGACATAAAATGTGATCAGTAAAAGACCTTCAAGCATAAAAGTATATTATGTTAGGATAAAATTCTGTAGGAGAAATGGAATGGAAATATGAGTTCAAGGAGAAAATGGGACAATGCAAAATTCTGGTTGTTAAAGAAGGGCTTATTCATGGATTTTTAAAATTGATGATGGTGGGCATAAAGTCACTACCGCATTTAAATTACACTGAATAGATAGATTGAAAAGAATAATAACATGATGCTTATATCAAATGTCAATAATTAAAATATGCCAAAAGTCACATCTTTGGAAACCATTTTAACTTATGATGAAAACATTTCACTGTTAATTTAAAAACTGGCAAAAAGATAATGTGTTTTTTTAAAAAATATTATGGGTATGCAAGAAATCCCTAAACATAAATATTTCCTCTATGTTTTACAACTAGAAGAATGGAAGAACACAAAAATTAATGTTCCCAAATTCACAATAATAAATGATGAAACCAAGAGAGCCTGTTCCCTGATCTTCTAAATTTCACAGTGTACCTACACTTCCCCAGATTTTCCTCACTTCACTTACAGTCCAGTTCATCTCTCCAGCTGTCAGCTGGCTGATCCACAGGGGCCCCAAGATCACCACAGCTGCCTGACTGTAGACTGGAAAGGGAAGAGCTATACAGAGATCCCAGCTTCCATACACCTCTTGGTGAACTTCCCTTAGTCCACTGTGGCAGATGTGTTTGGCTTCATAATTTCTCTGCAGATGTCCACCAGTGCTTGTCCTCAGTGCTTCTCTCTCGGGTCCTCCAAATTTCCCTCATGTGCCTTCACTTCACTAGCTCCTATCAAAATTGTGCAAAGTTTAATTTGTATAATAAATCTCTTATTCTCACAATATGCATGATAGCTCTGCTTCTTGACTAACACAATTACTGTTACCTAAATTAATTCCAGAGTAACAGAATCTTAGTCCTAGGAATCCGGAATGGGTTCTGTGATCTGGCTAGGCTTAAAGGCAATCATGATCCTGTTGCCAGGGGCAAATGGGGTAATGGCAGTCCCTGGCATGTAGTAGAAAAACACCACTTACTGTATCACCTACAGCCACCTGGAAAGACCTTGCATGTCCAAGTGGTTGCTGCTAGAGAACAATTTAGAGGAAATAAAAGTAAAACTACCATGGATTGATGTGGTTGTGTCTAAATGTGCTAGACAACATGGAGGAGAAAAAATGAGATTAGGATTTTAAATTCCTAACTTGAGGTCCTGGTAAGGAATCAAAAATCTATAACGGCCCTAAAGGTGACTTTTACCTTGTGTAGTCATAAAATTGAAATGTCTAAAAACCAAATCCAAAATTTAATCCTGAGGGTGGCTGAACTGCAATGCAAATTTAATTCATAACTCCTCAAGGTCTCTTACGGAATTAATTAGAAAAGAGTGAGATTCTGAAATTTGGGAGGGCATACACACAAATTCGAATAAAGCTGAGGACTCTGAAGACCCAAATTCTGCAGTTTTCTTTGACAATCAAAGCATGATTTCTACCATTTTCTGCGATTAGTCACCTTTGGTCTGAAGTAACAGTAACAGATCTTGCTTTCAAGGCATTGTTGATCCTCCTTAAGATCTACTCTCATCTTCTCCCACTGTTTCTAACACTCGTTTCTTCTCAAATCCAGATGGCTCCAGAAGTTCAGCTACAGTATATGACACATGAGGATGTCCTCCCAAGTGACAGGAGGGAGAATCAGAATTATTTTATTATTATAATGTACCTGCACTACTTGTGAGGTGGCATAGTGTTACTTGAAAGTGAACTTGAATTAGCTGTAAATTTCTATTGCAGGTTCTAAGGAAACTACTAAGCAACATAAAAGAAAGAAGCATAATGGATATGCTAAGAGGAGAGAAAATGGAAAATCATATAAAATGCTCAATGAAAACCTCAAAAGGCAGAAAAAGAGTAGAGAACAAAACAGTAACAAAGAACAAGGACAGCAAATAGAAAACAGTAATCATGCTAATATTAATCAAAGGAAAATGAGAGAGTTCCCTTGTGGTGCAGTGGGTTAAGGATCTAGTATTGTCACTTCAGTGTCTTGGGTCACTGCTGGAGCACAGGTTTGATCCCTAGACCAGGAACTGCCACATGCCTTGGGCTTGGCCAAAAAAAATAAAAAAAAAAAAACAATAAAGTGGTAGTAGCTAAAATAATTTCTAATAGAGTGAACTTCAGAGTAAGAGAAGTTATCAGGGATAAAGAGGGGTATTTCATAATGATTAAGGGGCCAATTCTACAAGAAGACATTATAATCCTGAAAATGTATGCACCTAACAAAAGAACATCAAAATACATAAGGCAAAACCTGATGGAACTGCAAGCAGAAATAGATGAATCCACTGTTATAGCTGGATACTTCAACATCCTCTCTCAGATCTAGAAAGATGCAACAGAAAGAAAGAATATAGCTGAACTCAAAAACACTGTCAGAGGGATTAATTTCCAAAATTCATAAACAACTTCTGCAGCTCCATACCAAAAAACAAACAACCCCATCAAAAATTGGGCAGAAGATCTAAACAGACAGTTCTCCAAAGACATACGGATGGCCAAAAAACACATGAAAAGATGTTCAACATCACTCATTATTAGAGAAATGCAAATCAAAACCACTATGAGATACCACCTTACACCAGCCAGAATGGCCATCATCAAAAAGTCTACAAACAATAAGTGCTGGAGAGGGTGTGGAGAAAAAGGAACCCTAGTACACTGTTGGTGGGATTATAAATTGGTGCAACCACTGTGGAAAACAGTATGGAGATTCCTCAGAAAACTAAACATAGAACTACCATTTGATCCAGCAATCCCACTCCTGGGCATCTATCCAGAGAAAACCATGACTCGCAAAGATACATGTACTCCAATGTTCACTGCAGCACTCTTTTCGATAGCCAAGACATGGAAACAACCTAAATGTCCATCGACAGAGGAGTGGATCAAGAAGTGGTACATATACACAATGGAATATTACTCAGCCATTAAAAGGAATGAAGTACCAGAATTTTTAGCAACATTCATCGACCTAGAAATAATCATGCTGAGAGAAGTCAGCCATACAATGAGACACCAACATCAAATACTTTCACTTACATGTGGAATCTGAAAAAAGGACAGACTGAACTTCTTTGCAGAACATATGCTGACTCACAGACATGGAAAAATTATGGTCTCTGGAGGAGACAGTTTGGGGGGTGGGGGGATGTGCTTGGGCTGTGGAATGGAAATTCTGTGAAATTGGATTGTTATGATCATTACACAACTACAGATGTGATAAATTCATTTGAGTAATAAAAAAAAGTTAAAAAAAACAAAAAACACTGTCAGTTAAGTGGATAATACGGACATCCATAGACTACTTCATTCAGCAACAGCAGAATATACATTCTTCCCAAGCTCATGGAACACTTACCAAGACAGACCACATTCTGGACCATAAAATATATCCTAATGAATTTTCATTTTATTTATTTATTTATTTATTTATTGTCTTTTTGCCATTTCTTGGGACACTCCCACTGCATATGGAGGTTCCCAGGCTAGGGGTCGAATTGGAGCTGTAGCCACCAGCCTACACCACAGCCACAGCAACTCAGGATCCGAGCCGCATCTGCAAACTACACCACAGCTCATGGCAACGCCGGATCGTTAACCCACTGAGCAAGGACAGGGATCGAACCTGCAACCTCATGGTTCCTAGTTGGATTCATTAACCATTGTGCCACGACGGGAACTCCCCTAATTTAAAAATATATATAAATGTTACAATTTCAGCTTTCAGATCATGATGGAATTAAACTAGAAATCAATCGCAGAAAGACAGCTAGAAACTCCCCGAATATTTGGAAATTAAACAACTCACTTTTAAATAACACATAGGTCAAAGGAGAAATCTAAATAAAAATTTTTAAATATTTTGAAATAAACACAAAAAATACAACTATCAAAATTTTGGGATGCAGCAAAAGCCACGTTTAGAGGGAAATTTATAGTACTGAATGCATATCTTCAAAAAAAAAGAAAGATCTAAAATAAATCATCTAAACTTCCACCTTAGGAAACTAGAAAAAGAACAGCAAGTTAAATCCAAAATAAGCAGAGGAAAGCTATGAAATTGAAAACAGAAAATCAGTTTAAAAATCAACTAAATCAAAAGCTCGTTGGTTGAAGAAACCAATAAAATTGATAACCTTCTAGCCAGGTTAACTAATTTAAAAAGAGAGAACACAAATTACTAACATCAAAAGTAAAAAGGAACCACTGTTGCAGAAACTAGGAGACAAAGGCACTAGGCACTTGGAGATGTGAAAAAGCAAGGTTTATTCAGCACTGGTGCAGGCTGAGAGGAGTCACCTCCAGAGTCTGAGCACCAGGTCTTTGTTCTCAGCAACTTTCATACAGTACAGGGTCTTGTTTTTCCCATGTAAGCAGCTTGGGACCTCCCTCTTCCCAGAGCAAACAGTACTCCTGCCTAAGAAACTGAGCAAGCAAGGTTACAGAAGCGAAACTGATAAGCAATGCTTGGAGCACAATTAGTGGGGCTGCAGGCTTGGACACAGGGCACGTAGCTGCTACATAATTATAAGAAGGATGATATGAGGCAAGCATAGCTGAAAAGGCATGGGCAGGGGGTTGTGTCCCTTAATTAAAACTCTTACTTCACCACAACTACAGACCTCATGGACATTAAAAGGATAATTAAGGAATGCTATGAACAATTCTATGCCCACACATTTGATAACCTAGATGAAATGGACCAATTCCTTGTAAGACACAATTTGTTAAAACTCACAAAAGAAGAAACAGACAATCTGACAGGGCTATATGTATTAGAGAAATTGAATCAATAATTAATAATTCCAAAACAGACCTCTCCAGGCCCCTGATGGGTTCGTTGATGGATTCTACCAAACATTTAATGAAGAAATTGTACTAATTCAATACAACCTCTTTCAAAATATAAAGCAGAGAAAATACTTCCTAATTCATTAAATGAGGTCAGCATTACCCTAACACCAAAACCATAAAGTTTTAATGCACAGAGATCTTTGGTGCTGGGGAGATGATCACAGTATCCTTGGAACCAAGATAGGTGGGCCACCTAGTGAAGTCTCAATTGATTTTTATCAGCAGAAAAGCTCTCAATCTAGTCAATAAAAGTCTGACTTGACTTCCACAGATTATAGTTCCTCAATCAACTTTTTTATTAGAGCCAGTTTACAGATCTAAAATCCACTGAATGGTGGCTAGGCCAAGACCTCAAGACCCCTGTCACACTGCCAAAAATCTATATTGTAAACCTCTTTTCTATCATTTTCTCCAGGGGACCTACAGCCACTGGGCTTGGTGAAAAAGAATGAACCAAAACCTTAAAATCAAAAGACGAATGGAAATTTGGCTTAGGTCCATCTCATAGTGGGCTCCCTGAGTGAATGCATCCAGTGGTCATTTCATCATTTATAGAATGCATATTCAGCAATTGGCAGAATCCCCCCATCCTCCCTTGACTTGAAGACTGAGGGCAATTATGGTAGGAAAGGGTAAACTGAAGTCTTTAGAACTGCATCTACAAAGGGTAAATCAAAAAGAATGCCACATTTATAGAGGAATATTAGCAGATATTAATGCCTCATAAAGAACATAAAGATGGGGTGGGGGGATGCACTGAGGGTTTGGGATGAAAATGCTATAAAATTTGGTTGTGATGACCACTGTACAACTATAAATATAGTAAAAGTCATTGAGTAATTAAAAAAAAGAACATGAAGAATGCAGGAGTGGTAATTCCTACTACATCTTCATTTAATTTGTCTATATGGACTGTGCAGAAGGCAGGGAAATCTTTCGTTTGTGTGTGTGTATGTATGTGAGTGTGTTACCTGGGGTGGGGGAAATAGGGAGAGGTTGATAAAAGTGTATAGCATTTAGTTATAAGATGAATAAGGTCCCATGCCACAGCGGCAACCCAAGCCGCTACAGAACAATGATGGGTCCATTACCTGCTGCATGACAGGCAAATCTTAAAGAATGACAACAGTGTATTATAAGCTTAATAAGGTGATGATTTGAATCGCAGCTGCTGTTCCACTTGCTGAAGCACATCAACACACCATAGCTATTAATCCCGGAAATGTAATTTCCTTTTACCTAGAAGGGCTGCTGTCCTACCTACCTACAGCAAGCCTTTAGCCCTTGTCATAATCACGGTCCAGTCAAAAGAGATCTTTATTGTTTCGTCATTCACAAGATAACACACTGTTCTACTACACTGATGTTATCACACTGATTTGACCTTGTGAAGAGGAAATTCAACTTTCCTAGATGTCCCTTTAGATATATGTATGCCATCTTGATGGAAATTTTTGGGGGTCTGGTGATCAAGAGTCAAGAAAAACAAGTTGCTTCATCTGACTCCACCTACCTCAAGAAAGAGGCACAATACCTAGTGACCTTTCTGGGTTTTTAAGGCAATATATGCCTCAGAGGTCTGATACTTCAATCTATTTACAGAGTAACCCAGAAGGCTTCCAGTGCTAAGTAGAGTCCACGGCATGAATAAGTTCTGAACATGTTCAGGCTGTTAAGTAAGTGACTCTACTTCTTTCTTCATTTGACCCAGCAAGTATGATGTGTCTGAAGTGTCTACGGATGATAGAGAAACAGTACGGAGCCACTGGCAGGTCTCTGAAGATTATCAAAGAAAAACCTTTAAGATTTTAGTGCAAAGCCACAATCTTCTTCATATAACTATTCTCCTTTTGAAAGACAACTTCTGGTTTGCATCCAATACCTCATGGAGACAAAACACTTGACTGTGGCCACCCAAACACCACGCAAGCTGAGCCGCCCATCACAGACTAGGTCTGACTCACCAAGCCATAAAGTTGGTTGCAGACACCAGCAATCTATCATCCAGTGGAACTCCTGTATATCAGGCTCAAGAAAATCACAAGTGATTTCTATGACCAATTCTCATATTGCAGCTACATGACCTACTTTCTCAACTCACAACTATTTTCTGTGATCTGATGAGTTAAAAAGGAAAAAAAAAAAACCTCAGACTACTATACAGAGTGATGCGTGATACAAGCGGCACCATCCAAAAGTAAAGAGCTATAACACTAAAGCCCATTTCGGAGGCAGCCCTGAAAAATAGCTGTGAAAGCAAGTCCTCCAAAGGGGCAGAACTTTAGGTGAGGTGGCTGGTGGTTTGTTCTGCCTCAAAAGGGCGATGACCAAAAATAGTGATCTACATTGATTTGTGGGTATCAGATGAGAATTTAGTTGTATGATTAGGTTCTTTAGAGGAAAAAAACACTGGAAGATTGTTGACAAGGAGATCTAGAGAAGAGGTATACAGATAAACCCCTCCCAATGGTTGTAACCAAAAAGATTTGTGTTCCATGTGAATGCTTTCCAAAGAGCAGCCTCAGCAGATCTTAATAAAGAGCCTCTTTCCTCAGCTCTTCTTATTCTCAACCAATGAGTTCATGGACATACATCTTGGCTATTGTAAATAAAGCTGCAATGAACGTGAAGGTGCATATATCTTCAAGTTAGTGTTTTCACTTTCTTCAGATAAATACCCAGGAGCGGAATTGCTCGATTATATGGTAATTCTATTTTTTAGTTTGTTGGTGGTGGTTTTTTTTTTGTTGTTTTTTTTTCTTTTTAGGGTTGCACCCCTGGCATATGGAGGTTCCCATGCTAGGAGTTGAATTAGAGCTACAGCTGCCAGCCTATGCCACAGACCACAGCAACTCGGGATCCAAGCCACGTCTTCAACCTACACCACAACTCATGGCAATGCCGGATCCTTGACTCACTGAGCAAGGCCAGGGGTCGAACCCACAACCTCATGGTTCCTAGTCAGATTCATTTCCGCTGCGCCACAATGGGACCTCCCTATTTTTAGTATTTTTGAGGAACTTCCATGCAGTGTCTACATCAGTTTACAATCCCATTAACAGTGAATAAGGGTGCTTTTTTCTCCATACACTGCCCAACACTTGCTATATCTTATCTTTTTTATAATAGCCAAACTAACAGGTATAAGATGATATCTCATTGTGGTTTTGATTTACATTTCTCTGATGATTAGTGATACTGAACATTTTTTCATATGCCTGTGTGTCTTCTTTGGAAAAACATCTATCTGAATTTTCTGCCCATTTTTTAACCAGTTAAATTTTTTTGGCTACTAAAGTATGGGTTCTTTATGTATGTTGGACATCAACTCCTTATCAGTAATATGATTTGCATTTTTTTTTTTTTTGCTTTTTTAGGGCCACACTTGTGGCATAAGGAAGTTCCCAGGCTAGAGGTCAAATTGAAGCTGCATCTGCCAGCTTACAGCACAGCCACTGTGCTGTGGAACACAGGATCCAAGTCGAGTGGAGTCTGCAATCTACATCACAACTCACAACAATGCCTGATCCTTAACCCACTGAACAAAGCCAGAGATCAGACCTGTGTCCTCATGGATACTACTCGGGTTTGTTACCGCTGAGCCACAACAGCAACTCCTGCAAATACATTTTCCATTCAGTTAGTAGTTTGACTTTTCATTCTGTTGATGGTTTACTTTGCACTGCAGAAGCTTTTTTTTTTTTTTTCATTTTCAAAGTGTTATTAAAGTACAGCTGATGTATAATGTTGTGATAACTTCTGCTGTACAACAAAGTGATTTGATTATACACATAAACATAGCCATTCTTTTGCAGATTCTTTTCCTATATAGGTTACCACAGACTACTGGGTAGAGTTTGCTTTGCTATCAGGCCTCACTTTATTTCTTTTCGCTCTTGTTGTCTTTGCTTTGGTATCAGATTCAAAAAATCATCAAGACAGATGTCAAGGAGCTTACCACTAATGCTCTCTTCCAGGAAAAATGTTTTTTCTGCATTATTAAGATGACTATATGATTTTTTTCCTTCATTTTGATAATGGCATTTATCATACTCATTGATCTGCAGTTATCAAGCCATTCTTGCACTCCTGATATATATCCCATTTGATCTTGGTGTATAATCCTTTCAATGTATTGTTCATTTCAGCTTGCCAATATTTTGTTGATGATTTTTCCATCTGTGTTCTCAGGGATATTGGCCTGTAATTTTCTTTTTCTTGTGGCATTCTTGTCCGGTTTTGGTATCAGGGTATTACTGGCCTCAAAAAACAAGTTTGGAACTGTTTCCTCCATCGTATTTTTTGGAAAAGTTTGGAAAGGATTGGCATTAATTCTTCTTTAAATGTTTAGTAGGATTCACCAGTGAAGCTATCTGGTCCTGGACTTTTATTGATTGGGAGGTTTTTGATTATTGATTCAACTTCCTTACTAGTAATCCATCTGTTCAGATTTTCTATTTCTTCATGATTCAGTCTTGGTAGGTTGTCTTTTTCTAAGGACAACCTTTCCTTTAGGTTGTCAATTTGTTGGTGTATCTCTTATGATGCTTTGTACTTCTATGGTAGCAGTTATAACATCTCATTTCATTTCTAATTTTTATTTGAGTCCTCTCATTTATTTCACTGGTGACTCTAGCTAAAGATTTGTCAATTTTGTTCACCTTTTCAAAGAACTAGCTCTTAGTTTCCCTGATTTTTTTTTTGTCTTTTTAATCTTTATTTCATACATTTCTTTTCTGATTTTCAGTTTCTTTTACTAATTTTGAACCTTGTTTGTTCTTTTTTTCCCCCTATTTTTTAAGGTGCGAAGTTAAGTTGTTTGAGATTTTTCTTATTTCTTGAGGTAGGATTGTATTGCTATGAACTTCCCTTTAGAACCACTTCTGCTATATCCCATAGATTTTGGTGTGTTGCATTTATGCTTTAATTTGTCTCTAGCTATCTTTTTAATTTTTCCTTTAATTTGTTTACCCATTGATTGTTCAGTGGCTTGTTGTTTAATCTCTACCTTCAGTTTTCTTCTTGTACGTGATTTCTAGTTTCATAACACTGTGGTTAGAAAAGATGGCCGATGATACTGCTTTGTGCTAACAGTAATTTACAGAAGTTTTTGCAAAATTGTTCTTTTTCATTCTTTTAACGGTCTTCATTTTCTAAGGCTCTTTTTCCAGTTCTAAAGGAAGTGAGAAAGGAGAGAGAGGTAGAGATATAGAAAAAAGAAATAGCTACTAATTCAAAAATTAGCCCTTATCTCTCCTATAAGCACTTTAAAAATATTATCAAATATGCATTTATCATTTATCAGTCAAAATTCTCATTTTATTAATCCAAATGCTAGTCTAATACATTTCTTAAATAAATCATTAATGCACATTGATTTTGCCTGTGATTACAGATTTGACTGGATCCCTTATGTTATGATTTTTTTTTTTATTTTTGTATTTTTATGGCCACACCCACAGCATATGGACATTCCCAGGCTAGGGGTTGAATCAGAACTGTAGCAGCTGGCCTACATCACAGCCACAGCAACGACAGATCCAAGCTGCATCTGTGACCTACACCACAGGTCATGGCAACACCAGATCCCTAACCCACTGAGTGAGGCCAGGGATTGAACCTGTGTCCTCATGGATGCTAGTCAGATTTGTTTCCACTGAGCCATGATGGGAATTCCAGATTTTTTTAATTGAAATATAATTTACCACGTTGTGTTAGTTTCAAGTGGATAGCAAAGTGATTCAGTTATATATACATATATATAATACTTTTTAGATTCTTTTCCATTATTATAGGTTATTACATTCTTATAAACTCTTTATCCTATTAAAAAGTTTATGTATTTCGTGTAGCTCAATACTTCTTATCCAAGTGCAATGGTGGAAAGACCATTCCTTGTCCTTCCCTCCCTTACAATCTGTAAGACTGATAAATTCTTACAGTAAACACAACGAAACTGTCAAAATGAGGCTCCTGATAGAAACCATTGAGATGTCTTCTTTCTAAAACAAATACCCAACTAAGCCTTAAGAGAAACTGTTGCCATTCAATCCTGTTATCTTGGCATGTGACTCTTGCCCTGTCTTCAAACCTTCCACTCTAGATTTTTCTTTTTTCCTTTTTCTTTCTTTTTTTTTTTTTTGTCTTTTGTCTTTTTTAGGGCCATACCCACAGCATATGGAGGTTCCCAGGCTAGCGGTCTAATCTGAGCTACAGCTGCCAGCTACACCACAGCCAAAGCAACACCAGATCTGAGCCACATCTGCGACCTGTACCACAGCTCATGGCAATGCCAGATCCTCAACCCACTGAGTGAGGTTAGGGATCGAACCCACAACCTCATGTTCCTAGTCGGATTCGTTTCTGCTGCACCAAGACGGGAACTCCTATATTTTTAAAAAATAAAATAAAATAAAACAAAATAACCTCTATAAGATTAGTTCTACCATCAATCCCTAAAGGCTTCTACTATTTGTTCCTTTTTTGTTGTTGTTTTTGTTTTTGTTTTTTTAGGGCCACACCTGCAACATATGGAAGTTCCCAAGCTAGCGGTCCAATCAGAGCTGTGGTTGCCAGCCACAACCACAGCCACAGCAACACCAGATCTGAACCAAGTCTGTGACCTATACTGCAGTTCACAGCAACACGGATCCTCAACCCACTGAGCGAAACCAGGGAACTGAACCCACGTCCTCATGGATACTAGTTGGGTTCATTACCGCTGAGCCACAATGGTAACTCCTGTTCTTTTTATTTCTCAGAAATAACGAACTAAGCTTATCCTTTGCTCCCTTGAACTTAGTTCTATATTCAGTGTTCCCTCAAATTAAAGCTTCAATATTATATGAATATTGACTCAAGATCTGGAAATATCTTTTAGAAAAGAGTTAAGTTGCAAGGTAGGATGATACGCATTATACATAGAGCATATCTATACTACATTACCTTGAAGTGATCTAGAAACACATTAAGTATAGTGAGGCAACCCTACACCATAGAGAAAGTACCACTAATACTCAGATGAATACCTGAGATTCCATCTGCTTGCACTATCTGCTTCCTGAACATGGTCAAACTCATGAGAATAGGTAAAATGTAGATGAAAATATTGAGCTTAGTGATCAGCAAGTGGGTACTCAGTAAATATCCATTTCACTTTGAGGCAGAATATTAATTCAGGTAGCCAGTATAGGAGCATGGGCTTTGATGCATTCTTTGATATGGCCATTAACATATGTAGCTCGAGGGAGTAACATCCCCACAGGCCTTGTTTACTATAGGGAGTGCACGTACACTCAGATGGACATTAATCCCTAATCCCCTGTGACTCAATTAACGGGAAGAAAGGGCAAAGAAACCATGAGACTTGCAAAGAAACTATGAGACTTACAGGACATTTCCACCCCTAGGACCCTATTGGACAAGGACTGATATAGGCAACTGAGCAAGGCCAATGGGAAAAGACCACATCTCTCTGGACCCCATGATGGAACCCCCCGCCCCCGCAACTTTAAGGAATAAAAACCCCTATAGGACAATAGAGAAAGAGGGCTCTTCTTCATCCTCCCAGCAGCCCTGGGAGCTATCTGCTTTCCTTCAATAAAGGCTTTGCTTGCTTGCTGCTGTGTGTTCGCAGAGTTCATTCTTCGACTGTGAACAAGAACCTGGATTCCGGTATCATCTTTCTGTTATCAATTTCATATCTGAACATTAGTATTCTAATTTCCATTAATTCAACAAATATTTAATGGGAATCTACTAAGTGCCACACACTCTGCCAAGCATTATGTGCACACTGGTGAAATAGACAAAGAGCTTGATGTCAGGCAAGTTTCCACATGTGTGTGTAAAGTGAAGATAATAACATTCAGTGGACTAGACTGTCAAACGGCCGGATGAGATAATGTTAGGAAATGCCTTTATTAATTCAAAAGAACTATGCTGGTTCATTTTCAGACTTCTAATTACAAAATAATTATGTTCAATTTCCTGATGCAGAAATGCAGAGGAAAGTATGCAAGGAGAAATTCTAATCTATGCCTTAAGTTCTGTGTGAGCACAGAAAGTTCCTTAAAACATCGCATGTAAAAAACAAACAAACAAAAAAAAACCAAAACATCGCATTGTTTTTCTTGGCATGTGGGTCATGTAAACGCTAAAGGGCTAAATGTCCTTCTGAGAAATGGCAGTGAGAATTTACATTAGGAATAGATGTCCAGGTTGTTCAGAACTGATAGAGAATAAACAAAAACAAGGAGAGATGGGAAAAGAGAAGGGGGTTTTGATTTTCTGGACCACCCAAAGACAGGAAAAGCTGACTCGCCCTTGCCCCTTTCCAGATCAAGAATCACTATAGTGGTGGGGATAAGAGGTGGAGAAAAGACATGATATATCTATAAATGGGACTGTCTCACTCCTCAGGGTGAAAGGGAGAGAGTTCTTGACTTAATGAAGAAAGGGAAAAAAAAACATATGCTGAGGTTGCTAGGATCTCTGGTAAGAAGGAATATTTAATCCGCGAAATTGTGCAGAAGAAAAAAGAAATTGGTGCTCGTTTTGCTGTCCTACCTCAAACTGCAAAAGCTATGGCGATGGCTTAGGATGGAAAAAGCATTAATTTGATCATTTTTGAGAAAGCATTTAAATAGGATTATTTTTGAGAGTGAGAGAAACCATATTCATATAACTTTTATTATAGTATATTGTTATAATTTATATATTATTTATTGTTATTAATCTCTTACTGTACATACTTTATAAATTAACCTTATCATAGGTATGGATGTATAGGGAAAAAACCTATGGAAGGCTTGGTACTCTCCACAATTTTTGGCATCTCCTGGAGGGGTCTTGGAAGGTAGCCTCACAGATAAGGGGGTACTACTGTAGTCTAAAGTTTCTTTCTTTAACATTAGAATCATTTCATAAACATGGCTGCTGTATCATCACAGAAGCTGAGAGGCTAGTGTTACTTTGGTTGTGCTAGTGAGAGAGAGGACCACTCCAAAATGAATGGATGCAGGAATCATCACCATCTATGTGCTCTCCACCCTGACATATTTCCATGGCACTGGAGTGGATACTGTGTATTTAGTGGCTACTGTGCTGTGTGGCTCAGATTCTGTCAGGATGGGAGGATCTATGCTCCCAGCTTCTGGAAGTGTCACCAGCTGCTTCAGGAATTGCCTTCAGCTAAAGGGAACTCCTTTCCAAGGTCACCCTCTAGCCTTCCATCATCCTGAGGGCAGCCCAAAAGCAATGACATGTTGATATTGAACTCTGAAGGCTTCAACCTCCACCCCATCTGGGGCAGCGCTGAAAGGCTGTTTGGGGTTTCGAAATCTTCATGGGCTGAGTCTCTGGTTGAGAGTGTACCCCAACCCAACTTCTCCCTCTGTCTGTCTGTTTCCTATACTTGTCAACCCCTGGTGCTGATCCTGAGACTCCATCCTAATAAAGTTCCGTGCTGGTCTCTGAGTCTGTTTCCCAGGACCCCTCCTGTACCTGGTAGAAACAGCAGAACCTGGTGGGAGAGGTGGTGTAGGTAGATTTTATTTCAGGGACCAGGGATTTTGTTGCTTCTACAAGAATCATCTTGGCCCCTACCCACAAATCTTCTCCCCCAAAGTTCCTGACTGTCTAAAACTTTTCCTTAGTGAACAGACACAGCTGGGGGGCTGAGTTTGTGGGGAGGAGCGTTAGGGGTAAGGATCTTTGTGCGTTCTGTCCTCAGAAATCTGGGTTAAAAGGCTAATCAGGAAACGAAAAGTGCAAAAAGCCACGGAATCAGTAACAGAAACGGAGAGCCTCAAATCTTGGCATGGAAAGTAGGGTCAGACCAAGAGAATGAAACTAAGGTTTAGCACCGGATTGTGTGTTATAAACCCGTGTATTCACAACTCAAGCATGTATAAGCAATGCCAAGACTATTAAACAAGAAATGACAAAACTCTTGAATCTTTTCCTTCCTCTTGGAGATAATCAAAGCCATCTGTACCACCATTTTTAAAGCTGCTTCAAAATAATTATATTCAGGTCTCACCTAAAATTTTACCTTATAAAAACAAGATTTAAATGTAACAGCACTATCGTGGTTATCTGTTCATTCAACAGCATTTTATTTAAGAAGCATCCTTGCCTGCCATGTCTATATATGTAAGCTGAGTGCTAGGGTCACAGTATACATCGGCTGTATATTTTAGGAGAAAGGGAGACTAAAGGGAAAATAAGTGCAACTGTTTAAATTTTAAAGAGTGAATAAGCAAAAGCATTTGTGGTTTAAGGTTCAGATGGTTTATGGTCCAGCATCTAAGGTGCCTCACTGTTTAATATGTGCCAATTAAACAAAAACTAATAGCAGTCTCAGGTCTCAGAATATATAGACCACCATTGCCATCTCAGCTGCAACCAGAATAGCCACCTTAAGAAAACAAGAAATGTATGTTTTACATTTTAATTGGGCAGAAGTAATCTATCAACAAGCTAACACCTTAGCTGGGCTGAGCTTGTCTGACAAACTCATTTCTAAGTACACCCTATGCCAATGAAGCAGAAGGTGCTCAAATGCAAGGAAAAAAAAAAAAAAACCCACAAACCAGGGGGTGGGGAATGCTCCAGGCATTTTGAGTATCATATATTGACTGCTCATAATTTTATCTGCATAAACCTATAGGGACCAGAGTTTTATGTCATTTTTCAGATGGAAAAACGGAGACTGGCCTCCAACGTAGCAAGGCAGCTCTGAGGCAGGTCAAGTACAAAGCAGAGGCCCAATCATTCCCACAGGGCACTCTGGTTGTGAGCCACTCAAGGGAAAAACAGGATTCCTACGATGGAGGCCAGAATGATGGAACAGATCAGGGAAGGGGTCTGTGAAAGAAAGCTCTACGGAGAGCTGTGAAAGGAGAGGCGACTCCACTGTGGAATGCTCAAGCTGATGAATCACCGGGTGCCCTGAAACCCGTCAAGTCTTGGTTTTCCTTACATCAAAAGGAAACAGTATTGCCTACATCTGATTGTGAAGATAAGATAAAATGTGTGTGTAAAACATAAAGCAGTACCTGGCACATGGCAGGTCCTCTCAATCCTTGGTTCTTGCTTCTTCCATTTTCTTCCCTTCCTCTGCTTTACAATTTTGCCCATAAGTGGTCTTCACTCTAGAAGAAGGGGAGAAGAAGTCAAAGTTAGTTAACACATAGCTCATGAAAAAGAGAAAAACAATAATTGCAGCCATTCTTTTCAGTTAAAGATATGACTCAAACCCAGTCTACGTTTTATGTCAAAGGTTAATGGGGCCTTTCATGACTGAGTACTCCAACCTGCTTTTAGGAAATTCCCAGTATTAGAACAAATAAAATATGGAATTCTTCTTTGACAGTTTCCACAGCAGTGCTCAAATGTTTCTCAATAACTGAAGCCTACAATCTGCTCTTTCCCCCAGCACATTCTTTGCTTCCTGGGAACTTACAGGATTGTAGCCATATGGGTACATGATCTTAAATCCCTCCATCTCACCCCACGGTCTCATGCTGACTAGTCTCTTTTCTTTCTCCTTTCCAATGTCAACCCTTTTAGTCCTCTTTGGTCCAGCTCTTTGGAGGGAGAGCTATCTCATTCACTTTTATAACCCCAGCAGGCCAGGTACAGTGCCACAGATATGCGTTGTACTTAACAAAAATTACTGACACAACAGGTGGACTTGGAGGTCTCCGTTCAGTGAATTAGTATTTTCAGAGTCAGGGCAGGAGAATTAGGACAATAGAAGTTGAAATACAGAGAAATTCAAGTTTTACTGACTTTCCAAACATGCTCTTTAGACTCAAAAGAGAAGGCCTTAAGGGAAGCAGGGCCAGAATTCAAGCTGTCATCTTAGATGAGGACAGAGAGAAACACTAAAAGCTTAGACTTCCTGGTAGATGAGTCACCTGGGCTTTGGAGTATGTCCTGTCATCTGGATTGTCACGCCTCTTCCTTTAGAGCCACCAATATATCACCCTCTCCCTTGACTCTCTGATTCCACTTTGGTTTTTGCTTGTATATTCCTCTCCATGTGTCTCACAATCAGTATTTTCTGAAGAAAGATGACTACACTAGTTGCTGTCTACACTGAACACATTTTCAGATCTGGATACCTCAAAGTCTAAGGACCTCTCAGGACTATTTTTGATCTGACTTCGGATTCTGGCCTAATTAGTGTAGCCAAGGTACACAAGATAGTAACACTAGGTAGCCGGTGTTGAAAGATAAATTCATGGCTAATTTCCAAAGGGGGCTCTTGGGAAGCTAGAATTTAATAGTTGCCTTACCTATTTGCCTTATGAACCCCTGTGGTGAAATTAAGCTGGCGCTATCAGATTTGGAAAAAAAAAAAAAAAAGAGGATGCCAAGTCAAATTTGAATTTCATATAAACAACAAATACTGAATGCAATATTCGGGATATACGTCTATGTACACAGGCAGTTGCATGAGTTCCAGGTAGGGTCTACATTCTAATCAGCAGAAAAGGGGAAGGAGGCAAAAGGCCTGGCCATTCCTATTAAGGACACTTTCCTGAAGTAATACCTTAGACTTAGCCTCCTGGTAAGAATTTAGTCACATGCTCACATCTAACTACGAGAAAGTTTGAAAAAGCAGCCTTTATAATGGGCAGCCATATGCTCAGTTAAAAATCAAGGACTATTACTGAAGAGGAGGGGGAAACAGATATGGAAGGTCAGCTAGTCACCTGTCTGAGAAGTGATGGGAATAAAGGTATGTTTTGGAGGTAAATTAAGTTGAACTGGATTGAATATAATGATACTGATATTGGGTTACAAAAGCAAAAGAGGAATAAAAGGTGTGCTTAGATTTTATTTCGACCAGGCCACTTTATAGTAAGGTGGTCCCTTTTTAACAGAAATGGAAAACACAAGAGAAACATATATTCAAAATGTATTAAGTGTATACCATAAAGAGTTCTAAATAAGACACTATACAGATATCAAAGGAAGAGGACACAGGTGCTAACCAGATATAGTAGGTGACACTCTACTCTTTCTCTTTCCACTTACCTAAGACAATGTGATTAGCCACAGGTGTTTTCTGTTACTACTGTTATAAGGTAAAATGATTAGCAGGTTGCCTGGCACATCGTAAATGCTCAGATAAACTGATTAATGCTGAACACTTTAACCTCCATTTTCAAACAGAAGAGTCATCCAGGACATCAAATGGAAAACGAAAGTACAAAAATTGAGAATTTTTGTGAAAATGAGTGAGAAGGGCTTTCTGCAGTGAGTGCAGAAATGCTCGGCATGGGTACCACTCTGTAAACTGGCTCTGCTGGCCAGGCAGTAATGGAAACAAATTTGCTTTTTCTTGGAGGAGGCAGAATAGTCGTTGGATCTAATAGCACCTGGATCCTGTTGCAGTTGGATCCAGATTCACTGCACCCTGTTGGATCTCCTGGAACATTGAGTCTATGACAGGAGACAGGAGAGGCAGTAGAAAAACCCTGGCATAAAAGTCAAAGATGAAGAAACTCACAAAGATTAACATTCTCATGCTCACCCAATCATTCCCAGCTTTAAGGCCTAGGAAATCAACACAGCAGTAATCCACTGTTGAAGCACCAACTAAGAGCCAGGCACAGGTGAAGCACTTCCAACTACATTATCTCAAGTCCAGGGTGGGGGACCAGATCACAGAGGGCAAAGTAGGTGCAGACAAGGTCGTCTAAGAGATGGTTCTTACCTACAGCAGGCAAGACAGACATGGACAGAAATAACTCAGATATAGAGGGACAAAGAATGGAATGAGAAATAGAGACAGTATAAAAGTATGGAGATGGGAGAGATTCATTAAAAAATGAGTTAGGAATAATTTCTAGAAGGAAGTGGGATTTGAGCTGGGCCTTGAGAGGTACGTAGAATTTTTGTATTTAGAGGAGAAAGGAAATTTTTTTCAGAGGGAATATCAAAAGCAAAGGTGTAAAAGGGCTGATGGCAAGGCACCAGCGACTCAGATTTCCATGAACATGGAACTGTACTAGGCACGCGACGAGACAAACTGTGGAGGGCTTCTCACTGCAGGTCGAAGATTTATGACTTTATCAAAAAGGCAACCATCAAGAGTTCTGAACAGGGTCAAAGCTGGACAGGTCTGTGTTGTAGGGAATGGCAATGGGGAGGCTGGGCTGGAAAACTCAAAGGTCAGGGGAACGGAGACGGGTTCTGAAGCTGCTCTAAAAGTCCAGAGACCTGCGCAAATAAAATCTTAACAGAAAGGAAAGAACTCAGTGGTACTGGAACAGCCCTGATTAGAACGGTTGCTACTTATCAATTGAGTGACTAGCGTAAGTGAGTTAACCAGCGCTTCATTATCTGTTCTCTAAAACGTGGCTAAAAATTCCATTCCAAGTTTGGTGGGGAGCATAAAGGACACACGTGTGAAGTCCCTGGTGGTGAATGGCCGTGACTCAGGAAAAGGAATTTCAAAGTTTCTCCCTTATGCTTTCAAAAGTCCACCTGCGGGCCTTGGACGACTTGTGTTTAGTACCTTAGCGTCTGTTTCGGTATAGCTCCCTTCCTCTTTGTCCTCCTGGACGGTGCGCCCCATCAGGACCGGGGCTGGAGCCCGACCCTGGGCCACGTACTCCGGGCCTCAAAGACAGTTCTGCGCGCACAGGAGGCGCGGGAGCCGCGCGGCGAGTGGAGGGCAGCGGAGCCCCGGGGTCAGAGGGTGCCTACGGGATCCCTCTGACCCCGCCGGATCCCATCCCACCCCGCTCCCGGTTCCTTCTCCTCCCGAGGCGCGCGGGCTAAAGAGATGAAGAACCCGAGCGACTCACTTTCGACTCAGAACTGAAATCCCCTTCCCTCAGGCCTTCGGAGGCTGGTGCTCAGGAAGTCCTAGCCCCTTCCCCCTCTTCTTTGGCCCTTCTTCCTGCCCCGGGGGGCCGGCGCGCCGTTTTCCAGAAGCTGCTGGCGGGAGGCGGCAGTCGAGCGGGGCGGTGCGCGTGGGAGGGGGGGGGGGTGCAGGGGGAGGGGAGTCCGGGAACTTTGAGACTCGGCCCGGGGGCCCTCGGTGACATTCCAGGCGAAGCCGCGGCCAGGCCAGCCTCCTGGGCTCGGACCCTGACCTTCCGCCGGCTGCAGAGTCTCCGGCCACGCCGCCCGGGGGGAGAGAGAGAGAGAGAGAGAGACCCCCGCTGTCCCCGCAGCCGCGCGCCATCCAGACGGCGGAAGGCGCGTCGGCGGGCATGGGCCGCTTCTCGCCGGAGCCGTGGCTGCCGCAGCTACTCAGCCCCCGGGGCCTGGCCCTCGCCGCGGCCCTGTTGCTGCTGCTCTTCTTATTCCTGCGCACCCGGCGCACCAGGTAAGCGCCCGGGCCACGCATGCGTCGTGGGCCTCGCCACCGCGCGCGACCGAGATGGCCCCGCCGGTCCCCTCCAGGCCTCCCGGCGTGGCGAGGCACAACTTGCAGGGGGTGCCTGCATCTTTGGGGGTCGTGTGCAAAGACAAAGGCTTCCTGGGCCTTTTCCCCGGGCGTCGGAGTTCGTGTGCAAACGATGGGCCGCTCCAGTGTAGGTTGTAGGCAGCCCCAGGTTTGCATTTTACAATATGCATCAGGCTTGGCTTCCAGACACATTTTGGTGCCTGGTTACAGTGACTTGATGCTTAATGGCCTTGCATTCATAGAGGGGGGTTTTCTTCCATTACATTCCGTTATAAGTGAAGTGTTTTAGGAAAATGCCGATGTATGGTCTGAATGATACCGCTGGGTGCCTCTCTCAGTGCCTCAGTTTACCCCTGGCCCACGTTTGGCAGATAAAATAATAGTATCTCATGGGATTTTTGTGAGTACTGAACGAGCTTAGAGTATGTGTTTGATACATTTATTTTTATTAGAATAAAAGAAAACAGTAACAGAACTACTAGGTGTGTCACACTTGATGGTCTCATTGAGAGTATGGAAGTAGAGGCCACTCCCTTGCCTTCTGAGATGGCCCACTCTGTTTATCTCTCTCAATAAATCTCTCTCCAAAAAAGGTTAAAAAAAAAAAAAGGAAATGTGGAAGTAGAAGAAACAAGACAAGTTCAACCTAAAAGCACTCATTTTGAAATCACTCTGTTTCTTTTCTTACCTGATGCCTTTTTCATACTACCAGGTTTCTCATAGCATGTTAACCCCCTTGTTTTTTTATTTTTGTCTGATCATCTAGGTGGAGGCTGGTGTCATTTCCTGAGGTAGGGCAGGTTTAGGGGAATGGAGGGGACCAGCAGTTTTGTTTGGGGCACGTTAGATAGTGAAGGCTGTGTTTCTGGTGCTCAGTGGCGAGGTCCAGGGAGAATATTTAATTATGAATGTCACAAATATGAAATGAGTGTAGGTTGGTCACCTGGTGAGAGAGTCTGATGGAGAAGCAGGGAGTCTAGGCCACGCGCCTTATTGCAGGGTCTGGCGGAGGAAGAGGGGCCACAGTGGAGTCCCAGTAGCATGGGAGGAAAATCCAGTGACTGTGGGGTTCTGGAAGCTCCGCAGGGATATATTTAAGCAGTAGAGGGGGAGTTATCCGTGTCAAATGTCTCTGAGCAGTCAAGTTTGTGAGGGCAAAGGACACCGGTGTTGACAAGATGCAGAATTGATAAGAGCTAAACTGAGAGTTAACCAGAATGCTAGCCTGTTTGAAGTGGGTTGAAATGCTGTCTGTCCTCCAATAAACTTCTAAAATTTTATATGCAGATGAGAGTGCAATTTAGTATTATGTTTCATATCTCTTGAGCCAGTAATTCCAGTAATCTTATTTAAAAGTACTTCTCCTGGTGAGATTATCATGAACATTCTTTAAGATTTAACCACAGCAGTGCTCATTAGGATTGCTTATAAGAGTGAAACATTAGAAGAAAACTAGGTTTCCAAAAAATATTGATCTAGTTAAAGAAATTCTAGCATGTCCAAATGATAGAAACTTATACGTGGCCATAAAAATATAGTGTAGAATATATGAAGATGTAGAAAACCATATTCAAGATATAGTAAGAAAAAAAAATACAAAACAGAATATGTTCACATACACAATGTCAGTGACCTCAGCCAAAGACCACGAGGAGTAGAGTTATTGGTAATTGGAGTAGTTATTGCTTATGACAGCAAGAAAGAACACATACCATTCATCATGAGTAAAAGAGTTTTGGAAAGGACCTATTTATAGGACTTAGGTTTGTGTTATGTGATTTTAGAGAGGGTTCGAGGAAGCACGGTTTTGCTCTCAGGCAGCTGGGGCGGGGCTATGATTGAACACCCTAAGAGATCTCTTCTGAGGCAAGAGGAATGGATTGCGGCTAAATCAGTAATTAGTAAGTAAGCAACAGACACTAGAATTAGTTTGGGGGTCATTTTATTGATTTAGACAGTGTTCATGATTTTGCCAGTGTAGGTATTCATGATTATGGAGTGAATTTGTTTTTGCTTTCTCCATAAAAATCACAGAGCAGCTTTCTTTGGTCACTTAATCAGATATTTGCTTAAGATTGGCCTAATGTTTGGGCAATTGTTTACCTTCAGCAGCAGAGCAAAGTGTGGTAGCTATTGTCGACTGAATAAAAACACACAACCTAAAAGCTGAGTTGTGTTTTATTTGAGAATCTTACTGAAGACTATACAGCCCAGGAGACAGCCTCTCAGCTAGCTTTGAGGAACTGTTCTGAAGAGGCAAGAGACAAGGGAGGAACCAGGATATAGAGGAGTTTTTTGCAAATAAATAAATAAATAAATAAATAAATAAATAAATAAATCATGTAGTTGAACCTCAAAAGACTACTGCTAATCAGAAAAAAACACATCTCAAGTTAATGATTTTGTTTTTGGTTTTTGGTTTTTGGTTTTTTTGCCATGCCCACAGCATGTGGAAGGAATCCCAGGCCAGGGGTTGAACTTGTGCCACAGCAGTGACCCAAGCCACAGCAGTGACAACATCAATCCCTAGGCCACCAGGAAACTCCTCAAGTTAGTGATTTTAGAGCTTTTCTGTATGTGGGAAGGTGCAAGAGTCTGAGCTCATTGAAATGATTTCTTAGTTATGCATCTTCACTATCTAGGGCTAGTATCCTGTTTTTCTCTATCCTGAAATCCCCTCCAGGCTCACCACTCCGTCAGGGGTGGCTGCAGTGGCTGACAGCTGGGCAACATTTGTTTCACTGGAATGGTAGGCAGTATTTTTGGCTCACCCTTTGAGTGCCAAGCAAACAGCTCAATATCAGGGGTTTGCTTTTTGTGTTTCTTTTTAGGGCCACAGCTGCAAGCACATGGAAATGCCCGGGCTAGGGGTGGGATCAGAGCTACAGCTGCCAGCCTTCACCACAGCTCATGGCAATGCCGGATCCTTAACCCACCGAGTGAGGCTAGGAATCAGACCCACATGCTTATGGACACTAGTCAGGTTTGTAACCCGCAGAGCCACAACGGGAACTCTCTGGGGTTGCTTTTATCTTTCTTAAAAATATAAAAGACTGCAGGGATATACCACAGACATTTTGGGGGGTTAAACCTATGTGCACTGAAATGTGTAGATTGCAGCTCAATCATTTCATTAGTTTTCATAAATGTATATACCCATGTAACTGTCACCCTAATCAAGGTATGGAATATTCTCATCACCCCAGAAAGTTTTCTAATGCCCTTTTCTAGTCTGTCCCCATCCCTGAGCTCTGATTTAGTTGTGGCTGTTCTTGAACTTCATCTAAATGGGATTATGCAGGATCTGCTTTTGAGTATGGCTGCTTTCTATCAACAAAAAGATTTTGAGATTTACCTGTTGTTACCTGTATCAGTAATTCATTTATGCTATTTCATTGCAGAGTATATAAACAGTGGTATATTCATGTATATGTACATATATATTATATTTATTATGTGTGTGGGTGTGTATGTGTATACTACATGTGGTCATCTGTTATTCAGTTAATGGACATTTAGTTATTTCCAGTTTGGGACTATTATAAATAAAGCCTATGTAAACATTGTTTTACAAGATTTTTTGTGGACATATATTTAGTTCTTTCGTGGGTTAAAATCTGGAAACCCATAGAAGGCTGATGGATCACAGAGTAAAGACACACTCACAACCAGTTGAGAAAGTGTCACTTTTCCAAAGCAATCGCACTATTTGTAGCAATTCCACCAGTACATACTCTATGAGAGTTCCAGTTGCTGCATATCTTCACCCAATCTTTTGTTATAAACACTATCTTTCTAGATTTGGAATTTAATTGTCTTCCCCTGAAGAGTGTTGAATTTTGTTCTGGTGTGCAGATATATTTCTGGCCAATACCCTTGAACTTGTTGGAGCTTAGATTTACTCTTTATAAAGATGAGTTTATAGGAGTTCCCATTGTGGCTCAGGGGTTAATGAATCCGACTAGGAACCATGAGGTTGTGGGTTCAATCCCTGGCCTTGCTCAGTGGGTTAAGGATCCGGCATTGCTGTGAGCTGTGGTGTAGGTTGCAGACACGGCTCGCATCCCTCGTTGCTGTGGCTCTGGTATAGGCCGGCAGCTACAGCTCCAATCCGACCCCTAGCCTGGGAACCTCCATATGCCGTGGGAGCGGCCCTAGAAATGGCAAAAAGACAAAAAAAAAAAAAAGATGAGTTTATAGAAAGCTCAAGATATTTGTCAAGCTTCTTTTCTTCGATAGACTTCAAACTCTAAAACTCTGGTCTCCCCAGCAGTGGGCAGCAGCTGAAATCCTTGCTCAGTACTTTGAATCTTCCAGCTGATTCCTTCTACGGGGCTCTTTGAAATCTCCTCCACAGATGCACACTTCTAAGTTTGGCCCACAATTTGAGGGATGTTTATATGCATATTTTTCTAGGTTTCTTTTCTTGATTTCCAGCCACTTCAGCACTTCAAACTCTGACTCCTCAAACAGTAATATTGTAGCTTTTTGCTGGAGTTCCAGCTCCTTTCTCCCATGCAAACCTGGAGGAAATGCTATCTACCATGGCCCTAATTCATTATGGGTCTGTTCTTTAAAGGTTGACTGCCCTTCAGTATCTGCCTTCTTTTGCTTGTTCTTCAGTGCCTTTAAATCACTTGTTTATTTTGTAATCCGTGAAAATGTTATTTCAAGCAACCTCCATTATTGGAACCCAACCAGACTTCTTACAGTGGTTATATCTAGGTGATGACTTTTTGTGGAATGGTTTTTATTTCCTTTCTGATGCATATATATATAATATTTATTTATACTATATAAATTTTTTCACTTATGAGATATATATATATATATATATATATTTTTTTTTTTTTCTGGCTGCTGTGTGCAGCTGTTTGATGTGGGATCTCAGCTCCCAGACCAAGGATTGAATGCAGGCTACTGTGGCAAGAGCACAGAGATCTAACCACTAGACCACCAGGGAATATATTTTTATTTTTATATATTCTATATATTTATATTATGCTTATATTTTTAAATTGTCATAATGTATAGGTATATCTTTCGTAATACAAAAAGATGGCACATTTAAAATAAAACTTTGATAAATTATTTTTAAATGTTTGTAATCTCTGGGGTTTTTTTTTTAGAGGAACCAGCATTCTGGGTCAGTGGTAGTGGCAGGATTAGAAGATATGATTTGGGTGGCGCTAGGAAACTCATTTCCAGAAAGTCATTTCCAGAAAGTCTTGAATAATAGGATGTGTTTTAGTCAGTAATTAGGTGCATTTAAAAAAAATCACTGTTTACTAATAATAGACTTAAATATAGATAGCTTCTTTCCAATTTATTGTAGAAGAAAACATCACATAAAAACAGGGTCTGTGTAGCAAAAAAGTGAGATGGGTTTACTTCCGTCTTTCAATCCTCTCCCCCAACACACATATCCTCACACCCCCAAAATGCTATAATTGGTAAGAAAGAAGGTTTAAAAAAAAATTTTTTTTCTGTCTTTTTAGGGCCACACCCACAGCATATGGAAGTTCCCAGGCTAGGGGTCAAATCGGACCTGCAGCTTTTGGCCTACAACATAGCCACAGCATCTGAAATCTGAGCCACATTCACCACCTATGCTGCAGCTTGCAGCAAAGCCAGATCCATAACCCACTAAGCGAGGCCAGGGTTCAAACCTTCATCCTCTTGGATGCTAGTCAGGTTCTTAATTTGCTGAGCCACAGCAGGAACTCCTAAATGTTTCCAAGATAATTTTTTTTTTTTTTTTTGGCCGTGCCTAGAGCATACAGAAATTCCCAGGCCAAGAATCAAGCCCATGCCACAGTAGTGACAGTGCCAATCTTTAACCCTCTAGGCCACCAGGGAACTCCTTAAGATTAAATCTTAGTCAAAATAAAAATTCAATGAGTGTTTTTTTTTTTTGAGTTGTTAAGATTTCAAGGTTATGTAGATAATGAGTTGTTTTGAAATGTTGAGTTGCTGACAAGACTGTATCACACAAGTCAATTATTTCCTCTTTCTAATTATTTAATTACCCCCCGAACAAATACCCCTGATGCTCTAGAGCCCTCACATTGTTACCACTGCCTAGAGAAGGAGAAGAACTAGGTTGCCATCATTAGTGGATGTTTTTCTTGTTTCCTTCCCTTTTCTCCTAATAAATATAGGAAAAGGATGTGGGCAGCTGAAAGCAAAGTCATTTTCTGCTCAAGAGTCTGCTGAATTTAACAGGTGAATTTTGATGTTTTTGCATAGGAGGTGATAGGGAGCTCTCTGAACACATGTGTGGCTCTTAATTAAATGACTAATCAGTTATTGCATGGTCCTACATTTACCTGTATTAAGCTGCAGAGTTTGGATTGGTCTTGTTACCATTTGAGACCTTTCAGGCTGTATCACAATTTTATTTTATAACTTTAAGAAAAAGGTCCTGAAGGAGTTCCCATCGTGGCTCAGTGGTTAACGAATCCGACTAGGAACCATGAGGTTGCGGGTTCAATCCCTGGTCTTGCTCAGTGGGTTGGGGGTACTGTGTTGCCGTGAGCTGTGGTGTACGTCACAGACTCAGCTAGGATCCTGCGTTGCTGTGGCTCTGGTATAGGCTGGCAGCTACAGCTATTCGACCCCTAGCCTGGGAACCTCCATATGCCGCAGGAGCAGCCCAAGAAATGGCAAAAAGACAAAAAGAAAAAAAAAAAGAAAAAGAAAAAAGAAAAAGGTCCTGAAGATAGTGTTCCTACTGTGAAAATTAGAGGAACGCAGAGGTGAAGAAAAACACATGCTTTGCTCTTTATTTGTGTGTCATTTAAAGTGACTGTTTACCTGGTCTTGGAAAGTTCAGAAATGCCACTTTTGTCCCCACTGAGGATTGCTCAATGCTGGAATCACAATCTGCTGATAAATCCTGGCTAAACCTTTAAATTTATCATCTGTTTGCATAAGAGAAGTCAGTTAAGACTTTATGCCAGATCAATATAAATCTACCTTTATCAGTGTGAAATCTTGGAATGCTTACCTTAGTCCTGCAGGTCATTTATATATGTAAAATTTCCTATGACTCAGTGGTTTCCAGCAATTGGACTTTCTTTTTTTTTCTTTCTTTTTTTTTTTTTTTGGTCTTTTTGCCATTTCTTGGGCCGCTCCCGCAGCACATGGAGGTTCCCAGGCTAGGGGTCCAATTGGAGCTGTAGCCACCGGCCTACACCAGAGCCACAGCAACCTACACCACAGCTCACGGCCACACCGGATCCTTAACCCACTGAGCAAGGGCAGGGAACGAACCTGCAACCTCATGGTTCCTAGTCAGATTCGTTAACCACTGCACCACGACGGGAACTCCAATTGGACTTTCTTGTAGAAGGAATGTAATGTGAGGCCGAGAGCGTGGTTGTGGAGCCAAAATGAACCTGGAACCAAATGTGTTGCTGACGTCTGAGAGGAATGGAAGGGAAGATGGAAATGACTGTATCAGGCTCTGTACATCAGTGTTTTGTAGATGTTATCTCATTTAATCTTCACTGTGGTTCATGAAGTAACTATTAAGCTATTTTTTTCAGAAGAGACTATCACAATAAGAAATTAACCAATCTGCTTAAGGTTGCAAGGCAGCTCAGGAATAGAAGTGGGTTTTGATTCCAGGTAGATTATAGCTATGGTAGACAGAAAAGACTCCCTAATTTCAAAGTTATTCACACCTTAATCCTGAGGACCTGGGAATACGTTAGGTTACTTGGCAGAGTAGAATGAAGGTTGCTAATCAGCTACCTTTAAAATGAGAGATTATCCTGAACTATTGGGTGGGCCCAGTATAATCACAGAATAAAACTGCAAGTAGGAGGCAGGAGAGGAGGTCAGTTAGCCATTGCTGGCTTTGGAGGTGGATTAAGGAGAACAAAGGCCAAAGAATGCAGGCAGCTTCTGGAAGCTGGATAAACAAGAAAATAGATTCGGCTCTAGAGCCTCCAGAAAAGAACCTGGGCCAGCTAAAACCTTGGCCTTAGCCCAGGGAGACCCATTTCGGACTCCTGGCCTACTGAACTGTACCATAGTAAATTAAAATTGTTTAACCACACATTAGTGGTGATTTGTTACTGTGGCCATAGTAAGCTACTGCAGCAGCCAGATCCCCCATCATCTTTGCCCTGGACTGTGCTGCCTGTTGCAGGAAGGTTCAGAGAGCAGGAAAGGTGGAATGACATTGCTGGTCGCCCACAAGGAGTGGGATGGAAGGTACCTTCATCACTACACTAATGCTAATAGGTAATAATTTGACAACTCTTGATCCCATACTTCACAGATTACCATTGCTATTCATTGATGTCTCTCTTCCTCATCCATCAGTTAGCAAGTATGGTTTGAATGTTTGTTATGTATCTATATAACCCCGTGGCTCTTTATTTAAAGTCTTTTTGGAAAGGTAAGGTGGGTTTGCAGGCATTAAGGTGCACACCTCCTTACTGCTACCCACAGCCTGGAGGAGGAAGCTGAGGGTGACTCCAAGGAGTTGAAGGGTTCCGAGGTGACAGGACTCTGTACTTCACTGATTGCCCAAAATTCGAGTAGAGCAGAGAGAGCCATCAGCTGCCGAGGAAAGATTAACAGCTTCTTGTAGATGAATATTTTTGTACTTTATCCAAAGTAAAATCCCATTGAAATGACTTCAGGTTACTGTACTGTGAAAGGCAAAGGACAAAATTATAGAAAGCTACCTTCCTGAATAAGAGAAGGTGACATCTATTATATCATGCATTTTTATAGCTGAAGTGTTCATTTTATGGCTTTGGCATTTTTTTTTTTCCAACACAGAAGTATTTGGGATGGGGTCATTTTTTTTGTCTGTAGAAAAGTGGAAAGGATTAATTAAGTCTGTAATTGCTTAATACAAAAATTAATAGAAATTTAATAAACGTACAACCATAACAGGATTTAAATCCATTGTCATTTCTCCTCGTAACTTTATCCTAAGTAGTTGATATTAATGAAGAAGAAACTTAAAAAACTTGACTTTAGTTTTAGCACCCAGCACATTATCTGGCACTAAGTAGGTCCTCAGTGAATATGTGTTGTAAGAATGAAGGATGAATGAATGGGTTTGGTGCAGAAATTGTTATCTATTTCTAATATGATTATTTTAGAATTGATATTGATATCAAAATATAAAAACTGCTCACAAAAATGATAGATCAAGTGTCATACATATCAGTTTTTCTGCTACTTTAAGTAAAAAGAGAAGATTTTATATGCCAGTGCTTACCTATCATGAATATTTATAAGCAGGAACATATATTGGTACCATGATTATTTTTTAGTGTAAACCTAACTGAAAACATAGCAACTGGCATGCAGTCAACTCCTAAAATTCCTGCTTCTGAAAACTCAGTTTAAAAATACATATTGTTAACTTTCAGGTCTAGGTTCTGGATTTGCGTAACTGTGCTTATGATACCCCCACACCCGGTGTGGGTGGACAGTGTGCTTTATTTAACAAATCAGAGCTCCCTTGTGAAAGGGCTGAGTCTGCTTTGGGTTCATCACATAGATTCACACCCATTTTGGTCTTTGGAACCTGTAGCAAAATAATGGTGGGATGATGACTTACAAATATTAAAGAGACCAGGCTTTCTGTTTGAAAATCAGCATTGCCCTGGTAAAAGCATTGCTTTGTATTAGCTGTACCTTGAAACTGTGATTCCCCCAAACCACTTTATCCCAGAAGACAAGTGGCTTGTTGTTTGGTCATGTTTAGTTGTGACACTGTATTTTATCAGTGCTATACTTTGGGGGCAGAATGTGAAGAGATTAACATCTTTGGATGGTGGACAGTTAACCTGATGGGCATGTTTAGCTACTCCCATATTGTTAACTTCTCAGTCTATTTTTGTCTGTTGACTGTGTAGTATTAAAGAATTGCTTTTGGCTTGTAATAATGGTGGCCAACACATTTGAGCCGTCCTTGTGTGCCTGTGAGACACTGAGCTGAGGGCTTTAATGTTCCCAAAGTCATCCAACTAGACTGTAGTGCAGTTAGGGCTCAGATCCACTTGGATTTCAGGTCCATCCATCTAACACTGAGTTTTCTCTTTTTTTCTTGTTCTTTTTAAGCTTTCTGGCAGCAATGTTCTGACCCTTGATTAAAAATGAAAGTATTAAGATCTAATACAACTTTTAAGCATTTCTAGTAGAAATTGGTCAAAGATATGGGTATGGACATTTCAACTTTAAGAAAAAAAAAGAAGGAGTTCCCGTCATGGCGCAGTGGTTAACGAATCCGACTAGGAACCATGAGGTTGCGGGTTCGGTCCCTGCCCTTGCTCAGTGGGTTAACGATCCGGCGTTGCCGTGAGCTGTGGTGTAGGTTGCAGACGCGGCTGGGATCCCGCGTTGCTGTGGCTCTGGCGTAGGCGGGTGGCTACAGCTCCGATTCGACCCCTAGCCTGGGAACCTCCACATGCCGCGGGAGTGGCCCAAGAAATAGCAAAAAAAAAAAAAAAGACAAAAAAAAAAGAATATGTTGGAGTTCCCATCGTGGCTCAGAGGAAACAAACCCACTAGCATTCAGGAGGACGTGGGTTTGATCCCTGGCTTCACTCAGTGGGTTAAGGATCTGGCATTGCCATGAGCTGTGGTGTAGGTTGCAGATGTGGCTCGGATCCTGCGTTGCTGTGGCTGTGGCGTAGGCTGGCAGCTGTAGCTCTGATTCCACCCCTAGCCTGGGAACTTCCATATGCTGCAGATGTGGCCCTAAAAAGACCCCCCCCCAAAAAAATATATATATATATACACATAGTCTATTAAGTCTGAAAAAGCAGTCAATACTAACCCTCTGCTATCTCCTTGTGACACAAAATTTCTGAAAGTCACGTTTGTTGGACAGTGTGAGAAAACACCACTTTTTCCTTATTCCATTTACAGGCTTTTACACCCACTTGCTTAATGGCTCTCCAGAGGATTTGAGGTTCATCATGTGCCCTCACTGCCCTTTATTATGATACACTGGAGAACAGGACAGATAATGCAGTAACTCGTCTATCTCTATATCTCTTTCTCCTTTGACATATACAAAGCTATATATGTTTAATGTATACAATTTGATGAATTTGGAGATAAGTATTTATTGATGAAATCATCACTACAACCTGTGCCATAAATATCCCTATCACCTGCAAAAGTTTTCTCTGACCCACTTTACTTATTATTATTAAGAATACAACGTAATATCTATCCTCTAAGCAAAATTTTAGGTGTATAATACAGTGTTAACTACAGGCATGATGGTGCACAATAGATCTCTAGTTTTCCCCTCCCCCAGCCCCTGTTAACCAGCATTCTGTTATCCATTGCAAGTTTGTGTGCCCAATGCACAGTGAGGCCAAACAAACCAAAACATCAGAGTTTAGAGCAGAGAAAGGTTTATTGCATGGCCATGTAAGGGGACAGGTGGCTCATGCCTCAAAAGCCCCAAACTCTTTTCTTTTCTTTCTTTTTTTTTTTTGTCTTTTTGCCATTTCTTGGGCCACTACTGCTATATGGAGGTTCCCAGGCTAGCGGTCAAATCGGAGTTGTAGCCACCAGCCTACACCACAGCGGCCTACACCACAGCTACAGCAGCATGGGATCCGAGCTGTATCTGCAACCTACACTGCAGGTCACAGCAACACTGGATCCTTAACCCACTGAGCAAGGCCTCCTGGTTGAACCTGAGACTTCCTGGTTCCTAGTCAGATTCGTTAACCACTGAGCCACAGCGGGAACTCCCCCCAAACTCTTCTTTGAAGGGTTTCAGCAAAGCATTTTTAAAGACCAGCTGAGGGGGTGGCATGGTTAGTGGCTGTAAACTTCTTGCTGTAGAAATCCTTTGTTCTTGTAGCTGCCCAGGTAGGTAAAGTCATGATGTTCCTATAAACCTCCACCAGTCAAATATTATTCTCTTCTGCAACTTTTTACCTCTATATGAATGGACTCTTAAAGGTCAGAGGCTCAAGGAGAGGTTCTCCTGTATGTTTCAGGCTATAGGCAGCATTCTTTTACAAAAGGTGCAGAGCCAGTATGACAAGGAAACAGAGCACAAAGGTTAAAGTAAAAGAAACAGATCTCATATGGAGTCAGACTTTTTCTTTCCTATTACTATTCTTTTCTTCTACCAGTTTGACAATTTGGGATTCCTCATTTAAGTGATAGGATATGGTATTTGTCCTCCTGTGTGTGGCTTAATTTACTAGCATGGTTTCTTCTAGGTTCATTTGTGTCGTCACAAATGGCAGGATTTCCTTCTTAAGACTAAATAACACTCCACTGTATGTATAAACCGTTTTTCTTTATTTGCCCGTTGATGGACATTTAGGTGGTTTTCATGTCTTGGGGTATTATGAATAATGCTTTAATGAACATGGGAGTGTGGATGTCTTTTGGGGATTCTTATTTCAGTTTTTTGAATATATATCCTGAAGTGGAATTGTTGGATCATATGGTAGCTCTATTTTTAATTTTTTGAGGAACTTCCATACTGTTTTTTATAGTGGCTGCACCAATTTACATCCCACCAGCAGAATCCAAGGGTTCCCTTTACTCTTTTCTCTACACCCTTGTCAACACTTTTTTTTTTTTTTAAATAACAGCCATCCTTACACGTGTAGGTGACATCTCATTGTAGTTTTGATTTGCATTTCTCTGATGGTTAGTGATGTTGAGAACCTTTTCCTATACCTGTTGGACACGTGTATGTCTTCTTTGAAAGAATGTCTATTCAGGTCCTTGCTAGTAAGCTGTCAGAGTTCTGTATAGATTTTTGAATATTAATGCTTCATCAGATATATGGTTTGCAAATATTTTCTCCCATTCTGTAAGTTGCTTTTCATTTTATCTATTGTTTCCTTTGCTGTGCAGAAGCTTTTTAGTTTGATGTAGCTTCACTTGTTTATTTTTGCCTTTGTTGCCTATGCTTTTGGTGTCATATCCAAGAAGTTGTCGAGAAGCTTTTTCCTCTGTGTTTTCTTCTAGGGCATCCTACCTCTTGATACAAGGAACGGTGAGCTGGCTGAGTATCACCCCTTAATATTTATAAAAACTTGCAAAATTTGACTCAAAATCACTGTTTTCAAAAGAAAAATCATGTTGAAGCAACTGGAATCATAAAGGAAGGCTATTTTCACCTTCTGGGAATCAATTAAAGGCAGTTTAGTATGTTTCCCATTTTAACAATCCTTCCTAGATGGATTATGCAAGCTGTTGCCATGTCATGGCTGCAGTTACTATTGCACTTAGAGAAGCAGCAATAAATATTGTGTGAAAAAATATTACAGACAGTTCAAATATTACTTGATGTAGCAAAGCATAGGGCTTCCTGATATGTCTCTTGAATGCTTTCTGGTCTACAGTGAACTTTCAGTCTTGCTTTGGCTTTTGAATGACCTTTCTCACATGGACAAAGAATCTCAGTACTGTATGCAGAACGTGTAACTTTGCCCTTATTTCTTTGCAGGCATACATGCAACTTCTTTCACTGTGCATGCAGTGTATGTGTGTGTGAATATATAAATGTATAAATATATGTGTGTATATATGTGTATATATTTCAAACTAGTTCTACCCTTTTTGCTTGTCAGTGTGTTATACCATATGGTCTAGAGCATCATGCCAAAAGATAAAAATATTCCTAGAACATATGAAATCACTAGTCAACTGAAGAAGGGTAAAGGCTTTTGACCACAGCGTTTGTGACTCTGATGCACTTGTGGTCCATAGTACATGGCTTAATACCCCAATTCTAAAAACAGGACATATTTTGTAGCTAAAGAGGCTCCTGTTTTTTAAGGGAAGGAATCCAAAATAAGGTCTTTAAGATTTTTATTTTTTTCTAAAGGAATGGGATTCAAATAAGTGTTTTCTTTCTATGGCAAAATTCTCCATATGTATTTACGGAACTTTCCCCTCTTATTTTAATCTCTAGACTTACCATACAGGCAGGCATTGGAGATGGAACCCGCTCCATCGGTGGATAGAGTCTTTTGGTTTTGGATAAATGGCCACTACACAGTTTCTTTTAACTTATTCCCTGAATGGGGTGTCTCAACCAAAAAAGAAAGGTATGCAATATCAAATCCTCTGGAATTCCTAGGGGCCATGGAATAAAGAGAATCATGTGACTCAAGGCTGTTTACTCCCCAGCCATCAGCAGTAAAGGGTCTGCAGATGGTCTACCACTTGCCTTATTGCGCTCCTCAGATTTTACTCATTTTACGTCTCAGGTAGACATGGTTCCTTTGTGCCATGTTGAATATTGTTGTCAATTACTTAATTAAACAAAAATGAGGGAGAAAAAACTTCAGCAGTTCATTTCCTAGCCAAGGATTGAGTGTATTTTTTAACTAGAGAAACTATCCCATAAAAGAGAGGAAGTGCCATTGCCATGAAATTTCTGGGTAACAGCTCTGTAAATAGTTCTCATGTCATTTGACAAAGATCCAAGCTTAACTTTTCATCTCCTCACTGATTATCTTTCTTCTTCTTCCTTCCTATTTTATCAGCTCTTCTAATTGTTGTTGTTGTTGTTGTTGTTTTAAATAAAATGACCCTACCTGAGATTCATTTTTATGGTGGGTGGGGGAGATCTGTAATAGAATAGTCTTGCTAGACTGGATCTTAGCAGTGCCCTTCCTCATTCTATGATTTATGTTTGAACCCTGCGATATTGCAGTTGACTTCTTAGGCAATGGTTGCTTTATTTGAGACAAACATAAATGTTTGTGTTTGTCAAAAATGTTCAAGTAAATATCTTATTCCTGAAGCATCTATGTGTTTTATTTGTTCGTATACTTTTCCCTGTATTCACTAGGGATCTACTTTAGAGAAGTTTCTTTAGTCCCAAATATAAATTAATAAAATTGAATAGGTAGGTAAAAATGTTCTTAATTACATTGCCTTGGAATATATATGAAAATTGCCTTCCACTTTGTAGGCAACTATATATATATACAATATTTTAAAGCCATGTTTTCATTTTTATGTTTTTATTTTTAACTATATTTTAAAAAACTAACTATATATACATATTATAATATATATATATATATAATATTTTTAAAGGGCTAGTCTTTCCTCTTTTAGAAGCCCGAGTGACTGACTCATGTAAGTTTTCTCAGTCTGCTTTAGTGGAACTAAGATAATGCAATTCCTTTTTGAAACTCTGTATTTGTACTCTTTTAAAACAGTCCTATTTATAAGAAATGCTGGCCAGATAGAACCAAAAGCTGAAATAATGTCTGTTTTTGGACTTCAGAAAGTCCTAATTGTCACTGTCTTATAAAAAGAAACACAAAACCCAAGAGTCTCAAGCACTATGTTTCTATGGTAGGGTAAGAAAGCCTTTAAGTATTTTAGGATGACTCATTTGTAGGACATCTCATGACCCATGTAACAAATTTAGAATAATCCTAGGGTATTTAGTCAATTAAAATAGATCTTCTGTATTTGTCAACAACTTTGAATAGTAACAGTTTTATAATTATATTTATGGTATGTATAGGTATTTTCAAATTGACCCTCTTCCTTAGAACTGACTTTGATCAATAAAAGGAAAAACAAGGAAGAAATATGCAGGGGCATTGTTTCTGTCACAGGGTTACCTTGGAAAAGGACTAGAATTTTGGCAACATCCAGAGCATACTTTTCACAGAGTCTCTGAAGCCTTGGTAGGATCAAGTGAAGAAGAAGCTGTAGCAGGGAGAGCTTTCCTTTTCCAACTGCTGTTTCCAGGCTTTAGTTAGGGTGCTGCAGTTACAACCAGGTGAAGAAATTAACTTAGAAGATGTATCTTATTAAAAGAGAATGGAGATCATGATATTTCTGAAATCCTCAATAGTGGAACTCCCACGGAAGAGGAAATGGTATGGTAACATTTCTCACCATCTCTGAGCCTCAGTTTTCTCATCTATAAATAAGAAGTAAGACTAGATAATCACTAAGGAAACAGTTTGCTTCCACCAGGACACTGGCTACTTTCAAATTAACCGCCCAAACTATATATATATTATAGTTCAGCTGTACAGAAGGTACTACCCATTCCCAAACACTGCAAGCCTCTTTCTGGCTCCACTACAATACCCTTCCTTCTGCCCTTTTAGACCCAGTGTGAAAGTGCCATCTCTCTGGAGATTTTCTGAACATTCCCAGACAGAGCTTCCCATCTTCTCCCTCAGCCTCTCCCAGCACCTCAGAATTCACCTCACAATGTATTATGATTATCTGTCAATATGCATTGCTCCCAAGTCAGTGTGTCAGTAACTGGTGTGAGGATCACAGTCTGCCTTTCATTAATCTCTGTCCTTAGCACCTAGGGAAAAAAATGTCTGGTACATTGTAGGTGGTCAGGAAGTAAGACATTAATAATTAAAAAATGGAACTGTCCTTAAAGAGACTCAATGCTCATCATAATATGGGAGGAAAAAAGACTGCGGACAATTTTTTTTTTTTTTTTTTTGCAGTCATGGTTGGTTCACACAATGCTGAGAAACCTGACATAGAGTGCTGACTATAAAGAGCATGATCTCAGCTCCTCCCAAGTCAGAGCTAAGCCAGTTATTGAGAGTTCCCCTGAGATCACTTATAAGCTACAGGGGACCCAGCGTAGAAGGGTTGCAGGACCTTGGATCCCAGAGTAGGTTCAGAGCCATGAAAACCGTCTCGTTCCTGCAGACTAAAAACAATACTCTTTCTGAGAATTAGAGCAAAGAATTGTTAGAATGGGATTGGATAAGGACATTTGGAAATTGGAGCATGTCCCCAGAACTCAGATCAGAGATAAGAAGGTCATTTCAAGAAACACAGCAGATGAAACTCTTGGTACAAAAATGCAGTACAAGAGAGTGAAGTATTTAACCATTTACATTTGTTCAGAATACTACAGGCGGCGATATGACAGAATGATTAAGGCTTCAGAACTAGAGAGATGAGTTTAAATACTTGCTCTGCTACTTATTTGAAGTAAGACTTTACGCAGATTATTTAACCTTTGGGGATAGAAGTAGTTTTGGAGGCAGACAGGTGAGTTTGAAAAGGTTTCATTGCTTGGATCCTGGAAGGAAAGCAGGTGTTCACTATTCAGTCAATAGGTATTGACCTCCTACTGTATGGAAAACACTAAGTCGAAAGCAGACGATACTATTTCTGCCTCCAAAGAGTTGATAGCTGACTTAGGAAGACATGTACAAATAGGTGCCAGTCTTCAAATGTTCACATTTCCTTGCTCTGTTACTTCCGTATTGCTTCACACCTCTATTTATTGTTATGTACACTCTCAGTTTCTTTCACATGATCCTTTAATATCGTGACTTACACTAGAAGGGAAGGAAGCTAAGGCTATGAGGGTCAATGGTTACTACTGATATGAATTTCCCAACAATCACTAAGGCAAAGAAATGAATTTTCCACCCTAATCCCTGTCTTTTAAATCAAGTCTTCTCTTTCTGTGTTCTTTTTAGTTCAACGCAACACATATTTATGGGCTACCCACAGAGATAAACGACAGTGTCTGTCCTCAAGGAACCTCAAATCTGTAGAGATACATAAATATCCAGCAGTTCCATGATACCATGTGATATATAATTAGGAGAGAAGTAAGCCGTAGAAAAACAAGTATGGATGATGGGGATAGATTAGAAAAATTCTTAGGCATAGTAACTATTGGACCTGGTATTGGATTGCATGTGGATGAAAGGAAGAAGGATAAGGCATAAGGATGATTGTTAGGGTCCTTAGTGACTGTAACTGGGTCACTTGACAAGATAGGGACTGTTGAGAAGGATTAGAGGTTTGGGGCTAAGGGGGTAAGTCCACTTCATTGGACATACTGACTGTGCAGTGGCTGTGGGATACCCTTTTGTAGTATTATCTTTGGCAATTGTTTACATGGGCATTTTTTTTCTTCAGTTCTACCTTCTTAATTTTTATTGGTAGAAGGGACGGAGTGATACATAGGTTTGTAGAAGTAGCTGCCAGCTCCTGTCAGTTCTCCCAGATGTCACATCTTCACCAACATCTCGTGTGACATATAAATGTTATCTCTGGGCAGTCGGATAGGTGAGTCTTAAGTTAGGAGAGAGGTCTGAATTGTAGAGATAAATTTGTGGGTCCTGAGAATTAAGATAACATGAGTAGATAGGATTAAGGGGAGAATGTAGAAGTGAAAGAGCCGAGGACCAAGCCAGTGCTCAAGTCTGAGCTTGGGCACTGCCACATGCAGAATGCAGGCAAAAGAGGACTGAAAAGGGACAGTGAAGTGTGAGGTGGAAGAAGACCTCGAGGTCTTCAAATGAAGAAACCCAAGCAAAGAGAAGAGAGACTGTCAGCTGCTGCCTATGGTCAAGTAAGATGAGGGCCAAGAGGTGACTCTTGAGTTTACTGAAATAGAAGTTGTTGTGGATCTCAACAGAAGTGTCTTTGGAGCAGTAGAGCTGAAAACCTGTCTGGAGGAAACTTCGTGGAAAATGGGAGGAGTGAAATTGAAGGCAGTGACCACAGATAAATCTTCAGAAAGCTACGTTGAGAGGGAATTAGAGCAATGAAACAGTAGCTGGTGGGGGACATTCAATTAAGGGCAAGTTGTTTGGTTTTTTATATGTATGAGAAACGACAACATGTTTGAATGCAAATGGGAATGATCCACTAGAAAGATATAGATAGACTAGATATAGACTAGAAAGGTGAGAACTTCCAGAGAGAATTCCTTGCATTAATGAGAGGGATAGTATATTAGTCAGGGTGCTAGAGATAAGCAGAACCCCAGTAAGCTGTGTGTGTGTATGTGTATTATATGTGTTATATATGTTACACAGTGTATCTATATAGTATAGTACTATTATATATTTATATTGTATATATTATTTTACATATATATATATATATATATATTTTTTTTTTTTTTGCTTTTTAGGGCCGTACCCATGGAATATGGAGGTTCCCAGGCTAGGGGTTGAATCGGAGCTACAGCTGCCAGCCATAGCCACAGCCACACACTATCTGAGCCGCTTCTGTGGCCCACACCACAGCTCATGGCAATGCTGGATCCTTAACCCACTGAGCAAGGCCAGGGAACGAACCCTCAACCTCATGGTTCCGGTCAGATTCATTTCCGCTGTGCCACGATGGGAACTCCCTATATTTCTATGTATTATAAAGAACCTGCTCACATGATTATGGAGGCTGGAAAGTCCAAAATATGTAGGGTGGGCCATCAGGCTGAAGGCCAGGAAAGAGCAATTGCTGAAGTTCCAGTTCAGAGGCCATCTGTTGCAGAATTCATTCTTATTTGGAGGAAGGTCAGCGTTTTTGTTCTATTTAGGCCTTTAACTGATTAGCCTGACCAACATTATGGAGGGAAATCTGCTTTACTGAGCTTCACCCATTTAAATTTTGATCTCATCCACACACTCCTGCTCAGCAACATCCAGTGTAGTATTTGACCACATATCTGGGCACGCGGCCCAGCTGAGCTGACAGAAAAGGAACCACCCAAGGCCGATCTCTTTGCAAGCGGAGGAGTGGCTTAGACAGGGCCACCGATGGTTCTCTGCCAGAATGAGGCAGGAAGGGCGGGTGAGGGCTCGAAGAGCTGACTGGCCAGTGTTTGGGGTGCTGGGCGTCTGTGAGCAGTCTCCTCAGATTACCTCCATTCTCTTGGAAAGCAGGAAGCTAGGCCCTCGGATGCACGTGAATCCGGGGGCTAGGTGTTAGGAATTTGAGGAACAAAGGGAAGGGAGGATGGGAATCGATGGGCCAGAAATGTGAGAGAGTGAATGGAGCTGGGGAAAGTGGCCTGACTGCTGACAGAATTCAGGGTCACTTGGGGTCATGAGGTGAAAGTGAGAGCTGTCAGCAGGATGGTGGCTTTCGCCCTGGTCGTATTCCCCGCACAGGCCAAGTGGGCAGAAGGCAGAGGCTGAGAACCTGTGGAGCCCCCGCCCAGTGAGGGGGACAGCCTAGTGGAAGGAATAAGCCAGGGAGTGATCGGGTGATGGGCCGTGGCATTCACGCTGGGAAATCAAGTGGCAGAGGGACTCAGACAGTAGAGGGATCAAGGAGGACCATGAGAGGACATCCAGCCCCTGATGGCTGTCACTCATGATGTTAGGTGAGTACATTCCACCCTGAGCCTAAGCAGGTTAGGTTCCTGTCATTTGAAGTTGAAAAAGTCCTGCCAGTTGGATGGGAAACAAAGAAAAAAAAGGGGAAGGACTCAGCAGACAGAACTTCTGCTCTTCTGAGAAGTGGTTCTTAGCTGTCACAGGGTATCAGAATTAAAGTGTATCAGGTAAAAAAAAAAAAAAAAGATGCTCAGATTATGTCCCAGCCCTGAGATTCTGATTCATTTATTAAAGATGAAGGAAGTTGTTTTCAACACTCTCCATGCAATCCAGTGTTCAACCTGAACTGAGAAAGATAGTTCTAAGTCCTCTCAACTGAGGGCTTTAGTGGCCACTTTGAATTATTTAGATGCTGTAAATTAATCTTGGAATTAAATGATCAATTAATTTTTGGATTATGCCTGCCTGCTACTGGGAGATTTATGGGGGAAGGAAGAGTTTTCAGATTTCCCCTGGATACACTTTCTAGCTCTAGCACTCAGCCACGCGTGAAGCCCAAGGAGGAGTCTGGCATTGGACTGGGGGGTGCCCCCCCCAGCACGTGTGTGACCGCAGCGTGCTTGGCACTGTGTGGACAGAGGTAAGGCTGCCCCTCTCCAGGAGCTCATTATAGGGTTTTTATTTGTATTATTGTTTATTTAATGTTTACTGTGAGGAGCATATTGGTTTTTGATTTATGGTTCAGAAGTTTTATTCTTTATGGCAGTTGAACGCTTTACTGCAAATTAGGCTCCTTAATAAATAATTGGCATATAAAGTATGCCCTTTTAATGGGCATTTATAACCAGGCAGAAGAATAGACTAGAAAGAGCTTTGGTCTGTGTGTTAACAGAGCCGTGCTCAAGTTCTGTTCCCACTCCATCCCAGCTCTGAAATGCAGGGCAAGTTTCTCACACTTTTTGTGCCTTAGAGTTCTGGTCTGTGAAATGTAGGGCTGGTCCTGGAGGCTTTCAGCCCTCAAATTCTATGATGTAAGCCTGAGGTTTGTTTTTGTTCTTTGCTTTTTAGGGCTACACCATCGCCATATAGAAGTTCCCAGGCTAGGGGTCAAATTGGAGCTACAGCTGCCAGCCTACACCTCAGCCATAGCATCGTAGGATCTGAGCCACATCTATGACCTATGCCACAGTTCATTGCAATGCTGAATCCTTAACACATTGAGCGAGGCCAGGCCAGGAATCAGACCCGCATCCTCATGGATCCTAGTCGAGCTCATTACAGCTGAGCTGCAATGGGAACTCCCAGAGTTTTATTTTTCCTCCCAATTTTTTTGAGATACAGAGGAGGTATTGTTATTACTATTATTATTATTATTGGTTTTATGACATTGGTGGCCTCACCTATGGCTTATTATCACTCCTTGCTCTTGGAGAATTTCATGGTGCCCAGTAGAAAACATGAATGGTCTTGATGACAGTCTGCTTTCCAGTGTGGCTTTTAGAGATGCATTGGGGTGAGGGCTTCCATCCACTGAACAATGTCTTTGAGAATACTAAGCCATAAAGATGGGGTGAAGAATGGAAGGAACACTGGTTCTTGCTAGATTTCAGAGAGGAAGGAGAGATTACTGTTTCCATGTGGTTCTGGAAGGGCTCAGGGAAGAGGTTGTGATGGACCCAGTGTTTACAGGTGAGCTGGATCTCAATCTTCTTGCCCTTATGCGCCTGGCTGGGGTGATGGAATGGAAGCAGAGACATGGGCCAAGATGTGGCGGAGTCGGGGGGTTGAGGGAGATGAAAGGATTGTGTTTGCAGGATGGAGGGGGCAGATCAGGTCACCTTGGAGGAGCACAAGGAACGACTGAGAACACAGAAGGTGCACACTGCAGGCCAGCAGTTGAGGCTGCTGGGAAATGTAGTGGCTGGAGCACACTCCATTATTAATATTGAAATCTTTTTATGAAATATTGAGCAATCAATATGTAGAGGGGGATGGTGACTTAGCAGGGAGTAAAACAACCTTTAGAAAAGTGAAGGGAAGATGTTTTGGAGAGAAGACTACTAAGGAGTCTTTTGGTTAACTTCAGTTCATAAGATTAAGACCTACAGCAGTTATCTGAAAGCTGATTGAAGGGATTTGAATTTTGGCCAACAAAACTAGTTTCCTCTCAAAAAGGATGTGAACTGTTAAAGTATATGACTTTAATACTTTGCAAATTTATACTCTAGCAAATAGTTGGTAGCCCTGATCATTGCGTCATCCAAAGTTTCAAATGCAGTGTGAAAATATAGTGAAATATTTTCTTACCTATTTGTATTATCTTCTCAAGCTAATTCTACCCAAGTATTAATAATCCATTGTCTTAATTTTCTTGCATGTAAATTATTATCAGTATTACAGAAATTCTAGAAATTTGAGGGGCTAATTATTTGATTAATATAAGTAAAATTGATCATTAAACGTGTAACTAAAGAGGAGGAGTCAGAAAAGAAAATCAATACAATCATTCATGAATAGGTACGTTTATTCTCCCATCATATCAAAAATAACACTAATACATCCCCAATGACTCTTTCTGGACTTAGGTAGCTTTACAAATAATTCTTTAGATGAGATAAAATTGCAACTATCGTATGCTTATTGATGCGCTGAGAAATCTACTGTCGTAGGTTTTTGAGCTGTAATTAGGATAACTACCATACTGTGTGACTCTCCATAAGCTGAGTGTATATGTTCTGAGCTATCATTTATAACAGTTTTTGCAAACTAAAGAAATTTTCACATTTGGAAATTTGGAAAGCAGTTCAGAATCTCTACTTTGGAACATGCCTGTCTTTCTCATTTCCTGCCTCCCTTGTAAGCCCTACGTTTCTCCTCACCGTGGAATATGCATGGGAACGAACGGGTTGAAGGCAGTACTGTACACAGTTCACACAAGGTCTTGGTAAGAAGATGGGACTACATCTTCAACCATATGGAGTGCTGGAATTTTTGGGAACAAACCAAAATGGTAATCTGAAGTCTTATTTAGGAAACAAAACTTGTGTGACTAGAAATAGACCAACTCCTAAATATATTCTGGTTTATGTGCATTCGGGTAGAAACCACATGTCACTAAGGAGGGTTCGAGGTGGTCAACGAGGGGCAGGTATACTTTCTACCTAAAAAATGTGTCCACCAGTCCAAGAACTGATAAGACTCTTTTCTAGTTTGATCATTTCAAGTCTTTTCTACCTAGTGACAAATCTGTACGTACATATACATATTTTTTTAATATTGTCAATCATTTCAAAGAAACAAGTGTACACTTTTAAGATAATTTTGATTATAAATTACAACCTCAGATACCTCATTTCCACATTTTAATTTTTAAAGTTACCATATAACATATTCTCTGAAATATCAGTCCATTCTTGGGCTTAAACAACTAAAAGTAAATTTGTAAATCAATGGAATTTTTGTATTTCCTCCCAAGTAATCCATGTTGCTTATGATATGCAACTCTAATAGGATGGGTTCAAATCTCTGACTTGAAAAATATCGGTATTTTTTCATTCATTAGCTGCTTCATCTTAATGCAAATGATTTAACCACTCTGAGCTTCAGCATCCCTAGTCATAAAACAAAGATTTTTGTATTTCATGATCTCTCAGACCTATTGCAGGTCTGAATTTCCATTTTCATAAAGCATGACATCCCAAACTCATGTTATAGTTTGATCATTTTCCATATTTTTTTCTTATAAATCATTTAAGCATCAGCTTCTTTGTTTGCTAGTCCTTATAATTTGGCATAAGGTTATTCTTTGTTGCGGTCTGTTCCTTTGATTTTTCTGGTACATTTCTTGTGCAGTGAATAGATGAAAGGGAACCCCTTGGAATTTATTTTGGTAAAATAGTGCAAGAAGTAGAGGTATTTAAAGATACAAGGGATCATAAACAGCATCAAGCCCATCCATCAAAAAGAAGAAAAGTGATGGCAGAGGTGTTTAGGATCTTGATTTTTGTTTAGAGGGAGAATCTATGAACTCAGAAATTAGCAGACTGCTGACCTCACATTTCATCTTGGGTTTTGTTATTATTCAGGTACAGTGAATAATACTACATGGGGGGGAGCACACAGGGAAGCACCGGGCGGCTCAGGAGGCAGAGAGAGCGAGGGGAAAACACGGGGAAGAGAATTTATTGTGGTTTCCACAGCAAGGAACGGCAAGGTGTACCCCTTTTAGCTGTGGCATCAGCAGTAACGTTTCTACTCCGATGTAATCACTGACTTCGACATTTAAGAATAAACTTGGAATGGATTTACAATGAGATCCTGCTAAGTAGCATCGAGAACTATGTCTAGATACTTATATTGCAACAGAACAAAGGGTGGGAAAAAAAATGTATACTTGTAAGAGTAACTTGGTCCCCATGCTGTACAGCATAAAAAAAAATTAAAAAAAAAAAAAAGAAGAAATCTTGGATTCTGGGGAGCTACAACAGTTCTAGATTTCGTCATCAAGGCTCCAACTCCTCCTTCCACTGTTGATTCAGCGCTGACCAGGCTGATGAGGCCCCCCCCCCACTAAGGTTTATTTGATTCCTCCACTTCCTCTTCCCCCTGTGCTTGAAGAGCTTCCCACACCTTGATCGGCATTTGTTTCTCAAGGCACCTTGCCTTGGGCTTGTCTCCCTATAGATGGTGGTCAGGATAGCCTGATACCCCAGGTGGGAGGCCCTGTAACGTGAGGGATAGAGAAGGGCCTGAGGGTTCTGCCTTTAATCAGGTAGGTGACTTTGATCTCTGAGCCTCACTGTTTTAACGTGGGGTCTGCTATTATTCTAGTTTGGTGAATAACACCACACAGGTTGGGGGCAGGGGGACACACAGGGTAGTACCAGGGTTGGTCAGGAGGCAGAGAGAGTGAGTAAAAGGCATGGGGAAGAGACTTTATTGTGGTTTCCCCAGGAGGGAATGGCAAGGTCAACAGGCTTAGGATTGACTCATTTGGATGATTTTAGCAGGCTCTGGGGCAGCGGGCCTGTTCTAGTTGTCTGAGTCCTGGCCCTGGGGTGTCAGGGCAGGGGAATAGTCACCCAGATTGTGAGAATCCAAGATAAAGGAGATGGTTGAGTGTTGGGGCCTGGTAATGAATAGTTTGCGTATGAAAGATATGCTTGCAGGTGAGCCCTTTATTATCTCTAGGAATCAGCTAAGCCAGGGAGGGGCAGTCTCTCCAGTGTCAGCCAGGCCCCAGATGTCAAAGCATCAAAATAATATGTTTAATACACTCACTAGCCTTAGAAGTTTTCATTTGAAATAATGTAAGTAATTATATTATTACTAACATCATGCTTATAACAATCCTAATATTACTTTTACTGAAAATAGTACTGTGGTCTCTTCATTATTTCATCCACAATGAAGGATGACATAAATTATTATATCCTTTATTACTAGAGTTCCTGCTGTAGTGCAGTGGGTTAAGGATCCTGAGTTGCTTCAGCTGTGGCGTAGGTTGCAGCTCTGGCTCACGTTCCATCCCTGGCCTGGAAACTTTCACATGCCATGGGTGCAGCCAAAAAAAAAGTTAGGGAAGTTCTTTCAAGGCTACATTGCTATTAAGTGGCAGAACTGAAATTTGAGCCAGCTGGGTCTGCAGGACCCAAAGTGACAAACGACTTCGATCTCAAGCATCACCTTCCTTTAGTTGGTGGAGGCTACCTGAAGCAGGACAGAGAAGAATTCAGAGGTTGTTTCTGGGCTCACTGGGAAAAAAAATCACACTTAGTTGGTCACAGGAATGAGGGGAGAGAATTTACCTAGCCATTTATTTCTCATCGTTGACTCTCTTTCATGTCCCTTTCAACTCCACAAGCCTGTTATTCTCAGTGACCATGGGGATGGATAATGTGAGCCTGCATGTCCCTGAAAGCAGAGTCTGAGACCAAGGCTTGTGTGTAGGTAGTTATTGTAAGAATGTGACCCCAAGGAACAGAAGGAAAGGATGGAGAAGGAGGAAAGGCCAAAACAAGGGTATGTTATGGAGGTGGCCACCACATGCCCTCAGTTTGGTGTGACCTGAGAAGCATCGTGAAGTGGATCTGAGGCCCATCCAGGTGGGAGGATCATGGGGCCAAGGAGCCCTGATGCATAGACTCCCATGCCTTACTGGACCAGGGCAGTTCTGTGAGTGTTAATTCCTCCATCTGGGGTGGGGGTTAGGGTGTCCTCTGCTGTAGTCAGGAAGCTCAGGGATGGAAAGCAAGAAGAGGCAGTGCATCTTGGTGGCATGCTGTTGAGATGCCCTGAGTGAAGCTGGTGTGCCTGCACTGGACCTGGTCAGCTCAGTAGTGGCGGGTGTGAGCAGTAGGTTTAGAGGATCTTGAAGTGGTACCCAAGGAGACACTGACCACTGTTGATGTCCCTAACTCCCTTAGGTGTGGGGAGACTCCAGGACTCTTATAAAGGTTCTATTTATGCTAGGAAGGTACTAATAATATGTAGTCTTAAGTACTTCCTGAACTTTGCCTCTCTCCATCCTTTTTCTGACAGAACCTTGGGCTCATGGATATCAATGTGTTTATAAGAGATGAAGTGTAATCCTACAGTTGGGGTTTAGTAATCATCCTATTTTGTTGAGCATCTATTATGGGCAAGCCTCTGTGCTGCACTTCATCGGCACTGATCTCACTCAGTCTTGACCACAATATTGTGAAGTAGGTATTAATCCTCTGCCTCTAAAGCTAGGAGCCCAACTGAATTGCCTAAGGCCACTTTGACAGAGTAGAAATTCAGACCCACCTCCAGCTGGTTCTAAGCCCATATTAATTTCACTCTGTGGGTGGACAGAAACAGGGAGGTTTGGCTCTTGTTTGAGCAGTGCTTGGGCTTTCACCCTGGGACTCTAAATAATGAACTCACTTCTGGGACTCGGTCCTGCCGGCACCCTCCAAGTGAGTCAGCTGGGGACCTTGCCAGTCTCCTCCACGAGTGCTGGAAATCCCCACCACGCCTCTGACTCAGAGATGCCTGTCTGAGCTCAGGAATCTTTAAACTGCCAAGGTAAGCGCAATCTGAACTTGAAAGTTCCTAGAAGCTGAACCTTTTTTCCCCCAGAAGTGCTGGAAGGCCACATTTTCTCTAGTACTCAACAACATGAAATTAAACAGCTTGTCAGAAGTTACAAAGAAGATTAGCATCAACCTCTCTGCATCTCAGTTTTCTCATTTATGAAATAGCGATGCAGATTTCATGTGCTCTACGGTGGCTTCCAGGATAGAGTTTATGAGCCTGTGGCTGCACTAAAGCAGATTATGAGGAGCTGGAGGGCAGGGCCCTGGCTGCAACAGGAAAGTGCTTCCCCAGTATTTAGCCCAGGAGAAAGCCCAACCTGTGTTCTGCATGTCTTTCCTCTACTCCTAGCTCTTCATCCTGTCCCAGCCTCTATCAACTTTGCTTCCAAACAAACCTTGATAGCGCAGAAAATTGACTGAGCACTGTAAACTGGCCATAATGGAAAAAAATAAAAATCATTTAAAAAAAAAACAAAAACCCAAAGAAACCTTGACCTTAAAAAATGGCTGGAAAGGAGTTCATGCCATGGCACAGTGGGTTAAGAATCCAAATGCAGTGGCTCAGGTTGCAGCGGAGGTGTGGCTTCAGTCCCTGGCCTGGTGCAGTGGATTAAAGGTGTAGGTTGCAGGGTGCGGCTTGGATTAAATCCTGGGAACTTCCATATGCTGCAGGTGTAACCATAAAAATTAAAGGAAAAAAAAAAAAGACCTGGACATTTAATTGTACTTTCATATGCAGGATCTCAGGTCAGTGTATTCTCTACCACAGTTGCATTTGCATATTGAGAGGTTTTTTTAACCTAGTTTTGAAATTCAAGAAATTTCATCCTTCAGCCAATTTCATGTTTGAAGGGCAGGGCTCTTCTGAGGCTCTCAAATCATCCCATTAGATACACATCGTGAACCAGAAAAGCCTGCTTTCCGTTAAGGACAAGAGGGAAAAAATGAGGAAGAGGAGGGGGTTCCCTGGTGGCTCAGTGGGTTAAGGATCTGACGTTGTCACTGCTGTGGATCAGGTAACTGCTGTGGCATGGGTTCGATCCCTGGTCCTGAAACTTCTGTATGCCATGGGCACAGCCAAAAAATAAAATGAGGAAGAGTAGTGCATAGGCACTTTTGGGCAGTCAGACACTCCTTTCTCTGGCTGCACCTGCACGCCCACCTGGTTTAGGGCATGTCAGGTGGGTGGATGTTGTGACCTGTCAGAGCAGGAGCTGGCCTGCAGGCCAAGTCCAGCCCAACCCCTGTCTCTGCTTTTGTGTGCTGAGCCAGCTCAGTATGGTGTTTTCAGATGAATATTTGCAACTGATCCGATGATTGAGAACATTCACTTTGATCTTCAGTTGAGTGAAATGTTAATCCTTCTCCTCTCAATTCTATTCCTTTCTTTAGTTGGCTTGTAATATAACAACAACAAAACAACAAAAATTGTGCTAAATTATTATGATGATATTTTAAACTTCGTCAATGAGAAATATGTGTGTATTTTCTCCCCTCAGTATATAATAAATGCCTACATAATATATCTGACTTTGCCTCTTGGCCCACAAAGGTTAAAATATGTTCTACATTAAAAAAAAAAGACAAAAAAGGAGTTCCCGTCGTGGCGCAGTAGTTAACGAATCCAACTAGGAGCCATGAGGTTGTGGGTTCGATCCCTGGCCTTGCTCAGTGGGTTAAGGATCCGGCGTTGCTGTGAGCTGTGGTGTAGGTCGCAGACGTGGCTCGGATCCCACGTTTCTGTGGCTCTGGTGTAGGCCAGCGGCTGTGGCTCCGATTCGACCCCTAGCCTGGGAACCTCCATATGCCGCAGGAAGCGGCTGTAGAAAAGATTAAAAAAAAAAAAAAGATAAAGAAGAAGAAGAAGATGGGAGTTCCTGTCGATGGTTCAGTGGAAACGAATCTGGCTAGTATCCATGAGGACTGGGTTTGATCCCTGGCCTCACTCAGTGGGTTAAGGATCCTGTGTTGCTGTGAGCTGTGGTTTAGGTTGCAGATGCTGCTTGAATATGACGTTGCTGTGACTGTGGCACAGGCCGGCTACTACAGCTCCGATTAGACCCCTAGCCTGGGAACCTCCGTATGCCTTGGCCCTAAAAAAAAAAAATGTACTATCTAGCTCTTTACAGAAAATGTTTGCCAGCCCCTCATTAACAAGAAAAGAAACCAGACAACAGAAAGATTAATAGGGTTATGGGAGAGGATAAAAGAGAAATGGAGAAAAGTGAAATGACATTACAAATAAAATGTAAGTAAGATATTCTTTCTCTGATCATGTGAGGCCCTTACATGGGCTCTTTAAGGAGTAGCCTGCTTCCCCCAGCAAAAAAAATTACCTCTGTATGTGTATCTTAAAATACACACCTGATGTGCATGGGCACGTGCACACGCGCGCACACACACCTGCAGTGGGCCAGCTATGAGGGGAATGTGACTGTGAACCCCAAACCCGGCTCAGCTGCTGAATTCACCCTGTGATCTGCTGAGTTATTTCCCCTCTCGCTTCCCTTCCCTGAAGCGGCCAGTGGAACTCGTAATCCCTGAAGCCACTGGTTCTTCCTGCATCTCCGTCTCCTTCATGCCTCATGTCTGGTTTGCAGGGTGCTGCTCTCATACTTCATTCCTGACTCCTTGTCTGTCCTGAAATCCTTGGCCTGAGCCCAGGCCTGTGTAAGATTCTGTGCCCAGCAATCTGTCCCCCTTTCTTCACACTTTCCCTCAAAGCTTCACTCGCTCCCTCCCATCATGTCCCTGCTTTCATGACCCTTGCGCAGGTCAGACATGGCCATGGCCCACGGCGCATTACACCTGCACCTCCCTCCCTCTGCCCTGCCAGGTGCTCGCTTCCTGTGGCGCCTTAGCCTCCCTTACTGACCACCTGCCTCTGCTTCCAGGCCTGCCTGGCTTGTCAGCCTCCCTGCCCAAATCCTCAGTCTGCTCTCTCACCTTTGCTGCTCTGACTTCTGGGGCTTTGGGGCCCCGCCTGCTGTGACCCTACCCATGAAACAGATTGTGTCAAGCACGTAAACATTGCTTTCGAGTTTATATACCAGGCCATCTCTTCGAGAACTTCAGCTTACTGCCAGGGACGCCACAACTCCGGTGCTAAGACAAACCCCCAGAGCCCTTACAGACCTTAAACACCGAATTGATCCGTGCATGTCTGCACAAATATTCCAATCCTAAAAACAGTCCAGTTCTGCAGAAGAGCTCATGTATCTTTGGGACAGGCTTTTTAGAACTTAATCAGGCCATGCATGTCACTTCCCTGCTTCAGATTCTGCCTGGCTTCCTGTTTTTCTCAGAAGAAAGGGCACATCCTAGGGGGGCAGCAGGGCCTTCATGCAGCCTCCTCCCACCCTCCTTCCCCTTTCCCGAGTCCCACACGGGGCACCAGCCACACTGGCCTCTTTGTTCAATTATCCCAAGCTGCTTCCCCTCACACCCCAGCTCTTTTGACCCGAGCTCAGCCCCCATGTGCTCATGAGGAGCTCAGGCCTGTCATCCAAAACACAGCTCACACATCATCTCCTCAGAAAGGCCTTTCCCTGTCACCCCATCTAAAACTGTCCCCTCACCCTGTCCAGTGAATCCATTGTGTTTCCTTTTCGGGCTCATCACCGTCTGAAGCCCTCAGGCTCTTTACAGTGACTGAGCTTCCTGAGAGCAGGAGCCTTCTCTTTGCCACTGCCAGGCCCTTCCGTGGTCCTGCTGCAGATTTACTCCTTTAGGATGAATGTCCAAAAGGTCTCCTTCATTCTCTGCAGGGAATGGGTTGTGCTCCCTCAAAGCCACCATTAACCTTTGGTGCCACGGGGTGACCCGTTTGATTTCAAAGAAATTCTGCATACATTTTCTGACTATGAAGAGGAAGCCAGGCTTGTTTGAGGAGCTCTGGGAGCTGATGCAATGATGCTAGATAACTATGGCCATGGTGCTTCAGATTTCAACAAAGCACAACAAATATTTTGTAGGTGATCAGTACATTATAATCAGGAACTGCCCTCTAGATAGTGGGTTTTTGGCATTGAGGTTTTTTGTTGTTGTTTTGAAAAATTGCAATAATAAATTCTTGTCAATCTTTCCAAATCTGAGTCTGTCATCCTCTTTTTTTTTTTTTTGTCTTTTTGCTATTTCTTTGGGCCGCTTCCGCGGCATATGGAAGTTCCCAGGCTAGGGGTCTAATCGGAGCTGTAGCCACCGGCCTATGCCAGAGCCACAGAAACGTGGGATCCGAGCCATGTCTGCAACCTACACCACAGCTCACGGCAACGCCGGATCGTTAACCCACTGAGCAAGGGCAGGGACCGAACCCACAACCTCATGGTTCCTAGTTGGATTCGTTAACCACTGAGCCACGACGGGAACTCCTTTTTTATTTTTTTTTTTTTAGGGGTGTACCTGTGGCATATGGAAGCTCACAGGGTAGGGGTCAAATCAGATCTACAGCTGCCGGCCTACACCACAGCTCACAGCAATGCCGGATCCCTGACCCACCAAGCAAGGCCAGGGATCGAACCCACATCCTCATGGATACTAGTCAGATTCATTTCCCGCTGAGCCATGATGGGAACTCCCTATCATCCTCATTTTTAAGACTATTAACCATTTAAAGAGAACCCTTGAATTCTGCTACCTTCTAAATAAAAATCTTATCTCTAAATCTTGAGTGGGGAAAGTAGCATTTTAGACATTGCAGGACCTTAGTAATTTGTATTTGACCTCTACTTTTTTGTTAATTCTGTTAACTTTTCCAGATAATTAATTGTGTGTGTTTTATCTGTAGGTTCCTCCTCACCCCTTTAATATGTAACAGAAGTAGCGAATGCATAGGGAAGCTTCTAAAGCTTTCATAAGCTAAAAAAGCTAGAAAACCTAAATCCAGGAATTTGGTAAAAAGACATTGATGGGTACCTTTAAAGTACAGCAGTTTCTCAGACTTTACTGTCTTCATACATTGCAAGAGAAACTATAACAAAAATCACACACACACGTCTGTTTACATAGGGTCAAAGTTTCTTATATATATAAACTTTTCTATATATAGACTTACATATATAGAAAAAGACATAAGGTTTTGCAGTTTCCCTTCAAATACTGTACTGTATAATTTCACACAGAGAACATTAGGAAAAATATTCTCTCCTTGAGTCCCATTCTGTATCTCTTACCACCTACCTCAGCTCTACATAATATCCCATATGTCTTTCCTCATTACCAGCATATTTTAAAGTCATTAGAACTCTGTGGGTGGCAGAGATACTTTGGAGAACAGCTCATAATTAATACAAACCTCTTGAGGGAACTTTAGAGTTGGTCCTGATCTATACATATACGTATGCACACACACACAATTTGTTTTAACAGGAAGTTGGACATGACATTTAATTATGAAAATCTATCCCAAAGTATGTAGCCTTGCTTGTCAGTAAACTTCCTTTACATAGTTTTTACATAATCTCAGCTGTGTACCAGGCATGATCTAGCTAGAGCTCTGATGTGTTTGCAGGACCTGGAACGTAAAGATTTTTTTTTCTGGTATACATCACGGATCAGGTAGTGGCATCTGCTGGCAATGAGTGATATTGCTTTCAAATTCTATAGGTGTCCTGGCTTTCCATAACAGCACATCCCTGGAAAGCAGATCTGGGTGGTGTTTTTTTTTAGAACAAACATATACATGAAAGGATAAGTAACAAAACAGAGTGGCGATGATAATTTACATATCGGCTGGTATGTGGCATATGGAAGGAAGAGAATGAACTTTTACTGTGAATTTCCTGTGCCCACGTGGGTGTGTTCTTCCCCACATTCTCAGAGAGGTGGAGAGATCAGAGAGGTTGAGAAACGTGCCCAAGCTCCCAGGCTGGATTCAAGTAAAATCTATTTCTGTGGGAGATGGTTAGGATGAGCTAGTTTTTGAGACAAAAAAGAAAAGGCTGTTCAGACAGGAAGGCTTTGGACATCAGCAAACAGTCTCCTGTACTTTCAGTGGTGGTATATACTGCTTCCATTTTTGGGGGGCGGTGGGGAGGGACAGTTTCCATGTACACCTCAAAAGCCTTAAAAATATGCATGCCATTTGACTAAGCAGTTCCAATTCTGGTCCTTTATCCTGAGAAAATAATCCTAGAGGTGCTTAAAGATTTATATATGTGTGTGTGTGGTTATTGCGTGTATAATAATATATATATATATATATATATATATACGCATATACATATACACACACATATGCTGTGTATTTTGGCATTTACTATATCATGAAAAATAAAAGATCTAAATAACAACCAGTAACAAAGTGTTGTTAACATAGGTTACAGTCTATTTCTATAAAGGAATTGTATCCATCCACTAAAAACATGTTGTCTAGGAATATTATTGACACAAAAAACATTTATACCATATTATTAAGTTAAAAAAAGCTGGTTTACAATACTGTATGATGCCATTTTTCAAGTAAAACTCGATATGTACATGTGACTTGTGTGGGCTTATGAAGATTTAGCAAAATCCCCACAGTGATTATCTCTAAAAGATAAGGTGGCAGATCACAGTTATTTTCTTCTTTTCCTCATCTGCGTTTTATAAATTTTCTTCAGTGAACACATGTCACATCAGGGATGTTTGTGTGGCACCTTGAAACCTGGAGAGTAGCCCCAAGTTAGAAATCACTTTTGTCCTGGAGAAGTTGAGGGACCAGCAAGAGTGCAAAAGACTGGAGTTAAGGGCTTGGTTCTGGGAAGAGGATGTAAATTCAGGCCAGACGGAGAGGCAAGTCCAATTCACTATTAAATTATTGAACAAGTGTCCCAGGACTCTTCACATTTCCCCTTGATCATGCTCCAGACAAGCTTTGTTCCCTCTCTGCCCCCGCTCTAAAGATTTAGAGGACCATTTGTCTGCAGATGGAGGAAGCATAATATCTAGTGTACTAAAGGTTGCTTAAGGCTATTAATGTACTTGGAATGAGTTGGAAAACATACAAATAAAACTAAACCAACAGATGGAACCAATATCTTTTTTTTTTTTCCCACTTAATTTTCCCCTAGGAAGCGAGGTGACTAAATTCATTCCCTTGACTTCAAACGTACTCTTAAATTGGGATCACTTGCAACATTGAGATGTTTTGGACTTTGCAAAATGTTTTGATTGTAAAATTTTGGAAAGAGAAAGATCATTGGATTCGGGTCAGTAGCTTTTGGTCCTTGTGTGCTGCCAACCGTGACTGGGAAAGTCACTTCAGTGTTTTAGATCCCTGTTGCCTCGTCCTGCAAAGGAGATAAATGTGGAGGATCTGGTTAGGCCCAGAAACCCCAGGACTCACTTGACCTGAAACTTTGCTTTTCTTTCCACATCCATATCTTCTGTCATATCTCCCCACCCAAGTCCTTAAATAAAAAAGCCGAGGAAGGAAAACATCCATCACAGAAGGTTAGACCGAGGGGAAGAGCTGACTCTTTTCTTTTTTTCTGGAATGTTCTTACAGGTTGACTGTATGGTGAAAAACCCAGGAGCATTTTAGTATTCAGTTATTCATCTACTTGTTCATTCAAGAAACGCTGGACGCCGGGGTTCCTATTGTGGCTCAGTGGATTAAGAACCTGACTAGTATCCTTGAGGATGTGGGTTCCATCCTTGGCATTGCTGCAAGCTGTGGTATAGGTCACAGGTGTGCCTCAGATCCAGTGTTGCTGTGGCTGTGATGTAGGCCAGCAGCCAAAGCTCCAATTTGACCCCTAGCCTAGGAACTTCTATATGCTGCAGGTGCAGCCCTAAAAAGAGAAGAAATATTAGACACTTGGTTTTGTCCCAGATAGTGTGCTGGATCTTAGGTAAACAAACATTAAAATGATGCCCCTCCTGCTGTCAAGGAACTTACTATGTACTTGAGGATTTTCAATTTTCCTACTACATACTCTCCTAGCGATTTTGAACTTCCTCCCTCTTCTCCTCCCCCTTCCACCCACACTGCTTGTAATAAGACATAATATGATGGAAATTGATTGCATTTATGGATAGTTTGGAGGTAGAAAAATATTGAAAACCACCAGCCTGATGCAGGAGATAGACTCACATACAGGCAATTATAAAGTGCCATCAGATAATCTGTGATATGGTGATGTTCTTTGGGCCATAGAAACACAGTTGTGTGAACATACTGACCCTCCTGTCTCCTATCCTGTTTCCAACGGTTTCTTACATAAGCAGATTCAGGGCTCAATTAACAAGTATTATAAATCTAGAGTTTGGGGTTTGTAGATGCAAACTATTACATTTAGAATGGATAAGCAATGAAGTCCCACTGTACAGCACAGGGAACCATATCCAGTTCTTGAGATAGAACATGATAGAAGATAATATGGGGAAAAGAATGTATGTATATGTGTGACTAGGTCACTTTGCTGTACAGCAGCAATTGACACAACATTGTAAATCAACTATACTTTAATAAAAACAATTTTAATTGCTCTAAAATCCACCTATTTCCTTCAGTCCCCTACTGCCTCTCTCTTAACCCCATTTTCCATCAACATTTACCTGGATGACTGTAGCGCCTCCTAACTCAGGTCCCTGTCCCCTTTGAACCCGTTTGTCACATTATAGCCAGAATGATTTTTCTAAAACTCAGAAGTGATGTCTCTCTCCTGAGTTCACACATTTTAAGACTAAACCTCCGTATAAATTAGGTGAACCTCTTCTGTACATTTACCTCTGTGCATCATTTAGTGTTTTGACTGTGAGTTTAGTTATTGTTCTCCTTGACCACACAGAGCACTCCCTGAAGCTGGGGACTAGTTTATGCATCAGTAAATGAATGCGCCAAAGACTGTACCTGGCACGGAGTAAGTGCTGAACAGTATTCTTTAAGGTGATTTTGTTAGGGTGTTGTATTTGGAGGGTGTGAATTTGGAGGTCATGTTTAGTTGAAGTCACTGACGTCAAAAAAATTTGGATAGAGGAGGTGCTCATAAGGGTGTTATTGAATAGATAGATAGGTAACAAAGGCTAGGAACAGACGCAGGCAGTGGAACCCAGAAGAACGCCAGCATTTCACTGCCTGGTAGAGAAGGGTAGATCAGTGAGAGTGACTGAAGAGGTGGGAGGAAACCTAGGAGAGAATGTGGGAGGGGTGCTGAGAACTGAGTCTTTGTATTTCCAGGGCCTGGCACAGGGCCAGGTAAAGGAATGGTTTGCATGAATGATGGTCAGCAGATTCCAATTCCACAGCAAAGATGAATGCCACAGGGGCTGAGACGTGCTTGCTGGATTTGGCAGTTAGGGGATACTTGATAATCAATGGAATAATTCCGGTTTTAGAGGCATGTTTGGGGTGGAAGTCCAGGGGCGGCAGTGAAGGTGATGAAGGAGAGTTGGCGAGTAGAGACCACTCTTAGGAGGAAAGGGACACCTTGGGCAATAGCCCTCTCAATTCTGACTGAGCTTGGGAGGCCTGAGAAACACCTCTTAGTCCCCAGAATAGCAGTTGATGAACAGGGGCAGGCACAGATCCTGAGGTTGTAGACACGTTGCTTCTTCCAGACCAAAGCACAGAGGGTCACGGGTCAGGCCATGACCTCAGTTTTTCCTCTTTCAAGGTTTCAGCTTTGCAGTTGGGTGACTTAATACTTTCTTCTGCTGTATCTTTTCTTTATATTTCTCTAGTAATGATAATGATGACGTGGTGATAGTAATAATAACAATAATCCAGGAACTGTGTTAAGTGCTTCTGTAAGTACTATCTAATTTAATCCAGCTAATCCCTCAATGATATAGATGAAATTATTATTATTATTATTTTAATTTTTATTGGTCTTTTTGTCTTTTCTAGTGTCACACATGGAGGTTCCCAGGCTAGGGGTCCAATCAGAGCTGTAGCCACCGGCCTACGCCAGAGCCACAGCAATGCAGGATCCAAGCTGCGTCTGCAACCTACACCACAGCTCACGGCAACACCAGATCCTTAACCCACTGAGTGAGGCCAGGGATCGAACCCGTAACCTCATGGTTCCTAGTCGGATTCGTTAACCACTGAGCTATGATGGGAACTCCAATGAAATTATTATTCCTGTTTTATCGATCAGTAAAGTTAGTTGAATAAATAAATATTTTCTATTAATTTACAATAGGGTTGATGACAAAACAGTTATGTTTATAAACCTATTTGTACTCAAATTTTAGGAACAAAATCTTTCATAAAGTGAGTGTATATTGTAATGCTGGGATTAAATATAGTCCACAGAAGGTAGTTGATAACAAGAGTATGTCAAAATGTCCTTTTAATCCTTTTTGTGTCCTTAGAGAGTTATGATATGATATAAACAAATGGTATTTAGAAAAAAATATAGAGCATTAGATACAGTGCCTTTTCCAAAACTCTGTATCTTCAGTAATGAAAAAATTACTGTTGTTTACTGCCCTGTTTCTAGTAATTTATTTTTGAAATGAAAATATTTCTCCTGGCTATCAGGTAAAATTTTCTTGTTCTTAATACTTATGAAAATGCAGAAGTAAAGTAGTATTGGAATGATAGCTCATATAAAATATAATCATTGTTTCACTTGAAGCACAAAAATGCGAATGCATTTGGGGTTAATACTTGAGTCTTCACAGCCATTTCAGCCAACTGACTACAAAATATATTTTAATATATAAATGAGTGAAGATCACACAAGAATGACAGTGTCCCTTGTGTTACTCCCTATGCATTTCTCAGAACTGGTTTTTCTTGTGGTTAAAACAAAACCAGGGGAGAAATGTATTGTTTTTAAAGTAACCTTAAAAGCCTGCTTTAAATAGAAAACAGAAGCTAGGGAGATCAATGCTGGGTGATCTTAGTTGTATTATTAATTTACCTTTTTGTGTTGCAGAATTACTGCACATAACATACATGAGGGTCTATACTACAGTTTTAACAAAAGACCTTGGCTCTACTGCCTTAAGAAAGGGATTTTATGTTCACTTCCTAAATACCTACTTCTCCCTTTTAAATTCAGCTTAGATTCAGCAAGAGAATTTAAACATTTTTGAACATTTTAGTGGCGAGAAATACTCCTTAATATCAAGTAGATTAAAAAACACGCATTGAATAGTTGACTCGGGGGCTTTCACTAAACTGGCCATGAATGCTGAAACCATCTGTTTTTCTGGACGTTGTCAGGGTGAGTGTGGCAGAGGCAGCTGTTTGAAAAGGGACGCTTTGGATGATGAACCAGCCCATTGTTTCTAAGCAATTCACTTGCATTCAGAGGCTCTGCCCAAGCGTACTATAGAGCAATCAAAATCAAACTATTGTTTGTACCAATCATATTGATCTGAAAAGAACGTGGTGGGATGACCCCATTGTAGATGGAAATAGTTGTTCTGAGCAGCTGTATGCTGGCCAATATGTACCTCAGTAGGAAACAGGCTTGCAGGCTAGAGGGCTCTCTGCACCCTACTGGGGGATTATACCAGATTGAACGGCAGTTTAAGGAGGCTGGGGGAAATGAAGACACAGGTCTGTTGATATTAGTGGCAATTTTCTCTCACAAAAACATTGTCGACATTAACTCTGTGGTGGTAAAGCTACTTTTATATTAAAGCTTTCTGCAAACTCAAAATCTAAAACTCCCTAATTAGATAATGACTTAAAATTATAGCACAAAAAGTGATTTACTTTGGTTGCAAGTGTAGTCTTTTTTTTTTTTTTTTACTTTTGCGAATTAGAACACTGCTCAAAGTTTTATAATTGACTTACAACTCAGAAAAATATAGAAACAATCCTGATATTGCAATATTTGCATGAGTATTAAAAAGGACATTTTTTGGCAAGGCAGAGAGCAAATGGAAGCACCCAAAAAGAAAATTATACTGGCTAGTTTTTAAAAATAACCGGATTGCTATCTTTTATCCATTAACATTTAAGCTTTTTAGTTGTCCTTGTCACTTCATTGCATGCATGCTAATATCTTTTCATATAAAATTTAATCTGTTGAACTAAATGAAGGAATTAGTATCTGAAAGACATCTTTCATTAAGCAATTAACGAATCTCTCCAACAAATCTACAAAAGCATATGTGTTTATATTTAATAGTTATTTGTATGATCAGCCAGTTATAACACATGCATGCATTTTGTTTTAGTCATATTACTACACCTAACTTGTACTGTAGAGTCCTAATAAAAATGTGGCTAAATCTGGTTATTTGCTAAAGAATGTATATATATGTAGCTTATCGGCTGTCAAAATTCTTCTGAGGTTCCGTATATACCAATGACAGTTCCCTCAAGCAGAGCTCTTTGGTGATGGATGAAATTTTGCTTTCTGTTGCAGCGAAAAGCAGAAATAACAGGGTGAAGTTAAGACAATTCATAGATTTGTGGAATATGTTTGAAAGAAGGTTCACTACCCTATGTGCCAACCAACCTTTATTGTCAAATATAGGTTTGACTTTAATGATAAGACTTTAATTCGAGTCTTTCTTAAGAAAACATAAGAAAATATCTGAGTCGTCCATGATTTTAATTAAAACACTTTAATTGGCAGCCTTCCCTGCTTCTTCTGAATGTGTTCGGTTGTCTTGGTGTCACTGTGAGTATGGCACAGAGTGGACACTGCAGAACATTCCTTCATGGCAAATTCAGTTCACCACTAGGTTGGCAGGCCTGTGTAAGAAAAATGCTAAAAGCTATTTTTCAATTAAATCTCTGATTTTTTATTGAATTGGCTAATGTGTGTAGATGGAGTGGCCATGAAATATCTGTAAAATAAACTCCATTGGTTCAAACTTCTTTAATGTTTTATGTCTACAATTAATAGATGCAGACAGTATTTCATTATTCTAACACTCAGCTGATTATATTTCCTGTCTACTTTTAGGAGAATGAGACCAATTACAATTTTTTTAAGCCGGTATGAAGGGTTTATTCCACAAAGCAATTTCCAAGGTATATTCCTAGTCTAAACATTTGGTCACATTTCTCATGCATAGCTATAGTTATGGTAAGTGATATTCTGAACGAAGACCTGAGGTGCTGTAATGACATGTCGGCCACCAAAGAATAATTAGGTGATGGTCATCATACTGAACTTAACAACAGCTAATTATTCTTGGATTTTTACCATGCGTCCATGGGGAAGTCCACTTTTTTTTTTTTTTGTCTTTTTGCTATTTCTTGGGCCACTCCCGCGGCATATGGAGGTTCCCAGGCTAGGGGTTGAATCGGAGCTGTAGCCACCCGCCTACACCAGAGCCACAGCAATGCGGGATCCGAGCCACGTCTGCGACCTACACCACAGCTCACGGCAACGCCGGACCCTTAACCCACTGAGCAAGGCCAGGGACGGAACCCACAACCTCATGGTTCCTAGTCGGATTCATTAACCACTGCGCCACGACGGGAACTCCAAGGAAGTCCACTTTCTTTAAGTGGAAAGAATTTACTGCTCCAAATGATAAAATGAAAAGTATATTAGAATGCAGGCTGAATTGTGTGCCCCCTTCCCCACTCATATGTGGCAGACCTAACACCCAGGACCTCGGAATGTGATTATATTTGGAGCTAGCACCTTTAAAGAGGTAAAGTTAGATGAGGTCATGTGGGTGGGCCCTAATCCAATAGTCTCATAAGAAAAGGAATCTAGGCACATAAAGGGACACCACAGCTGTATATGCACAGAGTAACGATGATGCAAGGACATAGCCAGAAGGTGGCCATCTGCAAGCCAAGGGGAGAGGCCTCAGAAGAAATAGCCTGCCAACACGGTTAAGGTAGGTTTTTGTATTTTAGTGCAGGTAAGGAAGCAGAGGCTAAAAGAGGTTCAGATTTGCCAAGGGTCTCACAACTAATGACTGGGAAGCTTGGGAGATTGTCTCCCTTTTTAATTTTAGTTTTATTTTTTATTGCTGTGCAGTTTATTTACAGTGTTGTGTTAGCTTCTGGTGTATAGCAAAGTGACATACACAGACACACACACACACATTCAGTTATATATACATATTCTTTTTCACATTGTTTTTCATTAAAGTTTATTACAAAATACTGAATATAGTTCCCTGTGCCACATAGTAAGACTTTGTTGTTTATCTATTTTATACATGGTAGCTTGAATCTGTTCATCTCAGACTCCTAATTTATCACCCTTCTCTTCTTTCCCCTTAGGTAACAGTAAGTTTGTTTTCTATGTCTATGAGTCTGTTTCTGATTTGTAAATAAGTTCATTTGTATCATATTCTAGATTCCACATATAAGTGATAGGATGATAGTTGTCTTTTTCTGTCTGACTTACTTCACTTAGATAATCTCTAGATCCGTCCATGGTGCTGCAAAAGGTATTATTTCATTCTTTCTTATGCCTGAATGTTATTCCACTGTGTGTGTGTGTGTGTGTGTGTGTACACACACAACATCTTCTTTATCCATTCCTCTATCAGTGGACTCTTAGATTGCTTCCATGTTTTGGCTATTGTAAATAATGCTGCAAAGAACATTGGGGTGCATGTATCTTTTTGAATTATAGTTTTATCTAGGTATATGCCTAAGAGTTGGATCCCTGAATCAGATGGTAACTATTTTTAGATTTTTAAGCAGCCTCCATACTGTTTCGATAGTGGTTGTATCAATTTACATTCCTACCAACAGTGTAAGAGGGTTGCTTCTCCGCACCCTCTCCAGCATTTGTTATATGTAGACTTTTTGATGATGGCCATTCTGACCAGTATGAGGTGATACCTCATTGTAGTTTTGATTTACTTTTCTCTAGTAGTTAGAGATGTTGAGCATCTTTGCATGTACTTATTGGCCATCTGTATATCTTCTTTAGAGAAATGTCTATTTAAGTCTTCTGACCATTTTTAGATTTGTTGTTGTTGTTATTGAATTGTACGTGCTGTTTATATATTTTGGAAGTTAAGCCCTTGTCAGTCATATTGTTTGCAAGTATTTTATCCTAGTCTAAACGTTGTCTTTTCATTTTGTTTATGGTTTCCCTTGCTGCACAAAAGCTTGTAAGTTTGATGAGATCTCAGTTGTTTATTTTTGCCTTTATTTCTATTGCCTTGGGAGACTGAACTAAGAAAACATTGCTACAATTTATGTCAGAGAATGAAACTTGGTTTTTAACCCATGTTTTTATGTCTTCAAAGCCTTTCTCTTAACCATGATTCTGTCCTCTGTCTCAAGCAAGTAAGTGTATCAACATCATTTAGAAAGGATTTCAGCAATAAATGTGGAACTATACTCTCTAAATTTTAACCTCATTAATAGAAAAGCTAGTTAACAAAAATAGGATACTATCCAAAAATTTCATTAATACAGGTTAGTATTACATATTAAATAACTCTTCTTTGGTAATTTTATTTCCATGAGTGAATTTACTGGGGAAAAATCTCCACTTGTATTGATTCTCTAGTATGTAAATTTTAACAAGATAAATTACTCTGGGAGATGCTAACAGAAAGAGTTTAAGTTTATAATAAAAAAGTATTAAAGAAAGAATATTGTAAAATAAAATAACTTAGGAAATTAATAACATTATTATTTTTTTGTCTTTTTTTTTTTAGGGCCGCACCTGAGGCATATGGAGGTTCCCAGGCCAGGGGTCGAATCGGAGCTGTAGCCACTGGCCTATGCCAGAGCCACAGCAACGTGAGATCCGAGCCACGTCTGTGACCTACACCACAGTTCACTGCAACGCTGGATCCTTAACCCAATGAGCAAGGCCAGGGATCGAACCCACAACTTCATGGTTCCTAGTCGGATTCGTTAACAACTGAGCCATAATGGGAACTCCAATAACATTATTATTATTATTATTATTTGTCTTTTTGTTGTTGTTATTGTTGTTGTTGTTGTTGTTGCTATTTCTTGGGCCGCTCCCGCGGCATATGGAGGTTCCCAGGCTAGGGGTTGAATCGGGGCTGTAGCCACCGGCCTACGCCAGAGCCACAGCAACGCGAGATCCGAGCCGCATCTGCAACCTACACCACAGCTCACGGCAACGCCGGATCGTTAACCCACTGAGCAAGGGGAGGGACCGAACCCGCAACCTCATGGTTCCTAGTCGGATTCGTTAACCACTGCGCCACGACGGGAACTCCCAATAACATTATTTTTAATGCACTAAATGTGTTCATAGAGAAGATCTACTTCTTTCTAATTGAAAGAAACAGTTTACTACTCCAACTAGTAAAATGAAAAAAATGTATTCATATTTGAAAGGCATACCATTTACTTTATTTTTCTCTTTTATTGGGCTGAACTCTGGGATTCGGGGATTGATTAGAAGCTGAGAAAACAATAAAATGATTTATTTGATATTTGCTCATAAAGTCTTGATGAGGTAGCAATAATTTATTTTAAAACAACTGTGGCTTTAATGATACATTTTCTTTCTGACCTATCCTGTCATCACCTGATGGCTTAATATTTGTCTTAAAGAAAAGCATTCAGGAGTTCCCATCATGGCTCAGCAGAAACGAATCTGACTAGGAACCATGAGGTTTCAGACTTGATCCCTGGCATCGCTCAATGGATTAAGGATCCGGCATTGCTGTGAGCTGTGGCATAGGCCAGCAGCTGTAGCTCAGATTCGACTCCTAGCCTGGGAACCTCCATACGCCATGGGTGCAGCCCGAAAAAGCAAAAAAAAAGAAAAAGAAAAAGAAAGAAAAAGAAAAGAAAAGCATTCAGTAAACTTAGAGAGAGACCTGCTTTTTATTTTTCAAACATATAAATCATGCTTATTTTAAATTTTGCAAAAGTAGTCTATTAAACTAAAGGTTTGAGAAAAGATTCAGGAAGTGAGAAAGTCTGCCCCACAAATTCATTAGCACATAGAACCTGAAGAATGATGCAGACAACATTACAGAACCAGTAGCCATGGTTGGTTTCCCTCACGCCTTCCTACAGAATTCTCCTCTCCTTGATTTTGGGTCAGTGGTTGGCTTTTCCTAAATGATCTACTTCTAGGCTAAAAAGAGTTCCAGAATCCTATATATATATATATATATATTTTTTTTTTTTTCCCCTTTTTAGGGCAGTACCTGTGGCATATGTAGGTTCCCAGGCTAGGGGTTGAATATCAGCTGTAGCCGCTGGCCTGCACCACAGCCACAGAAACGCCAGATCTGAGCCACATCTGCAACCTACACCACAAGTCACGGTAATGCCAGATCCTTGACCCACTGAGCGAGGCCAGGGATCGAACCCCAATCCTCATGGACCCTAGTCAGGTTGATTAACTGCTGAGCCACGACGAGAACTCCCAACGCAGTATTCTTAAGTGTATTATACCACCTGTCCAGGTGATGCCAACTTGGAAGCTTGACCCCATATTCTGGTAATTGAAATGTCAATAGTCAAGAGTAGCTGTTATTTTCCATCACCATTCTGAGTGTCTCTTTTGTTAAAGACAAATTTCCAGGCTGTAGTTTATAGCAGAGCCTTCAGGCACGCATGAGAAGAAAGCAGAAACTATTTGCTGCCTTGGACAGAACTGAATAACCATTGAATAACTGTGGTTAATGGTTATGGTAACTGACATAATATTCGAAGGCAGGAGAGGAAATATTTCTGTTAGAGTGTAAAACGTTATTATGCTTAATAAGGATTTGATTGTGTTCTTCCTGAGGGGAAGAACAGTAATGGCACTGACAAATACTATCCCGGAGATATATTTATATTAATATTTTACTATATAAAATTAACCTGTAGATGGCTGTTTTTCTCTTTTGATTTGACAGCTCTTCCTGCACAGCTCGTAGAACTAATTTTTTTGAACCAAATGATAAATATAGAGCCTGCAAAGCCAACCTAATTATTTCCAGCGTCTTTCTCCCCACAACCACCCCCACCTTGAAACTTGTTTTTTCCTTCCCCTGGAAGAATGCAACTGGTGTTCCCTAACCCTCCCAAAGCCCCGGAAAAGCCTAACAAGTTGGTGCAGGCGGTGGTCAGTGGAACCTCGTGGGTTCAGGGGGCTGCTATGCCCTGGTGCCTCCCTCCTGCGCCTCAGCTCACGGATTTCTTTCTTGACTGTGTCCAGTCTACAGAGAGAGCATCCTTTGCTTTTGTTATACTGTGTTTTTTTAAAAATTTCTAGTATTTCCTTTTGATACTTCCTTAGAGTTTTCATCTGTCAACATTATGCATCTGTTCTTAAGTGTTCTATGTTTTTCCATTAGCGACATTAATATATTCATCACAATTATTTTAAATTGCCTGTTGTATAATTAATTCCATGGTCAGTGTCATATTAGAGTCCAGCTCTGAGACTTTCTTTGTCTGTTCAGAGTGTTTTTGCCCATTCATGATTAAGATCATTTTGTACAGTTTTGGCTTATATAATTATCTTTACAGTTCTGAACTAGTGTGCAAAGTGATGACTGCCTCTGAGTGTGTGTGTGTGTGTGTGTGTGTGTGTGTGTTTAAGTATTCTGGCCAGGTAATGAAGTGCTTAGCATGGGAAGTTTTCCCTTTATTCTGAGGTACCAAATAACATAAGGCTGCTGAGGATATGTCTTTCAATTGGCTCTTGTCTTTCAGCTTCTCTTTGATCTAGTTGTGGCGCTTTCTTTCCTTAGTCTGTTTGTTATGGAGCTAGAATTCCTATTGTGAAATTTTCTCACTTAAAAAGATCTTTTCTGTAATTGCATTTTGAAGAGCTTGGGAAATAGCAGAAATTCCCTACGCAGTTTGAAATTGAATTTCAGTTGTTTTCCTGATTTTTTAGAAGAGTATGATGGTTTCCTGGAGTTTTTCTTAAAGATAGTAATAATTATAATAATAACATCTAACGTGTACTGAACATTTGGTATGTGTCAGCTTCTTTGCGGAGCACTTAATGTATGTTATAAGAGAATATATAAAATGCTTGTCTCCTACCCAACAGATAACTTAAAATTTGAATACATCCAGAAGAAAGAAGTATTTTACTCATCAATACTGTTGATGGGAATTATACCTTAGACTTTTTTCCAGCTGAGCAAGGGCTAACAGTGTGGGGAAGGATCTTTTTTGAATCCAGGCACTTCTGGCTCACAGAATGGGATGAAGGGGCTCCAGAGGCCAAAGACCTGCCTTCCAGAGAAGAGCTGAAGATGCTGGCTACTGAAAGCACCAAGAAGAGCTAAAATTTGCTTTTCTGTTATACTTAGTAGCAACAGGCTTGGTAACTTGCTTGTATGATATAAAAGCTTAAACATGGCTCTAGTTTAGAAAAGGAATCAACCTACTGCCTGGAGGTACTGGCAATGAATGATAATTACACTCTCCAAATCCTCCCATAGAAAACTCAATGAGCTGTATTTACTTCTTTCTGGCATTATAAAAATTATGTATCCTTTTATGTGCAGAGACAGTTCCTTGGGGATGAAGAGTTATGCATGCTCATTAACAGAAGAATATGTACCACAGCAGGTACCGCACACTAAACCCAAGACTTATGACCCCATTGTCCACATGAGTGGCAAGCATAACTTCTTCATTGTTGTGGTGAATGAGAGGATGAAGAGATAATGACGATAATGAAAGAAGATAATTTAATGTTCTTGCTCCGTACTTTGGTTAAATATTCAGATACATTTCAAATCAACCATGCTTCTTCAAAGGCTGAAATCCAAGTGTGATTATAGCATTACTTTTTTGCTTAATTTTCAGTGTTTTGAGATGGTAGCTACCTTTGGAATTCTGTCTTAGAATTGGCAAAGCGCTTTGCCCTGGCTACGAACCTTGATTATTGGTTTTATGTCCTTCAGTCCAAAAAGACTTTAGATTGTTCTCATTGGTCTTTCTAGACTAATTTTCCCTGACTCTCTTGGCAAGTACATTAGCATGATCTTTGCCTAAAGATTTTTACTTGGTCCACTGTTCCCTATGATCCTTTTCAGTTTAAAAGAATGAAATAAGGGGTCATAAGTGGTCACTTTGATGTTGGAATCTTCATGATAATTATTCTTTTTAAGAATTCAGGTGCTTTGTGTCATTTACTCTTATGATCAATGTATATACATTATGTGAAGACCTGATTCATGAGACTTGTCATGAAAATTAGTTCATTGATTATCTAGACATTAAGAGATCTCAAGTGAACAGAAAATAATTTGTGAAGAACAAATAATTTAAGGAAAGCAGTGAATGCTCAGAATTATGTCACTAAAAAAACCTTGTCACCAAAAAGAAGTGGTGAATTATCACATAGATTGTTTGAAAGAAATGAGAGGTGTAAGAATTTAGGCTGCAAAATTAAGGAAAATAAACTACACGAGATTTTGTAACCACATTTTGTCTTAGATCAGGGTCCTAAGCAGAACTTTTGTGCAAGAACTCCCAAGGGAACCCTTAAGGGGACAAAGAAGGCAGGAAACCACGGAAGGGGGCAGATCTCAAGGCAGAAGCTCCCAGAGGGTGGCTTCAGCCTCGTCTGTAGCAGAGCTCTGTAATAGGAACTGTAAGTGTTGAAGGGACATTTTCCCTCACCCCACAATCACCCTGTATTCGCTGGTTGAGTTGTAGGGTGTATAGGAAGCCATAGGTCCGCAGGTCCTTCCCAATTTCTACACATGCAGGAAAGTGGCTCCAGCAGCCTGAGTGTTGTCCTCTGAAGAGATGTAGGCCTGGCCATCATCGAAAACACCAGATTACAAATTCTGGAGGTGGGGTGCGTGCAGAAACAGTAAAAAGGAATACGAGGGGTTCAACGGTGTTTCTTATACAGATGAAATTACAAAAATGTGTAAGAATTCAATGAGGATATTTCAACTCTGTACCATTTCTCAGATTAAAGAAGAAAAAAAAACAAAAACAAAACTGAATTGGCCATACCAAGAGTCCTTGTTTGTTGCTTTGTTTCCAGTCATGTAACAAACAAATGAAACCTACTATTTGTTGAGCTTTACAGGAGTGGTACGGGGGTATTACTTCCCCCATTTCAGAGAGAGCAGTCACTCTGCTGAATGCTGTGGTGTGCCAGAAATGATCTTTGAATGAGCGAATTAATGGATGCACCATATTGAATCAAACATAGGCTGGCCATATAATGTATTCCATTTATCTCATTAAAATACAGCCAGTAAGTGGCTCATCCAAGACACAAGTATATTTCTGCCTGAAGGGTTAGGTGTCTTATTCTGTTTCTGTTTATGGATGGTCCCTGATTTATAGTCGTTCGACTTAATGATTTTTTTTTGACTTGTCAGTGGTGCAAAAGTGATGACACATTAGTAGAAGCTGTACTCGAATTTTGAATTTTGATCTCTTCCTGTGCTAGCGCTGTGTGCTCTGAGCCTCCTTCCTGATGCTGGACAGTGACAGCGAGCCGCAGCCTCCCTCCACCCCCAACTAGCCTCACAATCACAAGGGTAAACAGCAAATACATTTCAAACCAGACCCAAACACCCATTCTGCTTTTGAGTTTCGGTGCAGTCTTCAGTGGATTACATGAGACATTCAACACTTGCCTGTAAAATAGGCTTTGTATTAGAGGGTTTTGCCCAACCTGATTTAAGTGTTCTGAGCACATTTAGGGTATGCTTGGCGAAGGTATAATGTCAGGAACATTAGGTGTATTAAATACATTTTGACCTAAGGGTATTTCTATGTACGATGGGTTTTAATCAGGACATAATCCCATCATAAATCAAGGAAGGAATCTGTACTACCTGTTCAAAAGAAAATTGTTTTAAAATACCTTTAGTCTCTATTTCCCAAACAATAATGATAACTCCTTGCATTTGTACAGCACCACACAGTTCCCCCAGCCTTCCATATTCTAAGCCCATTTTCTCTTCCTCACCACCCTCCTTACCAGTTAGGCAGCTGATGTTCAGAGAGATTAGGTAACTTACTCAAGGTCACAGAGCCAGGAAGCAGTAGGGCTCAAGCCAGAGTCACCTCTCCTGACTCCAAGGCCAGTGCTCTTTCCAGCATCAGAAGTTGTTTGGATTATGTACTTTTTTTTTTACATTGTTAAGTTTCCTCGTGGGATTCAAAGTGTTTTATGGAATTTGTATCATTCAGGGTCTGTTAATACCTGTTTTCTAAGCTAGTTTCTGTGGAATTGCATTCAAATGAAGGACTTTCTGATCCACCAAGGTACATACTCAGTCTCCACAGTTGTTCAAGTGCATGGAGCTTTATGGGATTGGACTGTGGTGCATTTTAAATCACTACTGAAACACCTTTGCTAATTAAAAGATGAAAAGGTTAAGGAATAAGAGAAACAATGGAGGTTTGGGGTTGTTTTTCTTTTAAAGGTCTGAGGGCCGAACGAAGGTTTCTTATCCTATATGCTTGTTCTGTAAAAGGGATCTGTTTTTCCTTTAGTTTCATCTCAAGAAGACAACACCTTAATTAAACTCCAGTGGGCCAGTTTAATTAAAAAATGTCAGTCAGATCCTCACAAGGGGACCAGATATCCATGAAACATACCGTCTGTTTCCTTTGTGATTACTCACAAATCTCTGACCCCGCACCCACCAGGGCGGCGTGAGGACGTGGTGGGCAGAGTTGGTGAGTTTCCATTGCCGGCGTCTCTGTCGCTGTGCTGATCTGAGGGATCCCTAGTCATGTTTTCTATTCTCTTCACCAAGAAGTTAGGTATCTTCCATCCGTGTTCCACTTCCTTACCTTTCTCCCGCTCCCTGCCTTCCCTTCTCCGATCTGGTGTGTTCAGACCGTGCAGTTGTGTGTATACAGGTCTGAGAGCCATTTAGTTGCAACTTCAGCCTGAACCCAGGCAGCCCTATGAGCAAGGAAGCCACCCCCCTAAACCCTGGGGCAAGAGTGCGGTGAGGGGCTTCTCAGGTCGTTCCCTCTTCTAGGTGCTTTAAATACACGCTTTCGCTCAGTGCCCACTTGATTATTACATCACTTGACACAGAAGTGGAGAATGGAGGCTTAGAGAAACTCAGTGATTTCCCCCAAAGTCTACAGCAAGCCTAAGGTTATCCTTACATGTATACATTACAATTACATTTTTCCCCCACCCTCTGTTCTGTTGCAACATGAGTATCTAGACAAAGTTCTCAATGCTATTTAGCAGGATCTCCTTGTAAATCTATTCTAAGTTGTGTCTGATAAGCCCAAGCTCCCGATCCCTCCCACTCCCTCCCCCTCCCATCAGGCAGCCACAAGTCTCTTCTCCAAGTCCATGATTTTCTTTTCTGAGGAGATGTTCATTTGTGCTGGATATTAGATTCCAGTTATAAGTGATATCATATGGTATTTGTCTTTGTCTTTCTGGCTCATTTCACTCAGTATGAGATTCTCTAGTTCCATCCATGTTGCTGCAAATGGCATTATGTCATTCTTTTTTATGGCTGAGGAGTATTCCATTGTGTATATATACCACATCTTCCGAATCCAATCATCTGTTGATGGACATTTGAGTTGTTTCCATGTCCTGGCTATTGTGAATATGCACTTGCTTCTTAGCTATCTCTTCTTTCTTTCCAGAAGCAGCTTTCATCTGATTACATAAATATTACATGCTTATCTTCAAAATCTGATATATTGGAATAATATGCTCTTTTAAGAACCTCTTAAAAAAGAATTCTTTTTACTGTTAGCCAGCTTTCCACCCTAGTCTGCTCCCAGCTAACCCCTGCTCCAGAGCCCTTCCGTAATCATATGAACAAGCTGTGGCAGAGCCAATGTGTACACAAGCATAAATAAGAAGTTTGCTATTGTTATTTTTGTTTGTTTCTGGTTTTGGCCCAACCTGCAGTGTGTGGAAGTTCTTAGGTCAGGGATAGAACCCATGCCACAGCAGTGACCCTGGCCACTGCAGTGACAAGGTTGGATCCTTTACCTGCTGTGCCACAAGGGAATGCCTATTGTTAGTTATTTTTAAAATGTACTCTCTACATCTTACTCTTCATTCAAGAATATATCATGGGGAGTTCCCATCGTGGCTCAACAGAAACAAGTCTGACTAGTAACCATGAGATTTCAGGTTCGATCCCCGGCCTCACTGCTCAATGGGTTAAAGATGTGGCATTGCCGTGAGCTGTGGTATAGGTCGCAGATGCGGCTCAGATTTGGCATTGCTTGGCTGTGGTGTAGGCCAGCAGCTGCAACTCCGATTCAGCCCCCAGCCTGGGAACTTCCATATGCTGTGGGTGCAGCCCTAAAAAGCCAAAAAAAAAAAAAAACCATGGAAAAATTTCCTGGTCAACTGGTTTAACTCATTTTTTTAAAGTTACGTTCCATTGGTCTATATGTCTGTTTTGGTACCAGTACCACACTGTCTTGATTACTGTGGCTTTGTAATATTGCCTGAAGTCTGGGAGAGTTATGCCTCCTGCTTGGTTTTTGTTCCTCAGAATTGATTTTGTGGCTCCATATAAATTTTTGGATTGTTTGTTCTAGTTCTGTGAAAGTACATTAGAAAAAAAAATGTATTGGGGAAATAACAGTTGATTACAATGAAATAAATAAATACATAAATAATTAAAGTTATGAAATATCCCATAGGATGGATGACCTATCGTTTTTTTTTACTTTGTTTCAACCTTTTTTTCTGAAGAAACAATTGTGCGCTAAATATCTTTGATTACATCTCATTTTCTATTGAAGCCTTTTTTTTTCCTATGGGGTACGTTTTCCTAGAGGTGAGATTTTTGGGGGGTTGACGAGTATATGCACTTTTAAAAAACTTTTAGTAGGTACCTTGAGATTGCCTAAGCAGTTTCCGGGACATGTGATTATACCTTTTATCAAAAACCCATCAGGTGTACCTAAGAATGCATACATGTGTTCCAAAGTAAAACTCGGCTGTCACAGACACTGACTATCCCTGTCTGATGTGTTATAAACATCTCAGCCCTGGATTAGGTACAGATTGGCATTCATAGGATCAAATTGAAAACAAATTTCCAGAGATAGTTTGTTTACTTACATATACCTCCATAGATTTTCTGGGTTGCTTAAAACCCACAAAAGTTCTGCAAAGTTTACTCACTGGGTATTTTTGGATAGCACATTTTTGCACAGAAAATCAATTTGGGCATTTATTTGTAGACACACCCCCTATGATGTTTCATTACAGAGTCACGGGCATTGAAAGCTGGAACTTTTACATTGATGTTTGCTCCATATACTGTGTAGAATCTTCGAGAATCATGTCTTGATAGGATGTGCCTTTGGAACATGCTACAGTGTGATCTCATTTAGTGCTTTGCTGGAAGCCTATTTCCAACAACGTTTTCCAAAATGTTAGAATATTTTAAAAGAGCAGGACATTTATGTAAAGACCACTGATTCAGGGTTATTCAGGGTTAATGATTGTATAGTTTATTAATCAAATGTATTTAGGAGGAAAAAACCCCTCGCTACAATTCACTTACAATTGGGGTTTTACTCTATTTTAACGTTATTTTAATGAGCTACAGATTTGAATGTGGCCTTTGTTCGTCTGTTGCTTCCGCTCAATTGCAGTTTCACCCTAAGACGACACAAGACAGATTGATCAGGCTTCCAGTCATTGTGAGGCTTAAATGAAGTGAACAGAGCCTTATGTTTCTAAACCAAATGAGAGGATTAAGGCAAAAAGAAAAAGAAGGCGGGGGGGAAAAAAAACTTTTAAAGTCCCCCCCCCAAAAAAAACCACTCTATACATACTTTAAATCTTTTTGCTGTTCTCGTATTTGTTCTTATATTTGTTACTACAGTGTCCCCATTCTCCTAGGAGGAGCATCAGAAGATAACATCCTAAAAATGAAAATTGCAAACATCCCAGACAAATATTAGCATGTGTAAATGTAAGGGGAAAGCTGCTGTCTCCTCTCATTTTTGACACATAACAATTACAGTGCACAAGTAAGAGCATTTTAATTACATTAGATTTTCTTTAGTAGATAATGTTCTATATCCAAATTTTAAAAGTTCTTTATCATCTAATAGCTTGTTAAAAAATTGTTCTGCATTTATATGACTTATTTAAAGGAAAATAAAATTCTTTTGAGGTAGTAGATTTTTTTGTGGTTAATGTTAATATTTTCAGCATTGGGTAGGTTTAGGGGGAGCTTCTCAGATGGGCCATATAAGGTCTGGCCCATAATGGACCAGTTTTGGCGGCTCTTGTTTTCTGTTTGCAAAGGTGGCTTAGGGAGGCTGTAGCTTCTAACATGCAGTTTTACATTGTATTTATACACTAGCTGCCCTGCTTGAGATGAAAAAAGAACTTCACATCCATAAAACAGAACTTACAGAGTAGGCTTCTTAAAGCTGTATGGCAACTTTGACTAACCTTATTCAACAAGAATTAATCAGTTTCTAAACTTTCATGACTCAACCTTCTGATAACAAGAAACCCTTATATACCCCCATTACATTATATCTTAAAGTGATAAATGGTTTATATTTAATGCAAGTTTTACAAGTTAACTTTTCAGGTAAGAACAGCTTCTAATGAGCAATAATCATATTTTCATGCATTAACATTGTTAGTGGAACAACCCAGATTCTGTGGACTTTTTTGAATAATACAGTACCTGAAAGCATTTATAGTAGATAATATAAGTGTGAAGTGCTATAACATATATTTTTAAAACTGCAAATTTCAGCTGTAGAGCTCACTACTGAAAAACCCCTATTTTCTCAGGCTGTGTATTACAAATATGAGTCTTTCCATCATCCTTCGCCTACATTTATGTGCTGGTTTTGCTTAAAATGAGGCAGACCCGTTTTCCTCAGAGCTTGCTGCTTATTTAATATGTTTCTTTCATATTGATGATAGGATAAGTGTGGTAAGACCAAACCTATATAAGACAAAATATAGAAAATAAGGTATTTTTGTAAAAGGATGGAGAAAGCCTCTCTATATATTTGATCCTGGCTGAGCAAAGCCACAGATTTCACTTAGAGCTTTCTAACAGTCGGAACAGATGTTTATCTTGTACTTGTGCTTGTTGGTGAATGACAGAGTTTTTTGTAATTTCAATGAAGGTAGGTTTTGTTTCATTACTTGTTAGTTAAAACCCATGTTGACAATTTAATACAATCCCTACTAAAACAAACACAACCACAAAACAAACATACAAGAAAGTTGAGATCTATGTCACAGGTAAAGAACTAAGAAAAAATCAAGTGTTTTTCTGTTGTTTGTCATTGCGATTATGTGTGTGTGACTCTGTAATATCTGAGATTTTGATTTTCTGTTTTGGTTTTTTAATACTTTTTGTTTAAAGAAAAAATGTTTTATTTATACATTTAATTTTTGATAAATTTTTGCATAAAGGAAGATACCTATTTGGATGTAATTTACAGATAGATTAAATTCAAAATATATTGAGAGCCTTTTAGCAAACTCTGCTGAGAAATTTTGCTGAAAAAATATAGAACACTTCCAAATACACAGAGACTATTATGCTCGTTAATAATTAAGACAAAATTTTAAATTCATCCGCATATACTTTACAATTAATTTAAAGGAATTTTTTATCATGGGAGATTTATATTTACTTAACTAATGTATCTTTTAAAATATGTACATGGCATACATTTTGGCTTCAAAGATGTATGAGTTAAAATTATGTAATGACATAACAGCCAATCTTAAAGAGCTTAATTTCCTTTTGATGGCATGTGTGTACAACAATTGTGTGGATGTTTTTGCATTGCTTTGAGCATTAACATTTTCTGACTATCCTGTGTATCTAAGTAACCATGATTGTGGTTCATTTCACTTAATGGTCCTTCATATAAAATTAAAGCTTTGAGACTATCATTATTTGCTTCAGCTAATACCAGTTATATTACTCTTTTATAGGACAGCTGATATTTTCACATAGCAGAGACTTTCCCAGTCTCTTGACTTTTTCATTTTATTGTGTTGTTTCTTTCACTGAAAATAGGCTCATAATAAGTTCAAGGTGAAGTTTTCAGGCTCAGGGCTATTAGTCAGTTTCTGTATAAACAGTTGGCTACAGCCATCTTTGACGTCATCCTTCTATCCATGCAGCTTTGCATTCTGTCATGTAAATAACCACACCTGTGTGTTTTTAAGACTCACTGCTTCTAATGGGCACATTAAAAAATCCTTAGGTATTCAGTGCTTTTCTGCAAATAAATGTAAAGTGGATGTATTGCACTTCAGATTAAAGGCCAGTAAGGCAGACAAAAGGGACACCATTGCAAATTAAACCATAAAGGTCTGAAGTATTATTAAGAGGTTCACAGATACTATGTTCCAATCAGGCTCAATAAGGGCTGAATTCCTATTATGTTTCTAAAGCCTCCAAAAAGACATGGGAAGGGACCCAAAGTTAAAGTCGTCAAATAGAAAGCACTTAGGCCAAGAGCACATGAATGTATGACTGGGTAATGGGCCTTTCATCTTGGAAAGAAAAACAGTTGAGTTCAATTGGAAGCGAAGTTTCCCCCTTTGAGAAAGTTTATTTTAATGAGTTTCCATTTTATGCGTGGGCTGCTCTTTAATCCGGGCTGTTCCATTGAAGTCTTACCCAATGAAGACACAAGACAGATTGTCCAAGCTTGCGGCTATTGTTAAGGGTTGATGAAGTGTATGGGCCCTTATGGTTGATAACAGAAGTAGATGGTCAAAGCCAATAAATAAAACTTTAACTCTGATTGTTGGGTGCTTTATGCTGAAAGATTTCCATTAGCATGGATCTTTGGTTTTGAAGGACTTGTGAACCCAAAGGCAGCTTGTAGCTCTGTCACACAAACTAAGTCACTTAGACAAGCAGCAGTCTGTCCTAGCTGAGCAACTCAGTTTGGCTTTTAAAATTCTAGACTTCTTTTTAGAAATCAACACTATTAATATCTTGGTGGACAATTAATTTAATAATATATGAATCTGCTGTACTATTGATTTATCACATACACAGTTTAAGGAGGAAGTAGTTTGTGCTTTGCTTTATGGGGTTGAATGATGAAACGTTTAGAATTAACAATTTAGTATGTTTTGAGTGGTTAATATTTGAATGTGTGTGGGGGAAGGCATTTTATGAACAGGATTAGTCTTGGAACCATCTTAAGTGTCATCAATGTTGGTTGCTCCCCCTTATGACATTCATATGCTCTCTCCAGTTTTTCATTCTTCTAAATCTCATTTTGTCTAATTTTTTGAGTGATGGGTATGATCAGTTGTGTACCTGTAGTTGTCCCAAAATCTACCAAAATCATTTGTCATGAGTTGAGGTCCCCAGTGACCTCAAAATTGTCCAACACTGATTTAGCACTTGAGAAGCCACTGCATCCTGTGACTATTTAAATCATGATCGTAGTGACAAAACAGGTGGGACTTTGATGACCTGGAGGGATAACCCTGCCCATTGGTGCCTTGCCACTGCAGTCTCAGCTGGGCACTTGATAGGAAGTCTGACAAGATATCACCTTTCCAATCACCCTGAGGAAAATCCACCTGTGATGTTTTTGAGACAGAGATACAGGGGGCAGCCATTAGTCCACACCATGCACCTGCCATTCTGCAAGGGACCTTGCATGCTTGGAATGGACTCCTTTGCCCACAGGAAGCTCTACCAGACACCCTGCCCCTACCCCAAACAACCACTGGCTAATGGCAGACCTAGAATAGACATGGTGGTGCCTTATGAAGAAAAGGAGGCAGGATCTGGACTGTGGCAGAATGGAATACTCTCTCTTCTTCTCTACATTTTGTCTTAAAATCTGTAAGAGTGAATAAAGTGTCTGGCAAGGATGACAGTGAGAGAAGTTGGGGGCAGTGAGGAAATGAAAGAAAGGGTTGGAGGGTTAGGAAGCCTAAGGAGAGGGCAGCACAGGTGGTGTTGCCTAATTTATGTAAATTATCTGAAAGGTGTCCTTTTAGGTCCCTTTTTTCCTTTGAATAATGCAGTACCTAGTTTATAACTATGTTGAAATTTTGTGATTTCCTGTCTCATCCTCAATGTGATTATGGTTATGGTTGTTTCTTAATATATTTTCATGGTGTCAGACTTTAATAAAAATATCATCAAGAAATTGCCAGCATTTTTCTCTTCCAGAATGGACAACCTAAGTATTAAGATGCCCACTGCTTTTTAAAATAATGATCTTTGAAGAGTAACACAAATCCTAATTTCTCCCAAATTTCAAGGTAGATTATGTTGGAAAGGTACAAAGATGCTTCCAAAATTCTGGCCTGTAATTCATGAGTTGGAGGCCTTGAGAACCATCAAGGTCTCAGGTCTTTTATTACCAAAGTCCCCTCCTTCCTGCATTTGTTTATTTAATGGTTTGCATTCCCAAACAAGCCATGTGCCAGCTTTATTTATACATATGGAGAAAGGATTCTACATCTTTCTACAAGACATCCCTGCTCTCTGCCTCATTAGATGAACTATTTGTTTAAAATATGCTTAAATGTTGAATTTATCCTGTTGATTTTTTCTAAACCTTTAAAAATCTCATCATGATTGTATACAGCTATTCGTCCTGAGAGTAGAGTGCTGGGGACATCCGTTTTCATACAATATGTGACACAGAACCAGAAATGGGACACTGTCGTGTCCAGATCTGTCTGTCACTGTGTAATGACCTTAGACTTCCTGATCAATTCTGACAAGTCGCTGACAGTTTGCAGGGGAAGCACATATGTGACAAAGGACAAGCAGAGGCTACATGTGTCAGCAAGAACCCTCTGATTCAGGCTAGAAGGAGTCAAGTTGCTGACAACTCTGGTATTTGGAGGCTCTTGGTTTTCTTTTTAGATATGACTTTAGAAGATCACAGGTGCTCATTCTTCTAGACAAGCACAGTTTTCCTGCTGATTTAGTCAGTGGCTAAATGGCAGTTCACATTGATTTAAGTGCTCACACATTCATAGTCTTTTTGACAGTTTGTATGTGCATTTGTACATGTCTATTGACGTAATTCTGAGTCTTGAGTGATAAGGGGTAAATTGATATTATTTTTAAAAGCCACAATTGAATCCAGTTGTTTTAAAGTCATGTTTAGCATAAAAATGCTCAGCAGTTCTGGTGCATGTCTGAGTCTTTTTTTTTGGTTCCACAGCTGGAGCATATGGAAGTTCCCAGGCTAGGGGTTGAATCAGAGCTGCAGCAGCCAACCTATGCTACAGTCACAGCCACAGCAATGCCAGATCCTGAGCTGAGTCTGTGACCTACACTGCACTCACAGCAATGCCAAATCCTTAACCCACTGAGTGAGACCAGGGATTGAACGTGAATCCTCATGGATACTAGTTAGGTTCGTTACTGCTGAGCCACAAGTCTGAGTCTTAATGTGTTAATGTCTGTCCCTTGCACAGATGGAACAGAGGCCACTTAGTATTGTGGTTAAGAGCTTAGATACTGTTACCCATGAAGCCAGACCTCACAAGTTTGAGTTGTGGATGCATTCAAGAGTTGGGCTATGTTGGAGTTCCCGTCGTGGCGCATCAGAAACGAATCCCACTAGGAACCATGAGGTTTCGGGTTCGATTCCTGGCCTCACTCAGTGGATTAAGGATCTGGCATTGCCCTGAGCTGTGGTATAGGTCGCAGATGTGGCTTGGATCTGATGTTGCTGTGGCTGTGGTGTAGGCCAGCAGCTGTAGTTCTGATTAGACCCCTAGCCTAAGAACCTCCATATGCCACGGGTGCAGCCCTAAAAAAAAAAAAAAAGAAAAAAGAGTTGGGCTATGTTGAGCACACTAGCTAGTATGTGCTTATCTGTAGCTCCAGCCTCCTCAGGTGGTGAGGATTATGTGGGTTACTCCCCGTGAAGCTTTTAGAACAGGGTCTCTGACATATAGTATGTGATGTAAATTCAATTATTTTATTTTATTTTATTTTATTTTATTTTATTTTATTTTATTTTATTTTATTTTATTTTATTTTATTTTATTTTATTTTGTCTTTTAGGGCCTTACCTGAAGCATATGGAGGTTCCCAGGCTAGGGATCAAAGTGGAGCTGTAGCAGCTGGCCTACGCCAGTCACAGCAAAGCAAGAACTGAGCCACGTCTTTGACCCATACCGCAGCTCACAGCAATGCCGGATCCTTAACCCACTGAGCAAGGGCAGGGATTGAACCTGCGTTCTCATGGATGCTAGTCATATTCATTTCCATTGAGCCATGATGAGAACTCCAAATTCAATTATTTTAAAATTATGTTGCTGAATTAAAATTATGTTGCAATTTCTGTGAGATTGGGTAGTATCAAAAGAGAGAATCTGTGAATTAATTTTCATTGAATTTGCAAAAATTTAGGTCACTGTTCCTTGAAAATGCTTTCATCTGCTTTTCTCTCTCCTCTCCTTTTGGAATTCCATTAGTTGTATTGCTTAGACCGCTTTATATTATCCCACAGGGCATTAAAACTCTTTTATTTATTTTAAGTCTTTTATATCTTTTTTCTTCCTTTTGGATGGTTTCAATTGCTATTTCTTCAAGTTTACTGATCTTTTATTCTGTAGTATCTAATGTAATCTGCTCTTGATCTGAACCAGTGTAGTTTCATTTTAGATATTTCATATTTCATCTCTAAAATTTCCATTATTTACATCTCATTTATTTTTTTAAGTTCATGTTTTCTTTGACATTCTTGAACAAATAGAGCACATTTAACATCCTTGTCCCCTAATTTTATTCTCTCTCACTTTTTTGTGGCAGTTTTTATTGACTGATTTTTGTCTGCATTTTCCTGCTTCTTTATATGCCTAATAGTTCTTTTGTGTGCTGGATGTTGAGGATTTTATTTGAGGATGTTTATTTCTTCTAGTAGTGTTGAACTTTGTTCAGGCATGTGGTTAAGCTTCTTAGTATCAGTGTGATTAATCTGAAGCTTGTTTTTAAAGTTTATAAGGTTGTGTCCTAAAAATATCATTTGACAAGTCTCATATAACAAACACACTGACCATTTTTATTTGATGGTGCTATTTATTAAATTTTTAATCAGCTCTGTCTATTCATCCAGCTAATATTTTATTGACTTTTTCTGATTTGGTTAAGATGAATAAGAATCCTCAAGAAGCTCATTGTTCAGTAAAGATCAGTATAGGCATATTATATTATCAGGTGGTGATATGCACTCATAGAATTATATGCAAAGCACTTTAGAACCTGCTGATATCTTACTTTTCCCATGTGTATACATGGATACTCAACTGAAGTGTACTCTCTTGTGCTGAATTTTTTTTCTCTCTTGGCCTCACAATGCATAAGGAAATTTCAGTATCATAAAGCATATATATATACACACACACATATATATACATATAAAGCATATATATATAAAGCTTATATATATGTAATTAGGAGGGGAAAATACATCTATTTTTATAACAATTCAAGCATTTATTCAACAAATATATCTTGATTGGCTATAATGTGCCAGTCCACAGCTGGAGCTACAACCATAATCAAAAACACAGTCCTTTCAGAATGCAAATTCAAAATGCACAATCAAGTGGTGATAATAAATACCATATTATAAAATTATGACTATATTTATCTTCCTGCTTTTAAAGTGACATGATTCTAGCCTCGAGTTAATGGTAGAAAAATTGCCCTTGGGCAGGCCAGCCTGTTCCCTCGTCTGAGCTCCAGATTATAAATGCTCCTGAAGAGGGCTGGTTCCAGTGAAGTGATTTTGAAAGGATTTCTGATGTATCTATATTTTTTTTGTCTGTGAGAGTGCTATTATTGTAGATATAAATTAGATTCCCTTTTTTAGAGTTCAAGGGTATGAATTTCAAGATTCTTAATTGCAGAAGGAAAGCCAGGCTAGGAGCCACTACTACAAATGATACTGCTGCTGCTGCTGTGATCTCTTGAATCCTCAACATCTGTCTGGGCTCCCTTAGGTGTTCTGTGAAGTTCTTTACTTCATCTCTTTTCATCCTCAAAAGAATTTTATGAGGTATAGAATAATAATAATACAGAAAAGTGAGGATGGCCACACAATCATTTTTTTAAAGTATTTATGAAAGACATGGTCAGCCCTGTCTTTTCCATCTGCATTATTTGAAAGCACTATAATGAAACCATCAGCACATGCTACATTGCATGCTGCCAACTGCAGGCAGCATTGTTGGTTGAATGACTGAGTGGATGGCTTTCTGAGCAAGGCTTATTTGGAAAATTCAAATCAAATCTACATTGTTTTCAAAAGGCAGGTACAGTATAAGAATCTTGGGAATTTTAAATAACCCTCACAAGAGCAGCCTCTACTATCTCTGCCTTACCAAATAGCAAATGCCTCACTTAGCTAGCTCTCCAAAGAACTAACTTGAAGTTGCATGGGAGACAATTTTGGAATGGTCAGTGGAGATGTGTGCAGGGGGTCCTTTTCGCAGACCTTGACTTCCTTCTCCAAGGCAGGGGCTCCTTTCAAGGAGTGACAGAGGACAAGCGCCACATTGGGCCGACAGCCTTCTCTGATAGCTCACCTCTGTGCAGCGCCCCTTCCCAGAGAGCAGAGGTGATGGGCTGATCTTCAGTGACTGGTCCCAGAGCAGTGAGGCTGCAGATCCAGAGAGACGTCAGTAGGCTTACAATGCATCTGGGAAAACACTTCCATTCGGCTGTGAAGTGTGTAAAAGCAGAGAACTGGTTTGCAGTGATGCTTCTATTTGAGAAGCTATAGCAGGTCTATGTCTCCGTGTTGAGATGACAGAAAATACTACCAGTATCACTGGTGCTAAAGTTTCCTAGCACCTCTAGTTTTGTCTTCTGGTGAAGTAAAACTTTCAGAGATTGGAAAAGTAGAACTTTTGCTCCATGCTTACCCTAGCTCCCACACCTCCCCTTCTCCCTTCTAAAAATATGAAAGGGGGAGTTCCCTGGTCATCTAGCAGTTAAAGATCCATCTTGTCACAGCTGTGGCTTGATCACTGTTGTGGCTCAGGTTCTATTCCTGGCCCAGGAACTTCCACATGCCACAGACATGGCCAAAAAAAAAAAAAGTAAGATAAATAAATAAATAAAAAAAATATGAAAGGGAAATGGGCAATCTGCAGTGTACTTATTTCTAGATGTGCTTATTTCAGTTTATTATGATGGTAGAAAAGGCGTCTTTAAGTTGTAAAAGATATATTTAGTTTTATCCTTTAAAATCTCACAGGATCTTTCTCAAAGAAAGATCTTGTGGTTTTATCCTTTAAGATCCTTTAAGATATTGCAGAAGATTTCCTATTTTAAATTTCTATAAGGTATGTATTTGCAAATTATGTTCCTTGAATATTTTATATAATTTTTAAATATTAAGCTTAATTTGAAAGTAAGATCTTCTATTTTATAAGGTGCTTTATGCCTATGTATGCCTTATATGTACGTGTTATCTATATTTATATAAATATATAAAAGAAATATATAAAATATATATAGTATCTATATTCTGCAAGTGGCTTTATTTATATTCATCATTTTTTGATCCATTCATAAAGTTTATTGAGTTCCAACTACATGTCAGTTACTGTGGGCCTACAATGATATGTGAGGTGAGTTTTCTTTTTCTTTTTAGGGCTGCATCTGTGGCATATAGAAGTTACTAGCCTAGGGGTCAAATCAGAGCTGCACCTGCAGGCCTACTCCACAGCCACAGCAACACCAGATCTGAGCTGCATCTGTGACCTATGCACAGCTGTGGCAACGATTCCTTAACGCACTGAGTGAGACTGAGGATCAAACCCGCATCCTCATGGAGACTACATTGGGTCCTTACCCTGCTGAGTCTCAAGGGGAACTCCTGAAATGAGTTTCTGAATCTAGATATAGAAACTGTCCTAACTGAGGTCAGAGGGTTAGCAAAATTCAGGGAAAAGCAAGCTTGCTTCCAGCTAAGCTTAGAGGAATTGGGAACACAAGAAGGGTTTAAAAGAGAAAGTGCCAAGCACTATGCCTGGCTATAGGGAGCTGTGTAAACAGAATTAACCCCGTGGCTGCATGATGAATGAACAACTGAAAGAGAGGTGGCATTTGATCTTGAAAAATGAGTAGGTTGGACTGGAAACCATGCCAGAGCAAAGGCAACCATGTGAGCAAAGAAAGAGGAGTGCAAATTCCAGGCAGATTAAGGAAAAGGTGAGCAGGTCTGTGACTGGACTTTGGGGATAAGTGATAGTGTTTTCACAGTCAGTTAGAGCCAGATCATAGACGCCTCAGAGTCCACTTCGGGGAATCTAGGTTTTGTCTGTCCCAGGGGAAGCCATTGGAAGTTTCAGAGAGGAGAGGGGTCCTGCAGATCTGTGCTTTAGAGACCTGGCTGGTGACACAGGTAGGCAAGGACAGGATGGAGAAAAGCCCAGAGTCACAGGGGCTGGTTCCGAGACTGATGCCAGTGGTGAGACTAAATCTGCTGTGATGGTCGACTGCTGGAACAGCACCCTCAGAAAAATGATCTGAGCCCCACTGTTGTTATCTGATAGAACAGGGTGTGATGCAGCCTACAGAAAAATGCCAGCCAAATGCTTTGGCCTGACTGTCCATCGTGAAATCAGACTCAAGTAAGTGACTTCCCAGTGGTGAAATGGGAGGCGAAACATCTCCTGAGAAGGAAAAATCAGCATAGTGTAACTAACTCAGAATGGAACCCTTAGCTACCTATTGTCCTTAATTTTCAACAATCTTAAGTGCTTTGAGGAGAGAACATTCTAAGTGGGTATTTTCTTTTTTCTTCTTTGAGAAGGCTACATGTTGTTTATACCATTTGTCCTTTTTCCTATGCTTGTGACACAAATTATGGTTTCATCCAGAGTAACCCTAAAGTATCTCACTTTTACTACCCTTGAGAACTGCTTCCTTCTTTGTTAAATACAGATTGCAAAAAAGGAACATGGAAGACAGTGCAGGTGTTTGTGAACAGCCTTCTAAGTTCCTGAACTCTAGTTTCTTAATGTTTCACCATTTTCCACTAATACATTTACATACATTGAGTAGTAATGAGGGCGTTACTTGAGTGCATATGTCTATTCAATTTGGAGTTACACACATGCACACACACACACACACACGCCACTCCCTCAGAGTTTTGGGGGAGCAGGGAGAAGACCTTTCTTCTCCTTCTACCTCTTATCTTTAGAAACAGCTGATAAAACATGAGATGGAAATCAAAATATCAAAGGTACCCTTGATCAAGCTGGTTGGAAAGTGTGGCTTGACATTTGCAGCTGAAAGGGTTTGCGAAACAGTCTCTACTTCTGGCTCTTCCTCCCAACACATCGAAATGATGGCCCACCTAAGGAGATCCTTGTGTCTTCAGAGCACACAGACCTTGCCAGGGGGATACTGTCCCCATTGGTCTGGAGTTGATAGGGCAGAAGAGAATCGCCCCCTTCTTTTGATTTTTCAGTTTTAAAATTTTTTCTAGAGTTTTTTTTTATAATATTTTTTCATAGTTATTTCCCCAATACAATTTTTTTTCTACTGTATAGCATGGTTACCCAATTATACATACATGTACACACTCTATTTTCATGCATTATCATGCTCCATCATAAGTGACTAGACATAGTTCCCAGTGCTACACAGCAGGATCTCATTGCTAATCCTTTCCAAAGGCAATAGTTTCCAAGCTTCCCAACCACCCCACTCCCTCCCCCACCCCCTTGGCAACCACAAGTCTCTTCTCCATGTCCCGGATTTTCTTTTCTGTGGAAACGTTCATTTGTGCCATATATTAGATTCCAGATATAAGTGATATCATATGGTATTTGTCTTTCTCTCTCTTTTTTTTTTTTGCCTTCTCTAGGACCGCTCCCACGGCATATGGAGGTTCCCAGGCTAGGGGTCTAATCAGAGCTGTAGCCGCCGGCCTACTCCAGAGCCACAGCAATGCGGGATCTGAGCCATGTCTGCGACCCACACCACAGCTCTCGGCAACGCCAGATCCTTAACCCATTGAAGCAAGGCCAGGAACTGAACCCGCAACCTCACCATTCCTAGTTGGACTCATTAACCACTGCACCACGACAGGAACTCCTGTCTTTCTCTTTCTGACTTACTTCATTCGGTATGAGAGTCTCTAGTTCCGTCCATGTTGCTGCAAATGGCATTATGTTGTTCTTTTTTATGTCTGAGTAGTATTCCATTGTGTATATATACCACATCTTCCTAATCCAATCATCTGTCAATGGACATTTGAGTTGTTGCCATGTCTTGGCTATTGTGAATAGTGCTACAATGAATATGCAGGTGCATGTGTCTTTTTTAAGGAAAGTTTTGTCCGGATATATGCCCAAGAGTGGGATTGCTGGATTGTATGGTAGTTCTATGTATAGATTTCTAAGGTATCTCCATACTGATCTCCATATCTAGAGTTTTTTTTTAATGAAGGTATAGTTGATGTACAATGATGTGCCAATTTCTGCCATACAGCAAAGTGACTCCGTGATACATATATATCCCAGAAGACTAGATCTAGTTCCCTGTGCTGTATAGCAGGACCTCATTGCTTATCCATTCTAAATGTAATAGTTTACATCTGCTAACCCCAAACTCCCCATCTGCTTTTTCAGGATGAGCTCCACCCACACAAGTGACACAGACCAGAGCAGGGCAGATCATGTCACCCACAATTAGACCCCTTAGCATTCTCTGGGGGGAGAAGGCAAAGAAGGAGGGGAGTATAGAGCAAGAGAGGGAATGGATTATCTGGGGGAAACCACCCCACACACCCAGCTACACAAAAGCAGTGCAAATCAGTGGAAGGAACTTTACACACCATACACACACACACACACACACACACACAAATATCTTCAGGCTTTATTTGAAGGAAAAGTTCATGTAAGTATCTTTGATTATAATTTTGCTTATGTGTGCTATGATTTTAATGACTAGTACTCTTAGAGTTGAATATTTACTAGATCAGAATGCATGTATTATGTACACATATACATTCAAGAATGAAGAGTATTTTAAAGACATATTTCAAAAAATAATGAATTTTTGAGTTCTCATCATGGAGCAGCAGAAACGAATCTGACTAGGAACCATGTGGTTGTGGGTTCGATCCCTGGCCTTGCTCAGTGGGTTAAGGATCCAGTGCTCCCCTGAGCTGTGGTGTGGGTCACAGATGCATTGCTGTGACTGTGGTACAGGCCGGCAGCTGTAGCTCCGATTCGATCCCTAGCCTGGGAACCTCTACATGCCGCAGGTGCAGCCCTAAAAAGCAGTAAGTAAAATAAATAACAATAATAATAATAATAACAATGAATTTCGAATAAAACACTAATTCAGAAAAATGATTGTAAGTTAAACTGTAGAAGTCATCATTAAAATAGTGAATATCAAAAGTATGATGTTGTTTCTGACACCATAGTGGGGCCCAGGCTGCTCAGTGTGGTGGAGGTATCCTGTTTCAGTAACCACAGACTACTTCAGCCCTTCTCAACTTTGTCCACACGTTTTGTTCTTCGTTCTTTTATCTTTTCTGGGAGCTTTGCATGTGTCTTTCAGTTTTTTGATTTGGTGCCTCTCTAGTCCCATACTAGAAACTCTTCAGTACTGGAAATCAAATGATTGAATGGGAGGCTCTCACCCAGAAGGTAAAGCCACAAGCTGAAAGGTCTAGGCTGCCTAGTAATTCTTGTATTGACATTATACCTTTTAAAAATGTTTTATCCACACCTTTGTGATTTTTCACGGGAGACTTCTTTCCTTAAAGACTTCATATACAACAAATAGTGCTAAATAAGTTTTCCAAAGAACCAAAGAAAAGCAGGTGAGATATGGGCTGATTGTGAGAATGGAATAAGGATGGCTTGTCGAGCAGCGTGAACTGGTAGCAGCAACGGGGGCAAAGCAGAGAGCAGAAGATGGTATCTCAGAACCTCCAAGGTCAGTAAATTTAAGACAGTAAAGCTAAGACTGCACTCAAATCTTTTGTAATTCTAAGCAAAATACAGAGATTAAAGTTTACACTCAAGGCTCAATATTTAGCTTAGATAAGAGTTGTACTCTGTTGTGTAACATGTTTACTTAATCCTTGCTGTTGTGTCACAGGGACATATAGTCAGAAAAAGAGATACTGCTGTGGTGCAACCGGATTGACAGCGTCTCTGAAGTGCTGGGCTGCAGATTCGATCCCTGTTCTGAATTGTGGGTTACGGATCTGGCATTGCCACAGGTGCGTCATAGGTCGAAACTGCATCTCAGGCCTGATCCCTGGCCTGGGAACTCCATATGCCACAGGGCAGCCAAAAACAAAGAAGGAAAGAGCAGTTCCTTTGCCTCTTTCTGCCTATAGCCTGAGTTCCCATAGGCCATTGCGTGTCTTTGGATATTGCCAAAGAAGCAATCACAGGATTTTCTGTTGTAGCTCAGCGGGTTAAGAACAGGTATAGCATCCATAAGGATGCAGGTTGGATCCCCAGCCTTCCTCAGTGATTAAGGAGCCTGTGTTGCTGCAAGCTGTGGTGTAGATCACAGATGCAACTCGGATCTGGCATTGCTGTGGCTGTTGGTGTAGGCTGGCAGCCGCAACTCCAATTCGACCCCAAGCTTGGGAACCTCTATATGCTGCAGGTGAAGAAAAAAAAGAAGAAAAAAAAAGAAAGAAGGAAAAAAGAAACAACCAGAAGCCTGGTGGGATAGAATCATGCAGTTTAGCACCTTGGATTCCCAGTGTGGCTCCCTCCCCTCTCTTCCTACGCTCACTGCCCAGCTCACACCCAGAGTCCACTATATTTTGATAGTGAATTTAAAAAATAGCCCCCAATTTCCTGTGTATATTTGCCAACAAAACCTTTAGAAGTCCAGAGTTATCATTGGCCAGAGATAAATTGTCCATTGGATTTTGAATTTTAAGTCTTTAGAAAAATAAGTTAGAATCCAAGGGGGGGGGGGGAACACCATAACTAATGCTAATGTTTTGATGAAATTGTTTACTAGTGTAATTTGGAAATAACCTACTCTCCAGGAGAGCACTGCCCTATCCTTGATTGGAGAGACTTTTCATTTCAAATGACAGCTGAATTCTGTTCCCAGGGACCAGCTTTTGAAGGCAAGTCATGTTTGCAATAGAATATAAGTTTTTAAACAGCTTTACTAGTCTGTCTGAGTTGGTGAGGTCTCTGTTCACTCAAAAGAGAGGAAGAGGTTACTCTTCAATCCCAAATAAACCCTCTTTGTTTACATTTTTGCCTAGAAAAGAACGATCACCTGGAGATGACATCAGAAAGTTGATTGACTAGTCAGTTATCAGGGGACTGTGGGCTTGAATGAAAAAAATATGGTGATATAGATAATAGACTCTGGAATTTGGGAAATAAAGTTGGCTCGGATATTCTTTAGGGACTCTCAAAACTAAATGAAAATGAACTCCATTAAGGATGAAAGCATTATCTTAGTAAAAGTCTCAGGCTTTCATTTTCTCTCTTGAAGACTTGTTTGGTACACACATATGTTGCATAGCATATGCATTTTGAGTTATTCAGGTGTAGATTCTAAATGCATACTAATGTGTTATCGTTTAAAGCTGAACCTTTCAGGGTTTCTAATACCAATTCTCATTGTATGAGCTACTTGGTGGCATTAAGTAGATAAACTGCTCAATTCCACTTTTGATAGTGATGGAAATATATTCTTTTAAGAAAACGTTTTTTCTGCTAATAACCTTTGCTCTCATTTCTAGAGGGCTTACTGTGTGCCAGCAAGGGATTACTGTTACTTTTCAGATATTATTCAAAGAGGGGAGACACGTGTAAGATGAAGAATTAAGACAAATGCAAACCAGGTTTTCCTTGAAACCTGGTTTTTGGAGGTGATGTTGGACAGCCTCTCCATCAAGCAGCATCGTTATTTACTGGGATTATTTTAATATTTTTAATATAGGACAAAATGGACCTGATTAAATCCAGTTGATAGGAATACTAGAGCTGTTATTTGGGAGAAGAACTTATTTCTGTTGTCCTGAAGCAACAGAGATTTCTTGCTGCTGCTTGTTTATTGGAAATCAAATAAGTGAAGGAAAGCTTTCACAATTGCTGAACTTTTGACAACAGTTTCTATTCCATTAGAATTAGGATCCTGATTACGAAAGCCGGAAAGATGGGGCGTAACATACTTAAATTACTAACAATTTGGTGCGTTAGTGTATGGGAAATATATGGGAAGTTAGTGTTATGGGAGGAATGATTTTTTGGAGAACAACTATCTTCCTTGCTTAAGAGTATAAAAGAACACTTAAATTACATTTTACCTCCTTGTACTTGTTGTTAATGCATTGTACTCAGTGTCTCATAGTCGATTTTACCATAAACTCTAACCTTGGTTTCACTTTATCACTCTAAAATTTGCTTGAGTTAGGGTCAAGGGTAAGGTATACTTTTGTTTCAAAGACAATTCTACTGACTATATCTTTAGAGAAAATGTTATCTTAAGTCTGAAATCTGCTAGCATCTGATTAGAGTTCTTATTACTGTTTTCTCTTTCTAGCAAAATATTTTCAAATAGATACTTAATAAAAAGTAGTTCTTACATAAATAAAAAATTTAAGGCTAATTTTAGATCTCCGGGGTTCTAACAACCATTGGAGTTCAGAAGGGCTGGCATTTATACACCCAGTGTTAAAATGCTCCAAATATCAAAGTGCCACGTTCCTGAATTTTATTGTTCTCACTGAAGCACGGTATTATCTTGATACTTTCTAGCATTTTCAGTACAATTATTAAAACAGTAATAGTGGCTCTAAAGGAGTGTAATTGGAAAAGAAAGATAGCTTGTACAGGATGAAATTCTTAATTAATCTTTCACTGTTAAATTGTTCAAAATTAATCAAGTATATTGCCTAGAAGAAGGCAACTACACTTTACCTACCTCAGTATTATCATCACCAAGTCATATATTAAAAGTTAATTTCTGATTTAAAAGTGTACCTTAACTGCAAAACCATCAATCCTAAATAATTCCATTACCAAAAAAAAAAAAAAAATCCTATAACACCAAAGAACATGATAGAAACCTTTGTGCTTAATGTTTTGAGAGGTGGGTTTTTTTGTGTGTGTGTGGAAGTTTGCAGCATCACATCAGTATATACATGTTTTATAAAATAACTAACCTGATTTGGAGAATACCACTCATTTGCTCATTGATTTATTGATTGCAAACATATTACCTGAAAAATGCTAGATTTCAGACATTGAGAATAATTGAGAATAATCATTGACTGTGAAATGCGATGGCAATTTTCTGGTGTATAAGGAGGTGATCACTTGAGTTCTAAGCATATTTGTAGATAAATATCCTTGGGGCTATTTGAGAAAATTATGAAACGGTGGTCTCCCTCTGCCCCAGCTTGTTTTGAATTATGCAGATTATACTCTCCATTGATTTTTCAATATTTTTACCACCGTAACACACCAGAATGACAAGACACACCCACAGGGCACACCTGTGGCCCCCTAGTGCCGTGCTTCTCAGCTGGAGAGAGAAAGTCACCTGTCCCTTTACTGGAGCTGGAGATGAGTGAGTTCCTTGGTTCTCTGCTCTGTTCCTAGCTTGAGAATCACCAGTAAATGTGTTCATGCTTAATTATGGAGGAGGCCACAGAGATAAATGCTTCAGGACAGCCAGTGCAAGGTGCTTATGGCCCTACTACAGTCGGCACAACTATGCAACTTGAGTTGATTTTTTCCCCCGTTAAGTCAACTAGTTGTTTGGTTCAATCAATTAATGATTTTTTTTTTTTTTGGTGGGGGGGTGTTCCACAATCTATCTATCAACATTGGGTAAATACATTATTTGGTTGGATATTTTGTTAAGATATGATCATAAACAGGACCATTTTAAGATAATGAGGCAACAGATGTTCCTCAAAGCCAGACTACTATGAAATTACTGTATCTCATTGAATCCAGAGTCAAGAGTCAAGTTTAAGATGCTGGAGAACTCTCTTTTTTTTTTCCTTTTCCTTTTCACAGCTGCACTGCAGCATATGGAAGTTGCTGGGCTTGGGGTTGAACTGGAGCTGTAGCTGAGGTCTACGTCATAGCCATGCCAAACATAGGATCCAAGCCACCTCTATGGCCTATGCCACACACAGCTTGCAAAAATGCTGGATCCTTAACCCACTGAGTGAGGCTAGGGATCAAGCTCATATCTTCTCAGAGACAACATCAGGTTCTTAACCTGCTGAGCCAAAATTGGAACTCTGATGCTGGAGGACCCTGGATCTTACCAAAAGTGTCAACAGCTGCCACCTGGCTGGCAGAGGCCATAAGAAGCTATTTCAAAGAGGTAAGATGTAAAAAAGAAAAAAAAAATGTGCTGTTCTAGGAATCAATGAAATAGAATAATAGCTTTTACTGGAAATTTTCTGTCTGTGTTCTGATAAAGATTGTCTTCTTAAACCTACTTGTAAAACAAACATAATGCTACGCATCAAGGAAGACTGAAGTCAGGAGTTCCCATCATGGCTCAGTGGAAACAAATCTGACTAGTGTCCATGAGGAGGCAAGTTCATCCCCTGGCCTCACTCAGTGAGGTTAAGGATCTGGCATTGCCATGAGCTGTGGAGCAGGTTCCAGATGCAGCTCAGATCTGGCATTGCTGTGGCTGTGGTGTAGACCAGTAGCTGCAACTCCGATTCAACAATTCACCCCTTAGCCTGGGAATCTCCTCTGCTGAGGGTGAGGCCATAAAAAGCAAAATAATAATAATAATAATAAAATAAAATAAAAAAAGAAAGAAAGAAGGACTGAAGTGTTTTGGGTAAGGAATATCGTATGAATCAAATGGGGACCCTGTTGCAGTGATTAAGATCTATCTGTGGAATTTACAGGCATTATTCATCCACCATATATGCCTTTTGATAGGATGCCCCTGAAGTGCCTACTCTGATTGAATACCTTGAAATTGGATAAAATCTTTTCTGTATTGGGCTAGCCATGCAATCAAGTGGGATGATGCAGGAATAGAGTTACTTGGTGTCTTTTTCTTTCTTCATGTTAAGGATTATCTCAGCATTGCCTCCTCTTTAAAAAAAAAAAAAGAGGAGGCTTTCTGAGAGTTAATCTATCACGTTCCTAACAATTTAGTATGAGTTTTTTTGTTGATCGCTTTCTTCTGGCTGGGACTTAGAAAGAAAAAGGCAGAAAACAAAAAGATACACTGAAGAAAAATTTGAGCTGCTTCTCTTGTTTGCCTCATCTCCTAGCAAGACTTCATTTTTCAACCATGATGTCAATTTTAGAAAACTCCTTTGAGAAACCAGCAAACCAGACGTTCACTGATGAAGATGAGGTCCTTCCAGAGTTAAATCCAAGTGTGTGATAGAAAATGTGACACTGGAGGATCAATTAAAATGCTTCTTTAAAAAGGCAGACTATAGCATAAATTATTAGTTCAGTCTTCTCTAAAATTTCCAAAATATGCACTCTTACTGTGAGAGAAGGGGACGAGATTAAAACAGTCAAATGTACCAGTGCATTTTCTCAGTATTCACATATTTTTCTTCCTTTTCTGAACGACAGACTGGTTGACCCAGGGCTGTTTCTAGTATGTGGTTTAAGATAGCTGCTTTTTCTTATTCACTCTGGGAAATGGAAGGGTTTCTAATGCTTCTTCCTGGAGACAAGGGCTTATCCTATGGCCTAGCTGTTACTTAAGATTTTCTTGGTTTCTTTTATGTGGTCTTAAATGTGATTTAGAGGTGTCATCAAATTTCATTTGCGTTAAAGGGAAAGAGTAAACAAGCAGGCCAGAGTCAGACGGTTTTACACAAACAGTAGGGCCTCACATCACATTGGAGCAGTTTTTCCAGGCTTCTATTATATAGTTAAGCAAATCATGCAAATCAAGGTAATTTGTCTTAGAAACTAGACGATTCTTTTTTTTCTCCTACCCAGTAGGGGCTTTTATTTTGCTCCCCAGTGCATTTTTACCTGGGATTTGGGGACAGAATAGAAACATTGAATAAGACGGCCTTTTGTTGACTAAGGTAGAATTATGGGAAGAAAGAGAAAACAAAGCTGCCGACCCTTTCGTAAGCCCCTTTCAGCCCATCTCCAGCATGGTGACATTGTTACAGACAGGGTTCCTCACCCATAAATTTACAGATTATTCCAGTCTCTTCATAAATCGACTGAATTTTTTGAAAGAAAAAATACAGATGTGTGTATAAAACGCCCAGTTACAGGTTGTGTTCTATTTAGCCCTTGATTGAAACGTATTGCTCCTTGGTATCTTTTAGCTATGAAAATTATAATATGGAACAGAGATTAGAATGAAATTATCATGGCTAGAAGGCATTTACTCAGTGGTGGCAGCCGCATAAACCTGGGTCCTGAGAATGATGATAATACATTAGGTTCTGCATGCCCGATATTATTGCTGTACATTATGTATGTTTCATTTATACTATTTCGCACACACCAGCAACGCTGACAGATAGGTAATTACTCTCTGCGCCAATGAACAGTTATCAGCACCACCGCTGTTTATTGCCGAAATGAAGTGCGTTTGTCAGTCAAGGTCACTTGTTTGTGTGTCCTCTTTAATAGTTCCTTCACAGTTGTTGAACTTTGCACGCAGTTCTCACTGCAAGGTTCCTGGAGGTTACTTTACTACATAATGCGTTTCTTGGGTTATCAAAGTCACTCGTATTTATCACTTTAATTGATAAACAACTAAGTTGCAGGAAGCAGAACCGAAGATGTGAAAGAACATATTTTGCTCGTCAGCTGGTCCCGCGAGGTAGTCAGTAATGAATGACCAACCTCTAGCAGACGCCTTCGGCACGAACTCTCTCAGCCAGCCTGAGCTGGCAAAATTTCATTTTATAACATTAACCTTAATTTCAGCCGCCGATGGATACTGACACAATTTCATAACTACTATGGACTTAACATTTGTACCCTCCAGGGGAATCTTCCTTTGTTCATTTCATGTGCAGTGCAGAAGTGATTTTCATGCTTAGTATACTTATATAATGGGCTAAATCCATTTGGGTTGACTTTAAACTAGCCATGTTTATTTTTTAGAGATGCGCGATTAAGCCTCCCTTTTCCATCAGAAAGGTTATCAGTCTAATGTTGGTTATCATCGTTGTGGTAAAGCACCAGTCTTGTTCCCAAATGAACGTTGCATGGGCATCCCTGAGAGTAAAAATAAATTCAATGCCATTGTGTCAATTCTCTGCAGCCTGTAATTTCATCTGTTATAAAATAAAGAAAACGGTGGATCTTTTTATTTTTGTTTGTTAGCCACAGCGCTTTATTAGAAACTGGAATAACCTCTAGGATATAATAATTTATCCAGTCAAGATAACTGGAGCTATTTCCTTAAGCCTGTGATCAGCTCGAGTTTGTGTGGGGGCAGATTTATACAGCCGTTATTACCAAAGAAACAGTTAAAGAGGATTTACAGTGACGCACATTATGTGTGTGTCTGGAATTTTTGTGTGTTTAACTTCTCTCCTTGCCTATCTCTGTTTTTCCTCTCTCAACATGATTGTCAAAGAGAGAGAATATCTATACCTACTATGAAATGCAAATTTTATTCAGGCATTTAAGCAGAATCACATTCATTCATTAAACCAAACGATTCTTTTCTTTGAAGAAGAAAAAAATAGCTCAGCACATGGTAAGATCACACCCTGTTTACCAGAGACTTTAGTTCTCTGTCAGGGCGAAAGTTTACTATTTCATTATGGAAGGATTAAACTATGGTAAAAGGTGCCTGGTGACCGTGAATGCTTTAGTTAATTTGATTAGACCCATAAAAAAAGAATTTAATTCCATAGCAGCCGTTGAGTCTTTTGCCTGACAGGGTGGCTGCAACGCATTTCGGGCTGATCTTGTCCTGGGAGCGACTCAAGTGGCCTTTCGGGCAGAAGGGAGGAAGGTGAGCAGTTGGGTTCTTTCGTGAACCCAGGCTAACACCGCGCCTCTACGTTTTCAAAACGCTTCCTTTTCTCAGTTCTTAGTTACCAGAGTGTTACAAAGAAAGGGTTTTGATCTCATGTAGATAGCATAGCATTAATTACCCTGACACTAATTAAACTGCATCAAACAAATACCACCGTGTTCCTCAGGGGGACAACAGAAGGCGGTTTAAAATAATTACTGGAGCTTCATGCATGTGTGAAGTTTTCATTACTCTTAGGACACAAGCAAAAGAGATTTGATATCATTAAAATAGCCACCCTTTAGTGATTGCAACAACCCCAAAAGTGACTGAAATTTCCTTGGAGCATATTGATGTCTAAATAGTAGTGGCTTCAATCCTTGAGGATGGTAACTTTTCCTGAAGAATTGCGAGTCTGCAGAGCGGGAACAGGTGTTCCAGTTCACATTCTGGTATGATTATGTATTAGCTTATGTTTGTCAGACCATTTCATTAACCACCCACTGCGATCACATATACATATACTTTGTTCTTTCTGAACCATGAAATGAAATGCATATATCTTCACTAATGCTTGCTATCAATGTAAATTGGAAAAAGAGGCTTATTACCAATCACGGCTGCCGCGAAACCCACACCTCTATACACTTACAGGTAATAAACCTCTTTTCATAAGTAGGACACAAGATCTATGGAGTCCTGCCTGTAATAAGCAATGGCGGTCTTGTTCTCCTTTTGTATTAGTGGATGGAACTTCCCGTAGTATTTAGACACAGTGCAGCCGGACCGAGTTGAAACAAGCTTCTTCTCTCCAAACTGGTCATTATTTTTGAGATCTATGTCATTCTGGAGGTAAGCAATCCTTCCTGGTCCCAGATAATGGAGATAATGGACTCTTTCTGCCACTGGGCAGGTGTCCCAAGTCCGTAGCCACTGGTGTTATGATTATACGTGGTCTCTATAAGAGTAGCTGGTGTGGAAAGTGTTCAATCCTAGCTGCAGGGAAATGTCGATGGAGTCATGGACGTGAACCACCAGGTCCTGGGTAGTTACAGTAACAGTGATGGCAGCACATCTGCTTCCCCTTTCAGGTGTGTGTGTACCTGTGGGGGTGTGCGCACACTTGCACGTGTGTGTGGCAGGTGCATCAGATACCTTTCCCCTCTTGTCTGCTCTGTATGTACACACTGCATAGTCCATGGCCCTTCTTCCCAAGGCCATGTCTCCTGTTTATTTCAGTGACATGTGAGCAGTGGGGATCAAGTTGCCTGGGATCTAGCCTGGGTGCCGGCCATCTTCCCTGAAAGGTGTGGGGAATTAAAGCAAGAGAGTGGTCACTTCTGGATTTATGCAACTCGTATTTCATTCAGTGAATGACTCTTTGAACATGATTATGCAGCGGTTCTGTGTATGCAGTACTGGATATTATAAGCCATTTATTTTTTTACTTCCTTCTGATAGCAATAATTTAAGGGAATTATGCATTAGGAGGGTTTTGCAGGGATCTTTTAAAAATTAATATAATGCCAGATATTTTAGGAAGCCTGTTTAGGAAAATAACACTGAATTTGTGTTTTTAAATTGTCATACTAAGCAAAAAAAAAAGGATCATAACTGATTGTAGAAGAATAAAATTTAATCCAGTTGTAGAAATTTGATGGGTCCAAAAATATGCAAAAAATATACTTTTGTTCCTTTATAGCCAGATGGTTTGTCCTATTTTAAGCCGATAGTATCTTCATGCATCTCTCTTGAATGTCATTGGTTTTAACTGGCAGACAGTGTCTACTATTAGAATTTTCCTTATTCCTGGATGATCTAAAGTATATTTTTGGAACATTTGGATGATCATACTGTATACCAGGAAAATTTTTTCATTACACTTAGCTCATACTCAAAAAATGTTTATATAATTTAAAAAAAAAGCCTCTAAAAATGAACAGTTCTTTTGACATGATGTTGACAGAAGTCACTTTGATGTAGTTTAGAGTCATGAATTTTCTATCTGTTCCATTTTTCCTGGGGCTCCATCAACTCAGACATCCTGATCTGTCATTTTGCAAGTCTTTGTGAAGGCCTTGACAGATAGGGGTTTTGACAAGTGCTGGACATCAGCGGCAGGGCAGAATAAGCAGTGTATATTTCTCCAGGTAGAGTGACAAAATGTCGAAAAGCGTCAGAAGAACTGTTTGGTCTTCAATCACATCTAATATTATAGAGCAAGCCTCTCTGTACTTTCTGTGCTTTTGTATGGTGGCTAAGATTTAAAATTCTGTCAGACGCTCCGATTACAGATCTTATACTTTATTGAGGAGTGTTTACAGCAGTAAAAACATTGGGGTCACTAGAAACATCCTTTAAACTCCTACTGAGTAAGTGGTGGGAATTAATGCCTAATGTGATAGAAGTCTTTAAAACTGGAGCATGCTGTTAGGTATTCCTTGTTGTATCCGTGGTACTGATTTGAGGAATTCTGCTGGATTGAAAAATACTTTCTTCTCCTTCTCTTCTCTGAATGGTTGAGAGTTCCATTTCAGAGAACTTCCACTGGGCTCTAATTAGACCTCTCGGCTGGAGCACTAACTTTTCAGGCATCAGTGTCTTAGTTGAGTTATACCTCTTTGGCGAATGGCTATAGAATAAATGTAAACATTGTCCCCCATATTGAATATGTTGTTCTTTTCATATAATTATTTTGCGTCTGTACTCGCTCAAGAAACAGCTGTTGCAAGTTGAGTGGGATGCGACATGGCACAGCCTGAAGACGTTCTTGTTCATGCGGCCAAGTCCTTTTTGATGTGATACCTACTGGCAGGGTTGTGTGGTGAATTTAACTTCTTTGACAGCCATCAGTGCTACTGACCAGTGGTTTCAGGTTTTCCGGTGAAGGCAAAGAGGAGGGAAGGCTTCCATCATTGAGTTCCTTCCCCCTGCTGCTGGATTTAAAGCTTCTGCCAACAACCATCTAAATCAACACCATGCTGATGTGCTCTGCAGACCGAAGGTCACCCCAACATCTGGCTCCGCTGTCTGCTTCTTTCAGGTTTGTCACTGGGCAGCATCTGCTTATGGAGTCTTTCATAACCTCTCTTTGATCTCTCTGACAGTAAAAAGAAGCTTCTATCACCCATCATGTGTTAGGATTTTTTTCTAAAAAAAAAATACATTCAAAAGCCTGAAACGTTGGCAAACCGATGGAATTTTATGTGTCTTCAGCTCTTTTTATTTGTCGAGCTGGACGTTCTGTCTGACACGGAGTGAGGTGAATCTACTTCTGATTTCCAAAATATTGTCACAATCAATAAGTCTAAGACATGAAGACGTCTGGTCTCAGTGAGCCCTGTCTTGTCCCTCTTGGTCAGCTTTTAAAGAGTAAAAAGTGAAGTCGTGCGAACTGCTTTTGTTTCTGTGTGTGTGTGTGTTGTATTGACACTGAAGAATCAGTGTTGATGCGTGTTGTCTGCTCTTCTGACATTTCTATCGGGTTAAGAGCTCATGCATTTTTCATCCACCAGCTTGGAACACAGGGGACAATTTGGGATGCTGCAGAGTCCCTGGATAAGTACAGGTGGTCAGCGTTCACCCATCTGAAGAGTGAAGCCCAGCCGCAGTGTCATTCCCCAGCAGCTGGTGGTTAGCTCGCATGCTGTTCACAAAGGCTGGGAAACATCCTCATCCTCCTCTTCCAGTCTTTCAACGCTTTACCCCTCAGGTGGAATCCGAGGATCTCCAGTCTGGAGTTCAAATTCAGCCAACACACAAGGAGTGCCACCCTATGCCCACCTCCATCCTACGAGTTGGGCACACAAATGAGGCCAAGACAGACACATTTCCCTGGTCTCTCAGAGCTTACAATTCGGATTGATAAGGGACCTTAGACCCGTTCCTGTCAGGGGAAAAACCCCAGAATTCCAAACGTGTTGGTCTTCCTTAAGCATTGGCAACTCATTACTCTATTCATATGTGAATATACTTATGGTAGTTCATAGCTGTGGTTCTAATCAGATTTTAATTCCAATCAAATGCCGTAACTCTCAAGGGGAAGTTGTGGTTTGTTCTCCAACACCCAGCGCGGCTGTTTGGCAAACATTCGTGGAGAGAAATTGTGGATTTCTTCTCTTTTTCTTCATTTCCTAAACGGATTATTGACTTCCTTCTGTTTTTCTTCATCTTCCAGGAAACTATAGCCATAGATCAGATCTTTTTTTTTCCTCCGTGATTTAACTTTGACTAAAACAAGAACTTGTTTGTACAGCATATACCACCATTTTCGAAGTACTTTTACAAATATGGCATCATTTGTTCTTCGCAGTATCTCAGAAATGTATAAGAAACTGAGAGGTTAAAACACTTAAGCCCATGGTAACAAGGAAATCCTTAGGATCAGGAATCTGCATAGATTATTGTTATTAGTCATTATTAATTTTTAATTTTCATTCCATCAGAGGAATTCCCTAGAAGTTTGTTCTGGCAATTAACAAATGCTTCCGAAAGTGCTTAAATAATCGATAAAATGTAAAAAGCTGTAAGTGATAGTTCTAAAGGAACGAGATGCAGATGGGAATCAATCTGCATAATGATTGGCACAAGTCCATGCGAACATGCAAACTTAAGGGGGGATGCTGATAAAGCTGTTTCTCCGCAGTCATACATGGGCCAGGAAGACAGAGCATCAGGGTACCTGGATTCCTACTCCCTGTTCTTAACTAGTTTAGTGACCCTTTGGGCTCACTGGGTCCCATGATTTTTATATTTCATCTCCAGAACAAAGTCTCAGGATTAGATGGCAAAAAGAATCTTTGTATCCAGTTTTTTGCCTTGCAGTTTTTAGCATTTCCACATATAATATCTCCTTTAACCAGGACTTTCAGTTCTAATATTTTAGTAATCTGTAACTTCACTTTAAAGCATACACATTTGTTATGTAAAATAATGCCTTCATCGAAGGCATCAGATTATAATGATTCTGTTTAATGACCTGATACCTGCTTTGGAAATAATCTGTTGAAATTCAGTCACCTAAATGCTAAGCACTAGTATTGATAAAGAATATCATTGGCTTTATGAATAAATGTGGTAATGAGTTTTCTTTGTTCTGAACATTTAACATTATAAATTCTGAAGGATGAATTCATGTCTAATCAGTTATAAGAGTTATGAGCTAAATATGATATTTACCATATACACCTAGAGTATTTAAGAATAAAATCTACATTTTACATTTTCTTAGATTTATATACAACTACTTCTTTTGAAATACTCCACAAAGAAACTGTACAAAAAATTATTTTCTTTTGAAACAGCCACGTTTACAAAAGATAAGCCTTTTTTGGTCAAACCTGTGAATTTACGTATATTACTTTGGCCACTAGAGGGAGTCCGCATTGTCACGGATGCCCAAGAAGCCCATGTGAATAAGAAACGGGCTGTATTAGAACGCTGATAATACACCCATTGTCTGCCCGTAGACTGCCTGTACGCCAAATATCCAAAATAACACAAATGCAAAATTGTCAACTCGATTTCATCAGGTCCGTCGTTTTACCTCCCAAAAAGGATTTTGCATCATATTTTATTTTGCTCAAAAAAGAAAAGAGGACAACTTTTGAAAGGTGCTATCTGAAAGTTACACAAATAACAGAGAGTTAGGATCAACGTAGAGTATTCAAGGACATACAGTGGTGATTTCCTGATCGCTCATTTTCTTAAGTCAATTCTAGTGCTGATGAGAGAAGTCATCTGAAAATGAGAATCTTCTCTTCCCTCTCACATTCCCCCCCCCCCCACCCAGGCAGCAGCTGTGCTGGCTTTTTTCACACTGACCTACTGCTATCCATCACCCCGAACCTGCGGGGACTTCCTTCGAGGGTGAGAGGGTAATTGTGTCTCATGTCCGGTCAGTCCTCAGCCCCTCTTCTGAGACTGCCAAACAAGTGGCCCTGTGTGTGTGTTTTTGTAGAGCTGGTTTATAAATGAAACCACCTGCTCACTTGACCTCGGCTCCAGAAAGCAGAGGGAGGCGGGACAGCCTTCCCTTCCCAGCGCGGCCGGCTTTAGTCAGCAGAGTTCAGATTTTTAAAATTTCAGATTTCTCACAAGGCCCCTTGGCGTTTGCTTAAATAGCTCCCCTTGCAGGCTCCTGATATCTGATTTGACTTCTTCCCAAGTTATTTGCTTCTCACTCTCCATGTAGACGAAGGGCCACAACACAAGGGATAATTGAGAATGTAGGTGGTTACTACAGATACGGATTTATATTTCACTTACATTCTCATATTGTGATTTGGTATCCTTGATTTTTTAGGAAATCATTATATTCCTCTCAAATAAAACCCAGCTGAGAAGGCCTGGCTGCGTTGCCCAGTACAGGGCTTCTCCAACCATCTGCGGTGATGGCTTGTTCTTTTATTCCTTTTCTGACTGGTTGTGGATCAATACTTCTGCAAAATGCAATAAAAAGAAATGACTAGAAAAGTGAAATAAAAAGCACTTGAAATACTACCTAATTTTTTATTATTATATTCATCAGACATAAAATGACGCTGTGAAATTGCTGTGAGAGTTTCTGAACACTTTCCCCTCATCGCCTGTGTCTCGTTGTGGACCAGCCTGGACACAGTCCGCAGGCCATGCCCAAGTTGCCCAGGCCTAACGCCATCCTTGTTTTTTCACTGCAGCTCCATACTTCCCCATGATACAATTAGAGAACAAACAGCATCGCCTTTCAGACCAACGTAGAACAGCAGGTTTAACAGAACTCCTTTATTTGCCCATATCCAGAGCAGGGGAGGAGATGGAAGGTTTTGCCTATGAGCAAATATAGGGTTGGGATGAACAGAAAAGGAGCTGTATGAAAAATCAAAAGGCAGGGTTGATGGTAGGGCCAGTTCAATGAAAATAAGGTTTCAGATGTTTGACCCTAAGCATATCATTAGAAGTTTGTTGTAGCTGACCTTTTCTGACCACCTCAACACTATGAAAGGTTCAAAATTAAATTATTTTTGTTTTTGAATTTGGGGAAGGAATGAAGCAGTTCGAGGAGGTATTCGTGTTCATGAAATATTCAAGAGGTAAAGAATGGAGAGCCGAGTGGACTGAACACATTGCCTTATTTTGCTCTTTTTAGTTGCCCTTATGAAATAGGGCTGATGGTAATTTTGTCTCCCAGCCTTAACCCATATTGAGGATAGATTAACTAAACAAACATGCTGGACTGGGAATCAAGTGACCCAGTTATCATCTTGTCACACTTTACTAGCCGTCTGGCCTTAAGCAAATCACTTCAGACCTCACTTTTCTCTTCTTAAGATGGGGAGACTCTTCCCTTTCTGTCTTCCTCACAGGATTCCTGGGTGGACCAGGTTAATTAGCCAATGGGCTCGGGTAGCCATCAGGGATGTCACACAAACATATATGCGTATATCTATACATATGTATGTATGTATGTATGTGTGGCATTATTCTTCATTTTTATTAATCATTTCCTTTCTTAAACTCTTTTGAAATATACATTCGAAGCTCATTGTTAGCCTGTTCCATGTATATTTTATGGTTCTTTCTCACCCTCTCTCAGTTCACCCATAACTTTAAGTGTGGAATGATTTTTATTCTTGGTTGTTGTTTTTTTATATTACAGGTTTTTGGGGTTTTTGTTTGTTTGTTTTGCTTTTTAGGGCTCTACCTGTGGCATATGGAAGTTCCCAGGCTAGGGGTCAAATTGGAGCTGCAGCTGAGCCACAGCCACAGCAACACAGGATCCAAGCTGCATCTTCAACCTGCACCACAGCTCACAGCAATGCTGGATCCTTAACCCACTGAGTGAGGCCAGGGATCAAACCCGCATCCTCATGGATACTAGTTGGGTTTGTAACCCACTGAGCTACAATGAGAACTCCTGTTTGGGGTTTTTTAATTGAAAGATAGTTGCTGTACAATATTATATAAGTTAAAGGTATATGATTCTTGTTTTAAAAGGTAGAGGAAAAAATACCATCTCTGAGATTTAGCCTTGCTTGTCCAGCGATGCAAAATCAGCACTGCTGTGGCACTGAGCATGCAGGTCTGGATAAAAGGGAGCTCTGCCTCTGAAGGCTCAGTGCCAGTACACACACACACACACACACACACACACTCACACACACACTCATGCACGCACACACCCTCTAGCCATAATCAGCTCTTGGGTTTCTGTGTGACAATACTTTATCGTCCTAGTTATGCTCCACAAATGGTCCTAGTGGGGCTTCCTTTGGAGAACAGTGATTGCCAATGAGAAGAGAAGGTCATTGCCCTGAGAGCAAAGAAGCAGGTGGTCTCAAGGCTGTGACACTTGGCAGAACCTAGTCTCAATCAGCCTCTTCAATCCAAGGGAGACGCGTCTGGACAGTTTGAATCTGAATATGAAGTTCTGGAAATGGAAAATGGAAAAGTGCTTTTCACCCTAGTGGTCTGGAAAAGTCTGCCTTTGCCCTGCAAGAGTCACTTGTGGTTAGGAGAATTAGGGACCCTTATCCATTCAAAGATTGATTGAACACCTATCAAGAACCAGGGCCAGGGCTTCATGCTGCATAGACAGAGGCAATGAAATAATAATCTGGGTCCCTGCTGGTGAAAACTACAAATGGTTATAATGCAGGGTGTGGGGATGGCTTCAGCAGACCTTTTTCTCTCTTCTGCTGTCTCCAAAGGGGTATACAGTGTGATAGAGTCCCAGAAGTTGTGCAAAACCAGCGTGAGTTTATTTTTACCTTTACACAGCTCTAGCTGTGATCTGCTCAGTGTGCTGTGATGCGGCTTCTGTGCTCTGCACTCTTCGAAGACATTCTTTGAAACGTCTCTGGCCAGTTTCTGTTGCTATTATAGAGGGCTGAGCTAGCAATGTCACAGGAAGCAGCTGGCAGGCCAGAGCCAGGTCCTGTCCCCATCCCTCTGCTCCAGGGCCCAGTCCTCTGCTGGGGATGAACCCTTTCAGAGGCATAAATACTTGCATAACCTAATCAGGATATCGCGATAACTTGAGGTCACATTGGTCTTCTAGGGGCCGCTGCATGAGAACAGAATCAGAAGTGAGGGAAGGTGGAGGGTCAGTCTTGGGGCTGTTTGGGGCAGGTGCCTATTGTCAGTGTGTTGTTTATTCTCTTGCAGGATTCTTTTTCCTTACAGCATCTGCATGTTTCTTTTCTAATGATGTCTTGCCCACAGAGGACACTTGGATTAATGCTGACTGATTGCAGCCCTTTGAGATACTATGCAGACAGGAACACTCGGCACCTTCTGGTATAAACCCCTTTGAGGAACGTCAGACAGCCCGGCCCTGAGGGTGTCCCCCGGAGCCCTGCCATGAGCAGGGTCAGTGTTGCGGAGTCCGGGTGGGTAGGCACCCTCATATGAGTGATGAAGCAGGAGGCCTGCTGGCCCGAACCTTTAGTGCAACCATGGCTTAACTCCTCTGCGGGTGGGGGACGTTGGATGAGGGGTTGTTCAGCCTCAGTGCCCTGAGGATCCTGGACTCAGACTTGTTAGTTCTCAGGCTGCAGTGAGGCAGGGGGCACTTTTTGCACCATGATCATTTCAGTGAACATGTTCCTTTACACACCTGTGTTGTCTCAGGCACATGGAAGACAAAGGTGAACAGAAACTAGCCTGTCGCGTGAGGACTTGAGAAGGACTTGGGGGCCATCCCATCCCCTCTTGAACCAACCCTACCCTGACTCTGACCCCTGCTGCCGTCACAACTGTTTGTTCGCACTGGTGCCTGTTTTTCCCTGGGCTGGTGGGATTCCTGCTTTTTCCTGGCGGTCTGGATCCCCTGACAGTGGACAGGAGTTAAAATAGGAGGCAATGAATATTCATCCTCTCCTGTCCTTTAACTTAGCGCTTTCAGGAGAGCTAGTAAGTCATTTTCCGCTGAGCGCTTTCAGGAGAGCTGGTAAGTCATTTTCCACTGTGGTCCCCAAGCCAGTCTAACTTCCCTAAACTCAGTGACCTATCAAATGGTTGCATTTGTGTTGATAAAGGAGGAAATGTAAACTTTGAGAAGTACAACTTTGAGAAATGGTTCTGTCCATGTAGGGTTTCTAAGACCTTAGAAGCTATGGATGTGGCCGTAGAATATTTAAATGATACTTAAGCCATGTATATGGCTCTTCTCACTGTTGTTGTTAACCGGCTTCCAGCTCCAGCCCTGAATAGCACTCAGCAACCCCCCGCCCCCACCAGGAGCTGGCCCATCCCAAAGCACTGGATTGTTCATACAACCAGAAGGGGGGAGTGGGTGGTGGGTTCCGGGCAAAGTGACACATGTGCAGTCCCTTCATACCGTGAGCTTTCAGTTCCATTTCTTACTGGAAGGCATAAAACAGTTGCTTATGTGCATGTTTAAACCACAAAAATGTCCTGGCAGAAAGTGAATGCCTGGGGATATTTGTGTCCACAACCCACAATGGAGTGAACAGGAAAAGTAGTTCCAGCTAAAGGATGCACAGAAGGCTTCCTGGGAAAATCTCTTCATTTCCAACATGTATTCTGTATGTTCTTTTTTGAAGAGAACAAGTTTCAAACATTTCTTCAACCACAGCTCAACATATGTGTATGATTGAAAATGTGTGTTATTTCTTCAACTTTGGGAAAAAGTAATTTTTTTCAGTGTGTGTGTGTTTCTTTAACCAGCATTTCATAAGCAACAAAACAAAACAAACCAGGATTACAAATTACAAGGCCTTAGAATTTCTTGACTTCAAAGTAGGCTGTGAATAAGAGTAGCACTCTGTCCCCCGAGCCCCCAAACATACACATCTGGGTTAGTTCATTACTTTTTAACTAGAGCTTTTTATCATTAAGATGGGAAAGTGGATGGCATCAAATCATTGGTTTTATTTTCAGGAATATGTAGCATTGGGACATTCTTTTAGAGTTAGTTGTATTTCTCTATAAGGAGAATATATAACATAGTAAGTACACAGCTGCAATTTATTTGAGGCGTTTTCCAGAGTGGAGATGCTGCTTGGAACCCAGAATCAATTTTTTTTTTTTTTTTTTGCTAGACTATTAGCCAGCTAGGGGTTGTGTATCATCAATAGAGACAATGGATATTTCAACATGGACTGATTTAATTAATAAATAATAGTTCAGAAAAGGGAACATATTATGCATTTTACGATTGGGAGGATAATAATGTCTCTGGATATATGCTGACAAGTGTCAGCATCTAAGACAAGTCCACGTGGCTCCTGTCAAGAAAGTGGGGGCTACAAGTGTGGGTGCCTTGTGAGTGAATTCAGTTATATCCTCTGTCCTCTTTAAGAAAAGCTGAGGAGTTCCTGCTGTGGCTCAGCGGTTAAGGACCTGGTGGTGTCTCTGTGAGGACCCAGGTTCATTGCCTGGCCGCACTCAGTGGGTTAAGGATCTGGTGTTGCCATGAACTGTGGCGTACCATGGGGTGGCTGTGGCTGTGGCATAGGCTGGCAGCTGCAGCTCCGATTCCACCCCTAGCCTGGGAACTGCTATGTGCTGCACGTGTAGCCATTAAAGATGAAAAAAAAAGCCTAGAAATAAAATTGAATTTACCATTCAGTTACCAATGTTTTAAATTTATGTAAGCATTTTACTTCATTCTTCCTTTAAATAATGAGTACCAATAGGACATTATAAATATAACTTATATAGTTTGATGTTCACACATATTTTAAAGAATTTATCTCAAAATGTATGTTACATATTTGGAAAGAACTAGGAATACTTTTAAAGGTAAAAACGTTTACATAGCTATTTTATAAAACCAAGTTAATACTAGGAAAGAAATGAAAGCCTGTTTAAACTTAATGACAGACATCTCAGAATCTATTTTTAAAGGAACAGCTTTTTAGCACCCAGTGTCTGGAAAACCAGCACCCCAGAGACTCGAGCTTCAGTACAAGTTGGACTCAGGAAAGCTTCCTAAGAGGGTTGCAGTTTAAAATGAGGTGTAAATTCCTTGCAGGCATGTCTGTTTTCATTCAGTGTATCTTCAGCATCCAGCGTTATGTCTGATACGTGGTCTATATGGAATCAATATTCATTGCTAAATAAATAGATGAATTAAAAAAAGAGGGAGAAAAGAAAAAAGGAAGAAGAGCCCTAGAAAATGGAAAAGCTTAACAAAAAAGCTAGCTTCCAATGCTTTTTTAGATATTAATTTTGCTGTAATAGCCCATCTCTAAAGCTTTGCTGGGCAGGTGATAGAGGTGGGAAGGCAGGTGATGGAGGTGGGAAAGCAGGTGATGGATGTGGGAGGCCAGGTGATGGAATGGGGAGGGCAGGTGATAGAGGGGGGACGGCAGGAGCGCCCTTGCAGCAGTAGCCAGGTACAGTGACCCAGCTTAAATGGAGGTTTTATGTGCAGACATCTACATTATCACCTTGGCTGTCATTGGGTCGAGAAATGAGTTTTATGCTGACAACAAGAGCTGAGAGCTTGGGAACAACAGTTGAGTATAATTATTTGGTATGCGATGTATTTGCACTGTCGCATAGGCTGAGGGAACTCTGCAAACGCAGGGGATGGCTGGGAAGGGTGGCATGACCTGCAGGGTGTCCTTAATACCATGAACCAGCGTGCCCCTTCCCCGTCCCTGCCAGCAGCCCTCGTGACCCCACACTGAAGAGAACTTGCAGATGACTCAGGGTAAACCCACTGGAATGTGAGAGTGATTTCATCAAGGAAAAAGACCTACCATGAATGGGTGAGGCTTTTATTATTTATTACTCCTTCCACAATGTTGAAAGCAGGTGGAGCTGTTTTCCCAGCTATACAGAGTAACACACACATGAGAAAGCCTTGAAGAAACTGTGAATTATCCAAGGAGCCATTTTTTAAAGGAAAATTTACATTTTTAAAGCATCTGTTCATGTGCCATATACTTTTAGATGCTGTTGAATATTTTGGGAGGGTACATTTTTTTCAATTGAGATATAATTCACACACTATAAAATTCACCTGTCAAAAGTGTACAGTTTATCAATTTTTAGTATAATCACCAGGCTGTACAACCAACACCAGGATCCAATTCCGGAACATTTTCAACATCCCCCCAAAATAGCATGTTAGCAATTACTCTCACTTCCTCCCTCTCCTCATCCCTAAGTAATCAGTGATCTACTTTCTGTCTCTATGGATTTGCCTGTTCTGGAACTTTTGTATTATACAATATGTGGCTTCTTTCGTTCTCAGCATAATATTTTCAAGGTCCATCCATGTCTTTGCACATAACTATACTTAATTCCTTTTTATGACTGAATAATATTCCATTGTGTGGAGATACCACATTTGTCTGTCCATTCATCAGTTGATGGACATTTGTATTATTTCTATGTTGTTATTAGGGATAATGCTGACAGACATTTGTGTGTAAGTTTTTGTGTGGACCTGTGTTTCCATGTCACTTGGGAATATACCTGGCAGTGGAACTGCTAGGTCAGATGATAACTCTGTGTTTAACTTTCTGAGGCTCTGCCAGATCTTTTCCCACAGTGGCTGTACCACATTACCACCATCTTAGTAAGTGCGAAGTGGTATCTCATTGTGGTTTTGGTTTACGTTCTCTAATGACCAGTGATGTTGAGCATCTTTTCATGTGCTTATTGATCACTTGAATATCTTTTTTTGGGGGGGAGGAAAGTCTGGGAAGTAGTGTTGTTTGGTATTATTTTGTATTTCTGAATTATTTGGAGGCAAAAATTAAGGCAGACTTTAATCCAATCCATCACCAAACATTTATTGTGCACCTTCTGTGTTCCTGCTGGTGATTGCCTGGGAAGATGGCTTTCATAGGAACTTTTGAGTGAGAATATCTCTGAATGTGGAAAAAATTTTTGAATGTGGATTATGACCTTACATGTTGAGAAAATAAATCTCTTTACTTTGAGTTCTATAATAAATCACATTTTAGCTTTATTTCTCCTGCTCAGAGACTCTACTAAGTTTTTAAGTTATTTAAGGCCTTACCTCATGTTTATTATGTGCCAGGTGTTTTTGTAAGCACTTTAAACTATCACTTCCTTTTTTCTTCTTCTTCTTTTATGTCTGCACCTGCAGCATGTGGAAGTTTCTGGGCCAGGGGTCAAGTCAGAGCTGCAGCTGAGGCCTATACCACAGTCACGGCAACACTGGATCTGAGCCACATCTGTAGACATAGCTGCAGCTTGTGGCAACAATGGATCCTTAACCCACTGAGTGAGGAGGCCAGAGATCGAACCTGCATCCTCAAGGAAGCAAAACTGGATGCGTAATCTGCTGAGCCACAGCGGGAATTGCAGACTGTCACTACCTTCAAGGCTCAATACAGTCAATAGTAGATATTATCATTATCCCCATTTCACAGGTAAAGAAGCTGAAGCAAAGAGATCCAGTAACTTGCTTAGCCTCACACAACAAGTAAGGCCATGTGGTTCTGGACCACCTGTTTTATTTATTTATTTATTGCTTTTTAGGGCCACACCCATGGCATATAGAGGTTCCCAGGCTAGGGGTCGAATCGGAGCTACAGCTACTGGCCTATGCCACAACCTCAGGAATGCTGGATCCTAGCCACATCTACAACCTATACTACAGCTCACAGCAATGCTAGATCCTTAACCCACTGAGTGAGGCCAGGGATCGAACCCGCAACCTCATGGTTCCTAGTTGGATTCGTTTCCACTGTACCATGAAGGGAACTCCAGGACCACATGTTTTAAACTACCGTGTTCTTCTGTCTCACTTGTGCTGTACTGTCTCACTAATACTCAGCATTTGGAATGAGGCATCTGTAAGCTCAATCGGGAGTGTATTTAGCACATGTTGTTGAATGCTTTCCCTGTGCCAGTCACTGTTCTAGGTTCTGGGGAAGCACCATTATGGACACTGATCAGACCTCCCTTTGAGTGGATCAGACAGACCATATCCTATAACTAGAGAGATGTATGACCTGTGAGGTGCCATGAACATACAAGGAGGGAGCGGGTGAGGGGTGGTGGAAGGCGTGTTTAAGTAAGAAGTCTGTGGAAGCATTTCTGAGTAGGTGACATTTGAACAGCAAAGGGAATGAAGAAGCTGGACTGAAGAAGCTGCAGGTGCAAAGGCCCTGAGGTCAGAGCTTGATTGCCAATCTCCAGGAATAGAAAGGCTGGTATTTTTAAAGGCTTACCGGAACTCATATCTGGAGAACAGACTGTTGTGGGGCCAGCCTTAGACCCGGGACCGGCTGTTGCCATTGTGTGGGGAAGGAAACGGTGTTCTGGACTAGGATGTCACACTACTTGGATCTGGAAAACATTTCAAAGGTAGAACTAGGTGATTTGCTGATGTTATATGTGGGTGGTGAGAGAAAGATGAGAGTCAAGGTTAAACTGAAGTTTCTTGGCCTGAGCTACTGGGTACATGGGCTGCCATTGGTTGAACTGTGGAGCACCGAGGGAGAGCATTCTTGGTAGAAAAATTGAGGGCATTTGGGATAGGTTCAGTTTAAGATGCTATTAGACCTCTGACTCGCGATGTTGAATGAGTAGTAGGATTAGGAGTCTGGTGGGGAGAGGCCCAGGCTAGAGATTCAAGCGTAGGTGTTTTCAGGGTGTTGGTGGCCTCCATGAATACCGTGTAACTGGCTCACATGCCTAGTGAGGGCGTGAGGAGAGAAGAGGGGGGTCTGCAAACATCGCGGAGGTGCCCCCGTGTTCAGAGATAGCCAGGAGGTGGGGGCGGAACAAAGGAGACCCAGAAGAAGCAGCCAATGAAGTAGCAACTAAACAAGGAAGCAGGAAGGGACGTGTGTTAGGAAGTGAGACCTAAGCTTGTCTCAGATCTGTGCCGCCCCCCACCCCCCATCCAGCTCTCGGGGTTGGAATGAGGAACGGAGGGAATTCTTCTGAGGTCAGAATCAGGCAACCGCACTGTGTGGTATCAGTGGAAATCGGTGGGTACCTTTTGGGTCCTCCCCCTATTTTAAAACTGTCCACTTGATCACTTTTTTAAGGGTCCTCAGTTTAGTGTAATTCTAATTTTTAAAAGTTTTTAAATGTTTATCGAAGTAGAGTTGATTTACAATGTTGTGATAATTCCTGCTGTACAACAAAGTGACTCAGTTATCCATATACACACATCCATTCTCTTTCAGATTCTTTTTCCATGTAGATGATCACTTTTGTCTATAGGTTGAATGTTGGCTGCTTAGCCTCGTGTTCCAGATGCTTCACAACCTGGCTTATCCCACTTCTTCTCCAGCTTCGTCCTCCTCACTCCACCACCCCAGTCCCAGACAAACCACACCCTGTTAACCTGGCGGTGTTGAACCACTTCTGCCCATCTGCCCAGCCAATCATCTCTTCCCTTTCACTCTCGAATGGAAGTTTACTTGTCCTGAAAGGCACAGCTCAGATGTTACGTTCCCTGGAAAGCTTTTCCCTGCTGTGCCAAGAAGGACTTTATTGGGCTTTTAACTTAGTATTTGTATTATTTAGAGTCCTCCAGAGAAACAGAACCAATAGACCAATAGTACCTACATCTGTGTGTACCTGAGAGAAAGAATGTTTAAGGTATTGGTTCATTCAGTTGTAGGGCTGGAAAGCCTGAAATTTGCGGGGCTGTAAGGGTTGCTGTTGCAGCCTTTGGGATGCATTGGGCAGTAAGTAGGCAGGAAACTCAGAGTTTCTGTGTTGCAATCTTGACCCAGAATTGTTTCTTCTTCAGGAAATCTCAGTTTTGAGATTATCAAGGCCTTCAACTGATTGGATGAGGCCCACCTACGTTATGGTGGGTAATCTGCTTGACTTAAAATCAGCCATCCACATCCACAGATACCTTTACACCAACATCTTAAAAGTCTCTTTTCCAGGGGTCCCCGTCATGGCACAATGGAAATGAATCCAACTAGGAACCATGAGGTTAGTGGGTTTGATCCCTGTCCTCGATCAGTAGGTTAGGTTAAGGATCCAGCATTGCCGTGAGTTGTGGTGTAGGTCGCAGACACGGCTGAGATCCTGTGTTGCTGTGGCTGTGGCCTATGCCGGCAGCTGTAGCTCCAATTATTCCCCTAGCCTGGGAACCTCCGTATGCCGCAGGTCTCCCCCTAAAAAGCAAAAATAAATAAATAAATAAGTCTCTTACCCATTTCCCACTATGCTATCTTGCTTTTCTGAAACTGCCACCACAGTCTCCTTGCATTCCTCTCTTTCTGACTCCTGGATAGATGGATGGATAGATGGATGGATGGATGGAAGGATAGATAGACAGACAGATAGACAAACAAACAAGCAAACAAACAAACAGATAGAGATACACACACAATGGCCTTACATATTTGGCATTGCTGTTTATCAAAAGCAGTTTCCTTAAGTTCTATAAGAGTTCTGATGATTTCTGGGATATGAAAGGCTTATACAGACCTCATTGCACATGGATGGGATCCCTTCTGAAACATCAGCTGTCTTTGCACACAGACATGGCTGTCACTGTGGATTCTCCATCCCAAAGCACTGTTTTCCTCTGTGTTTCTCTGTGGATGGAATAATCATCCCAATATCAGTCGTGTGACCATGGTAGACACTGGTTTGCTCTGTTTTGAGCATCATCACAAGTACCCTACCTCTTGGCCTAACCAGAGTATTCCAGAGAAAAGCTCAGCTTGGCTCAGTGTAGGTGATATGCCCACCCTGGACCAATCTACAGAAACCACACCTGGGTCACATTACAGCACATGGCGGCCCCCATGAGGATGCTGGAAGCAGTGGTTCCTGGGTGTCTTGGGCATCCACTGCATCGTAAAGATGAGCCAGCAGCATATTTGGCTTTGTTGTCACAGAAGTTTTTTGCATCAGGATGGGTACCTTCTTTTGTTCTAATGACTTGTCTAGGGATAAAGAATTGATGTTAAGTGAATCCTGCTGAACTAGTGATTGTAAGAACCCTATAAGATCTGCTTAGGTCAGGGTAATTTGTGGACACACAGCCTTGGTGCAGGAGGAAACCTGTTCTGGTGAAATGATACTCCCTTGAAGCATACCCAAATTCTGCTTCTTAATAAGCAGGAATTGGAGCCTAGACTTGCACTACACGTGTAGGAGGTTTTGTCCATAGTCTCAGTGATACATGGACAAAGTCAGTGTGACATAGGCCATAAAAGCAGGACATACAGATCAGAGCCTCAGTCCTAAGCATTTAGGCAGAGAGGGGGTATTTAGGTAGGAGACAAGAGCTTAGACAAGTGGGCCAAAGTGGAACAGAAAGATCCAGAGGGGAGGGTAGAAACAGAATTAGCTAGAATTGATTGAGCCACAGGAAATCCTTTAGGATTCCTTTAAATCTTTGGACAGACCCATGAAAGGCCATGAAGGAGCGGATTCTGACATCACAGTAATAATAACAATAATAAGAGCAGCTAATAGGACCAAAGGTTTTCTCTGTGCCGACAGGCACGCTAACTGCCTTATAACAATGATCTCATTTGGCAGGAGCAAGTTTTATGCTGAGTTTATTTTAAATGTAGAGCCTCCGATCCATTTCAACATGAAGAAATCCAGGACTCTGGCTTCTTCTTATGCATTCCTTTCAGCACACAACCTTTGGGAATATTTTGATGAATCCTTAATTTTCTGACATGCAATGATTTTAGATTAGATTTTTAATGTGATGGTGATAGAGCTTTTATGGCTTGCCCTCCTTAGTTGCTTGAGAATGTTCTGGTGAGCAGTTAGTTTTGTACTTGTATGTAATTATCGTTTCTCTGGCAATTGGCTAATATAATCATCAGGAAATGATTGCTTTTTTTTTTTTTAGTCCTTGCAAATGTGCTGTTTACCTCATTTCTATGGGTTTTTTTGGTAAGAACTTGGAGTTCTTATTTAGCTGTTAAAGTGTCACTGTTATCTCTCTGACCACTTACAATGCGGTATATTATTTTGGTCAGTTTTTAAAGGTTTCATTTTTTCTTGGGGTTTTTGATTGTCCAGTGAGCATGAGACTGCTTCGTTCCAGATATTAATGGCCAGTTAGGGCAGGAAGCACCACTTTTTGTTTTGAATGTATTTTGCCACGAGTGTGTATTTTTTTTTCCTCCTGTAACTCAAAATATTGTATGAGTATTAGGCTTCTAACCGTCTTAATTCAAATCATCCATGTAAATATATTTTGTCTAGTGGGCTTTTGTGTTAACATTTCTGAGTTTTTGTTTTCACATCATAATGTGCTGCCTTTTACATTAGAACAAAAGCCCCCAAATGTCGGTTCATCAGCTGACAATACCAGTTTTGTCTCTTAATTAGAAAAAAGAATAAAGCTGTTTAGGGGTGTCAATAAAATGACAGATGCATCATTAGCAGACGGCGATGGTGGATCAGTTCTGTGCAAATACTTGGAATGGAATTAATAGGAATTTCTGGGAGCATATTTAAATTGCAAGCTTGTGGGGAAGAAAGCAGTGTTTTAATGCAGTGAACTCGTCAAAAAAAATGGGAGTGAACTACCATTTAAGACTGAATTAATAGTGCAGGAGAAATCAAGGTGGAATAGAGAATATATTACTGAGAAATTTTTATATTATGAACGTGTCACAAATGAGCCATTGTGGATATTGTATGATTAATTTATTTAATAAATATTTATTGAGGGTCTACTACATGCCAGGTGGTAAATTTAATGAAAGAGTACAAGCCCCAAGTCCAGGCCCAGAGTGATTGCCCCTTATAATTAGGAGGACGCAGTTGCAATCCAACCATCAATCTCTTAAGAGGTTCTTGGGAGAGAGTGTATTGGCTGGTCTCAGACTGTAAAATCCAGGTCACTCAGTGAGACTCACGGGACAATTCCAGGTAGTCCTTAGTTCCTGAATGGTTGGCAGGTGCATGTGGGGGTGTCATGCATAAGATGTTATATTGTGTTATTCTGTGATCAAGAAGCCCTTCACTCACAAAACTAAACACTGTGCTTGTCGATTGTTATATCCCCAGGACCTGCCTCCACCTGTGGGCTCGAGGCTACCTTAACGTAGACCAGGGTGTGCACAGGCAAACGTCACGAGTGCTTTATACAACTTACATCCTTGGCTTTGGGGGTCAGCAGTTAAGGGGTACGAATTGATAAGCCAAGGTATGTTTGTGTAGGTTTCTTCTCATCGACCTGCAGGCAGAGTGGGACTCAGGGCTGCTTTCACCAGCTGACGTGCTGGGAAATGCCCCCTGACTCCTGTCCCCTGACAGGTTGCCCTGACTCCTGTTTCCCTGAAGTGACCTGCGAGAGCACTTCTGGGCCTTTCCCTGGGCTTTTCAGAACTTTTCTCACTCTTGCTTATTTTTCCCAGTGGTGCCAGAGGGATCTTTTAAATACTCCATCCTACCCTTAATAAAAAGAACAATCAATGACTTTACCCTTCCAGTCTGTTTCAGATCTTTCCAGCTGGTTTCCAGAAACCAAAGTGTCTTTTCTACCCTGCCCCCCATCCTCTGCCCACCCCCAGCCAGGTTCCATCCTTGGTTCCTGCCGATTCCTTCTCTTCCTCCCCCTACTCCGTCCGCTAAAGTTCTGCTCTCCCTCCAAGATGCCATTGCCATTGTTGTGACACCTCCACCGCCACCCCACCCCCACCCCCACCCCAGGCAGAGGTTGTCTTCTCACCCCGAGGCGAGTATGGACAGCTCTGAGTAGCAACTACTAAGTTGTATAATAGTTGGATTTTTTTTCTTAATTTTCCCATATCAACTCCAGATCTCTAGAGGAGGGATGATGTTTTGTGCATTATATATATGTTCAGTGTCTGGCATTGTTTTTGGTGATACAGTGTAAATTTTTTCTTTCATTTTTGGCCACTCCTGGTAGCATATGAATGTTCCCAGGGCAGGGATCCAATCCCAGCTGCAGCCACGACCTATGCCACAGCTGCAGCAATGCTGGATCCTTAATTCACTGTGCTGGGCTGGGGATCAAGCCAGCAATGCCACAAAGACCAGCCAGGTCACTCACCAAATGTGCCACAGCGGGAACTCCTAGATACTTCTTTTTTAAAAAAAAAAAACAGTTTAAAAATGAAAGTTAGGAGTTCCCATCATGGCTCAGTGGTTAACGAATCCGACTAGGAACCATGAGGTTGCAGGTTCGATCCCTGGCCCTGCTCAGTGGGTTAAGGATCCAGCGCTGCCATGAGCTGTGGTGTAGGTAAGAGATGCGGCTCGGATCCTGAGTTGCTGTGGCTCTGGTGTAGGCCAGCAGCTACAGCTCCAATTCAGCCCCTAGCCTGGGAACTTCCATATGCCACAGAAGCGGCCCAAGAAATGGCAAAAAGACAAAAAAAAAAAAAGAAAAAATGGAAGTTAGTAACAAAAACGACACCATGATGACTTTGTGAATTACTGCTCTTATTTACTTACCTAGAGAAATTAATTGTCCCCGAGTTTGGAGTCAACAGAGACGTTAAGTGGCCCCAACTGCCAGATTTAAAGGAATCAAAAGAATACTGACAAGGAGCCCCATGAAACGCAGTGGACTGTCCTTGGGGGACAGAACGTCATCTCAAAGTTGCTATTCATGATTAAGACCACCAGCCATAATTTTTTTTAAATTTTGATTATGTGTGACACTATTGAGTTAGGGAAATCATTGATAAAATTTACAAGGACTGCTGTTCTGAATATTTTGTAACAGCTACAGCTCTACAAAGCTGACTCATCAAAAATATCACAGCGTTGTGCCTCAACGGATTAAGAACCCCACATAGTGTCCCTGAGGATGTGGGTTCGATCTCTAGCCTCGCTCAGTGGATTAAGGATCTGGCGTTGCTGCAAGCTGTGGGGAAGGTTGCCAATGCAGCTCAGATCCGGTGTAGCTATGGCTGTGGTGTAAGCCTGCAGCTGCAGCTCTGATTCAACCCCTGGCCTGGGAACTTCCATATGCTTCAGATGCGGCTGTAAAAAGAAAAAAAAATCCATTTTCTCTATGATCCAAAACAAAGATATTCCTATATGTTTCGATAGCAGCACTTAAGGTGAACATGAATTTTACTTGGCAGTGGCTCTTCCCAGAGCCAGGTCACTGTGAAAGATACTTCTGCATCCTACATAATGTTGTAAACATCAGCTTGCATAGTTTCTGCAAGGAAGAAAATGCGCAAATCACTTCATCTTTGCTTCTTTTCACATAATAACCACAAGGAGAAGAAAGTAAGCTGCAGCATCAGTGCCGTCAAGTTTTTAAAGTTATAATCACTTGACACATTCATTCTTCCAACAAACATGTATCAAACACTTGCCGGGATCCAGGGAAACCAGGTTCAACAAGGTGGAGGATATATGGTGTTGACACACAAGGAAATCTCTCTCGTACTGCTTGACCTATGCCAGTGACAAAGATAGGCACTCTCAGCTCTGGGAATGTAGGTGCTTTTGAAAATGGAGACACCAAAGCCCACAAGAGACAAGTGCAAATGAATTGAAAATATCCGTCTCTGTGTGCATTATCACTGGAGTTGGTACTCAGCTGTTAAATCCAGCAAAAATTCCGTTGCCTTAATTAATTTCTTTGTGCTGATTCTTCCTGGTAAGCCTTAATTTTAACAAAGTTAATTAGGTTGAAGATTAAAAATCCCATTAGTGTCGATCAGTCACTTCTTGGCTCTGTCAACAAGGTGCTAAAGCCTTGCTCAGTTCCGGAGGGGCAGAAGGAGGGGAGAAGCAACCAGAAGCATTCAGGCTAGCTGTTCGGCGTCTCAGAACCAGATATTTTATGCCATTTTTAAGGCTTTAGAAGGAGGTCAGATACCTGAGTCATTTTAAAGCATAGTTTTATCCTTTTGAGACATCATGTGTCTCTGATCCTTTAGACCTATGGCGGTTTATTTCCCCAGAGATCTATGACAACGGTCCGTTTGCTGAGCAACTCTGTCCCATCTACCGTGATTATCTAATTTGCAGGTTTGCAGGGCATGGATTTTTAATCAAGGACCTGTTTCCACTGTCACCTTGTCTGCCCGTTTATTATGCTTAAAGACTCAATGGTGGCTAATACCTCACCCAGGGCAGGAAAGAACAAACAATTAATAGACTCATGAATTACCCGCAGGTCATAATTCTGTTCAAAATACTGATCTGTTTGAGTTATGCTTTCTGCTTCGGCTCCCACACCCACCTTCCGATGGCAGGAATTGCAGAAGTTCAAGTACGTGTGGTTAACATTGGCTCCCAGGAAGTGGTTGCATGGCTCATGCGACAGCCACAGGGACAGAAGGGGGACCAAGGCCGGAGAAAGGGAGCCGCTGCCACAGGCCTAAACCTATTACCTTGTTCACGACGGAAAGTCATTAACAGGAAGGAACCCAGAGAATGTGGACGAGGCAGGAAGCCGTCTGAAATCAAGTCAGACAGCTCGATGGCAGAAGCATTCCACTTCCTGAACAGAAGCGAAGGCCGGGGCAGATGATCAAGAGTTAGGATGATAAAACACACATTGTGCAGAACAGTGATTTCCAAGCAGATTCATTCAAACACAAGGTGAGGGAAACTCAGAACAGGGCACAGCCCCCCTAAACTGTGAGGGTCCACAGAAGATGGAGTCGCTCCTAGAGACCAGAGCAAATGGGTGGCCCAATAGGTAGCTTGAACCTTCCAGGTGTGTGTGGGGTGGGGTGAGAGGTGCTTAGTGGTGCCTAAATTGTTCTGCATATAGTGAATCATCGGAAGTGCTGGGCTCACAGGAAATAGTCTATTATCTTTCCTTGAGCTACTGCCTATAAATTCCTACACTTGGCATCCATAATAACATTATTATTATTAATATATACTATGATTATTATGTAATAGCTTGAATCAATGTGAATAAGTGGGACGACAACAGGCTGACACATAAAATGCAAAAAATAGGGTTTCATTTATAAATGATCTCTCACTATTATGTCATTGAGAACTAGGGCCTGGGGCAAGCCCTGTGGAGATGGTTTCCTGCCTAGAACCTATGGACAGGCTTGGGTAAAACCTCTGCCTACAGAATTGGAGTACCTACTCCTGGCAGAGGGAAGGGATTTCTTCAGAGGAAAGGTGCTTCTCTTTGGCTTCAAGTCCATCATTGAAATAACGAAGGTGAGAAACAGTTATTTTTGTGATGCATTTTAACTCTAAAAAAAAAAAATCTGTGATTCTTAGAGTTCCCTTGTGGTGCAGCAGGTTAAGGATCTGGCATTGTCACTGCAGTGGCCCCGGGTGTAGTGGCTTGAGTGTGATCCCTGGCCTGGGCACATCCACATGCTGTGGGCATGGCCAAAATAAGAAAAAACAAACAAACAAACAATGATTCTTGACTCTAAGTGAGTGTTATTATCTTTAATTTATCATGGCCTTTCCCTTTTCCCTCTTCTTTGCTGACAGAAACTCCTGAAATCCATCTCTTGTGACCTCACCCCAAAACACGGCCCCACAACCGTGGAAACCCTGTTCAGGCCGGTTAGTATTCCGTCTGTTTCTCAGAGCATAGGTGTTAAGCCTTTCGCACTGTCTCTTATCTCCTCACACACTCCCTATTCTGGTCAACCTCTGCTGCCCGTGAGAGTCTGCTTGAAAATGTGCCAGAGTACCTTCTCTATTCAGAGTATCAGCCTCTACTCATGGTTTTTGCATCACAGCTCAAGACAAGAAGGAAAGAGGTTTCAGGGTCCCAACTCACTCAGTTAATCCCTCTCAATAGGTGGGATCATTCTTTTAAGACATGATTTCTCTTCTGGAAATTTTTTGAACCTTTAGAGAAGCCAGCACCTTACTTAAACCCATTCACCATCATTCCAAGGGTCCTGTCCTGAAATGGCTTCACCTGGGTTGATTTTGTCCAGGCCCCTAGGTCTTGAGCTGGTGGACGACAGTGCCTCCTGAGATGTAGCTAGAGAGACGCAAAGTCTGACTTTCTTATGTTTAACTTCTGAAATGGATGTTGTAATTTGGCCACTGTACCTCATTTGCTTTTTTCATTCTCTCCTTTAGTCTCCAACATAACTACTCTGTTCATATTTGACTTTCATGAAAACCAGCTGAAGAGAACGAATATGTTTTTAAACAATGTTAACATCAGGTCTCACATATGTCATTTGAAAACCTACAGTCTGGAGATCCCATTATGGCTCAGCAAGCTAAAAACCCAACATAGTCTCCATGAGGATGCAGGTTCGATCCCTGGCCTGGCTCAGTGGGTTAAGGATCCAGCGATACCACAAGCTGTAGCGTAGGTCACAAGTGCGGCTTGGATCCCGTGTTGCTGTGACTGTGGTGTAGGCCTAGCCAAGAAGCACAGTGAAGAACAGACAGAATGGGGCACATCAGCTGCTGGTGGCCCTGGCTTTTGCCTCCACCTGGTCTTTAGCCTTAACACACGGCTCACATACGCACACTCAGAAGTGTGTACGGCCGAGAAACATAGACCTCAAGTGTCTTCATTCTCTGAGAGAGGCACACCTGGGTCTTGCCCCCTCATCTGAAACAGCCATCCAACCCACACCTCCCCTAACTGATATCAGTTACACCTCTTGGATGATGAGGACATCTCTTGGGTTAAGGTTTGGAGGAATCTCAATTTTCTCCCTATCATCTGCCCCTGCCCCTCACACAAATCATTCAGTAATGAAGACAATAAAGGTGACTGGCCACATAGTCAGACCATGGACGAGAAAGATGAAATACAGATTCTTTTCTCTGCAGTAAGTAACCCATCAAGCACTGTGTGTTTAGGGTGAGCTGATATCTATGTGCTTTGAAGAAAATGAGGAGGAGAAGGAGATAAGAGGCTGAATAGGGTCAGAAAGGGATATTTGTTCTGCTTTGCACTTTGTCTACCAACTGTGTTATTTCTATACTGTTTTCAAATTAGTGCAGGTAAAAGGAATTGCATACTCAGAATGACTTAATCAGTCACCCCCATTCATTAATCAAGCCCGAAACAAGAGCTCCAGCTCCAAGTTGATGTAATTTCCATGTGGAGGAAAGACTTTCTTCTCATTAAGGTCTTAAACTCAGCTTGTTTTTTAGTGACCTAAAATTAGAATAGCCAATCTTCTATAAGACCATATTATTAATCTGTTCATTTATTCAAAATAATTTATTGAGTGCATACTATGTAAATCACTTTATACTAGCTCTGTGGAAGGAAAAAAAAGTCAGGAGAATATCGACTCCTTTTTCAGCTTAAATGTCACCACTTCAGAGAAGCCTTCCCGGTTCACTCAGTCTAAATGTAGCTTCCAGCCAATCTCAAAAATTTGTCTTGCTTTATTTTCTACATGACCTTGTCACTCACTCTTTTGCTTTTAATTGGTGATGTGTTTAAGTGAGTATTAGTTTTCCTCTAAAGAATGTGTGTTCCATAACAGAATCTTAAATCTCATTCAGTGCTTGTATTAGTCCAGATTTTCCAGGGAAATAAAACCAGTAGGAAAGGATATGTGTGCATGTGTATACACATACATAGAATATAGGTACAATATATGACATGTATATATATATGGTGTATATATGTGTGAGTGTATGTATGTATATAATGTATATGTGTATGATTTATTTTAAGAAATTGGCTAGCAGGATTTTAGGAGCCATCAAGTCTAAAATCCACAGGGCAAGATGACAGGTTAAATGCTTGCAAGCAGTAGCTGAGCTGATATTGTCTTGAGGCAGAATTTCTACTTTCTTAGGGAAAGCTCAATTTTGCTTTTAAGGCCTTTCAACTGATTAGACAAGGCCCACCCATGTTATTGATGGTAGTCTCCTTGACTTAAAGTCAACTGATTGAGGTCACTTGATACCATAACCAAGGCAAGTTGACACATGATGGGAAGTCAGTAATACTGTTGGCTACCTAGTAACTAATCCATTGTATAGGCCTTACAAGAGGCCCTATAAGATACAGCCCTGCTGCTTATGATCTGGATGGAAAGACACATTCCACACAAGGAAATAATGAAGCCACAGAGCTAAAATGAGTGATATTGACACCAATTAAAAAGAAAAAAAAAAGACTGAGCCTTCAGAGAAGGGAAGAAGGGAAGATCCTTGTTAGCAGGGGCTGGGTGGGGGCTGGCTGCATGAGTAAAGACCTATCGGGGGTCTGATTGTTTTTGTCAGGCTGTTATTTCATTGCCATTTTTCTTTGTGTGACAGTAACTCACAGCACAGTGGGGTGGGTCTCCCTCTGCCCTCTCTGGGTCTGTAGCTGTCTGTCTTCAATTCACCTCTGCAGATGAAGATGGCGATGAGCTCTTTTCTTGGGGGGATGTGCTGTTGAGGTTCGGCTCCTGCAGAATGAGCAGCCCCTCTGCCTCTCTGAGCTGCCTCCTCTTGAATCTTGGAGGTCAGCTCCTAATTAGGTGGGGAAGGTGACTCTTTTCACCTGTTTTGTACTCAGTGGCTTTAGTGTTATATTTTACTGATGGTAGTAAATGTCATTTTATTAATTAGTTTGGCAATCATTTTATTTTGAGAAGAGTGGAAACTGACCTTTTTCTTTGCTTGTGTACTAGTTCAGATCATCTCCTAAGGAAGCTAGAGGAATTTAAGTGATTATACCTACATATGGTGTAAAATAGTAAATATAAACATTTAAGCAAAAATGAATAGGAAAAGCAGGTGTAGGGTGAGGTTGTCCACGCTTTGCCCTGACTGCTGGCTGCTTTGGATTCCAAGTGCAGGGGTGTGTGATATGTGTATGCGATGGGGACCCTAGGGCTCTGGAGGTGCCGTGGGATACAGGGCCCCAAAGGAGGTGAGATACTCAGTGTTTTCTGCAGTGTGGCTTTGGACAACTCGTGTTATTTTCATTGTGGGAACCAATGCAGAAAGGAGTTGGAATAGCCTTTAAATATTTTTAAGTCCTCAAGCCCTGTTCACACAAAACGTTATATTTCATTCTCATCTGTCTGTGAAACAGAGAAAGGCAAAGCTGGAGGCCAGAGAGAAGTGTGTGTGTGTGTGTGTGTGTGTGTGTGTGTGTGTGTGTCTGTGTCTGTGTCTGTGTCTGAAGCCCACTTATTTGCAGTCTTTGTTCCCTCCCCCTAAGGGGACTCTAGAAAAATCCCTAAGGACTCAGAGTACAGTTTGCAATCCATCAATGCATAAATGTGAAGAAAAGGAATGATATCTGCTTTGAAAGGCTATGAAAAATTGTGAATGAGGTAATTCACTTGACAAGTTTTTATAAAAACATGTTTTCTTTAAAATAATAGCTATGTAACAGAAAAAAAAGAAGTGTGAGGACATACCTGTTTATGAAAAGTTTATCTGATGCAGGAGGATCTGGGAAAAGCCTTCATCTTGCACCCTCCTTCCAATCCCCTCAGCCCATTCCAGGATCTTTTGGGAGTTTGGTTTGAAGCCTTTCAAATATTTATTTTTGCATTTATTTTATATGTACATGAGGGGAGGAGTCAATTATATAAGTTGGACCATATTAGAGTTACTATTCTATAACTTACCTCTTTCACTTAATAGTATGCCTTAGAAATCTGTACCTAATTCAAAGAACTAGGGGTTATGAAAATCCCCATTCGCTCCATGCTATCAGCTACCTTGGAAATGATCAGTCAGTGTATGAAAGCTTCCCTATCAAAATGGCAAATTTGAAATCTTCCTGTTGTCTTAAATTTTTTTAGGGCCATACCCACAGCATATGGAAGTTCCCAGGCCAGGGATCAAATTGGAGCTGCAGCTCCAACAACACTGGATCCTTAACCCACAGGATCCAGGGCCACAGAGGAAATTCACAGTTTTAATTTATTTTCTCTGATTTTTTATTCATTTTTCATTCATATTGGCAAGGTAGGTTTTCCATTACCTGTTGTGTTGAAGATTGCCTAAGGTTTAAAAAGGGGTGAACATTTTAAACATGGAATCTGTTTCACAGTTATTGATTGCTATGCTTTATGTCTCTGATAAGAAATTTAGGCTTTGTAACTTATAAAGCAGTTTTCTTCTGGGATTCAAACATATTTTCATGGATTCATAGTCATTAATGGCCTTGCTTAAAAATCATTTTATTAATTAGAGGAAACTTGTTCTCATGGTGAAATGTAAATAGAATTTTAATTAATAAATGCAATAATTGTCATTCCTACCTTGATTTAAATTGCTGGGTTCAACAATTATTAAGTCCCAGTGTTCTCTTTTTAACCGTTTTTGTAAACTTACAAGTTTAGTAGTAGTTTTTTTTCCCCCTTTAAAATTGAGACCGAGCAAGACTGAATATCTGGCTCCAAGTTCTTATTTCATGTACCAGTACGTCAAGTAAGTTGCCAAACCAATCCATCATAAGGAGGCACAGATCTCCTAAGTAAATGCCAGTAAAAAGGAATAGATTTAGTAAGATTAATAATCACTTTAATTTATAGCACTCCCTCTCCCAAAGATACTTGGGAAGCTTTGCAAACATTTCAACTAAAGTGCAGTTTAAACCACTAGGAACCAGATATGTAAACCTGTGAAAAAAATAAAATATGAGCCTCATATAGTGGTCCTTCATATTCAGAGATGACACATTCATATTATATAGTTATCAGTTCAACAAGTTTTTACTGCATTTTATTTGTTCTCTCCAAAGCCTTATTTTTGATAGATGATGCCAAAGATATACAGGGAGCGTCCTTTCAACATCGTGTGAGTGATGAAAGGCAAAACAAAACAATTTATCAAATCACACTGCATACATCCCTATAAATTTGGAGAGTGATGAATCAGTAGACCCATAGAACTTGGCATGTCATGTATTCATCAAAAGGTAAAGCCCCAAACATCTCAAACACTGCTGGTGACAGGAAGGCTGATCTTACTTGGGTAGAAAAAAAAAAGTAATTACCCTCTGAAACTATTGCACTACTAGAAAAATTATTTGAAATGCTGATCCGTTGTCTATAGAGTTTGAGTTCAGAATTGTACAGAGAATTTGAATTTATTCAAACCCTCGTGGTTCAAAAAATATTCATATTTGAACAGCGGATGATGTCATATTTTTTTCTATTTAGCAAAGTTAAATGGGTTTACAAAAACAATCAGAAACACCTACTATATGTTATGCTGTATCTACTATTTATAGCTGCTGCTGAAGAGCCAAATAAAACAACCCTTTAGATTGTTTTTTTAAAGAACTAGATAATCATTTCCCCATATCCTGCTCCAAAGAACCAAAACACAGTTCTTTCTCCCATCACAGATATTCTGCAAATCTGAAGGAAACCTATGGAACTAAGTGATTCTCTCATGTCAAGGTGCCCATCGGATATCTTGTTAGGGATGAGTCTTATTCCTGTGACTAGCCGAGTAGCATAATGGGTCACTGCAGTGTGCTTCAGTACCAAAGGCTCAGATAATAACTGTCTTCCTTGACTATTTTAAGGGCTCACAGTGTGTGTGTGTGTGTGTGTGTGTGTGTGTCTTTTTTATAAGGCTACACCTTCGGTATATAGAAGTTCCTAGGCTAGGGTTGAAATCAGAGCTGCAGCTGCTGACCTGCCCCGCAGCTCATGGCAATGCCGGATCCTTAACCCACTGAGAAAGGCCAAGGATCAAACCTGCATCCTCATGGATACTAGTTGGGTTCATTACTGCTGAGCCACAACAGGAACTCCCCAAGATTTTTTAAGGTCACTATTGTCACCACATCCTGAAACACTTAAGTTGTTTCCTGGGTGTCCTAGGAGAGTGGTGGCTTTTTAGGGTCCTCTGTGCCTATGAACCAAGTAGGAGAGAATTAGTCTTCTCCAGCTCCTGGCCTGGGCCTCCTGGGCCAGCATCTCCGAGGAACCACCCACTTCTCTTCTGCAAGGGGATTATCCTGGTGGCGCTGGGGGGGAATGTGTAATTCTGCCCAATTTCAAATTACAGTTGATCCTTGAACAAGGTGGGAATTAAATCCTCATATAACTTATAGTTGGCCCTTTACATCTATAGTTCCTCTGCATCCATGGAGTCAGCCAATCAAGGACCATGTAACACTGTAATATTGACTAGTGAAAAATATCCACATATAAGTGGATTGTGTAATTCAAACCCACATTGTTCAAGGGTCAACTGTACTTAGTTCTTAAGAGACCCTCACCTCAAAACCCTTTTGTTGTTGTTTTCAAGTCTATAATTCCACTAGCACAACCTAGCACATAGTAATAGGATTTGAGTTTTTTCCCTTCTATTTCCCCAATCATTCAAAACCCTCCCCCCTTGAGAATAAATAGTTATATCGAATTACAGAAAATATCTTCTCAATCAAGCAGAAACTTCACTTTGGTGGATAGCCCCTGAACCTCTGAGAATGCTGGCTTTTTTCTATAATAACTGGTAACTCAGGTTGTTTGGGTGAAAAACTAGATGGCAATGAGGGAATTAGAGTCGAAACCTATCCTGTAGGGTTATAAAGACATCAGAAGTAGAACAGATGAACATTCTAGGGTACATATGTTTTCACTTGAGTTTCCCAAATTAAATATAAATACTACCTTAGCACAACTTAAAAAAAAAATAGCCAGCAGTGTTTGTTGGTTAATCTGGTGGTATGTTTTTTTTTTTTTTTTTTTTTGTCTTTTTGCCATTTCTTGGGCTGCTCCTGCGGCATATGGAGGTTCCCAGGCTAGGGGTCTAATCGGAGCCACAGCCACCGGCCTACGCCAGAGCCAAAGCAACGCGGGATCCGAGCCGCATCTGCAACCTACAGCACAGCTCACGGCAATGCCGGATCCTTAACCCACTGAGCAAGGCCAGGGATCGAACCCGCAACCTCATGGTTCCTAGTCGGATTCGTTAACCACTGCGCCATGATGGGAACTCCTATGTTAATTTTTTTAAGGCAGATAATGGCTATAGCAAACCAACTAATCATTCTGTTAAATAACAGGAATAACCAATATGGTTGAAGGGGGGAAATCCAAACAAATAATTGGATGGTAGACTATTTTTCTCTTCAATTCAGTATTCTGGCATGTTCTACTCATTCCATTCACTAAGTCATAAGTCAGTGTCATCAAAAATTAATCATTCTGCAGAACACAAACAGCACTCTCTTAGGTGGTCATTTTGGATTTTTCTCCTTCCATATGCATTTCCTCTGGAAGATAAGTCTTTGGGGTTATAGCCTTTGTGAAATGCTTTTGTGATAACATAAAATGTAGGCTCTCCTGGCAGTGTAAAATATATTTGTTTAGTCTGAGCCCCAGTTAAAACTGAATGATGCAAACAACGTTTTAAAAGAGAAAAATGGTATCTGTGTGCATGTGTGTTTGTGTGTGTGTGATTATACAAGCTTGTTTCTTTTTCATCAAAAATTGATATCCTAAAGATAGTCTCTTTAATTGTGTGTATCTCTTTGTTATATAATGAATAGTTTTTTATTTTTTTAAACTAATACATGTTACTTTTGCTTTCATCTCTAAAAAGAAGTGATGGGAAGTTCCCTGGTAGTTCCATGGGTTAAGGACCCAGTATCGTCACTGCTGTGGTTCGGGTTGCTGCTGTGGCATGGTGGATTCGATCCCTGGCCCAGGAACTTCCACATGCCGTGAGTGTGGCCAAAAAAATTAATCACTAAAAAGAAGTGATAGAAAGGATTTTTGGTCCCCAAGATGTTACTTGGTAATAGTCATAATTAGTTTTTAAACTGATTCCAATATTCTAGGCACTATTCTTCCAGCACATTATCTAATTTAATCCTAAACCCCAGCTCACCCTCTTGAGGGTTGGCTCCATTTTACAGATGACTCAGGTGGGATTTTGGGAGGTTGGGTAGAAACTTCTTCAAGGTGAATCTGGATAGATGCCAAGCCCAACTGACTCAGGCATCTCAGTTCCTGGCCCCGGACTCTCATTGCCTGGGAGTCCCTTAATGCCACCTGCTGCACTGATTCTCAAGAACAGGCTCACTGTCGATGGTGGAAGAGAGCCTACACGTTCCCAAGAGATCTGGACCCTCCCTTTCTCTCCTCCCACCCACTGCATCTGCCCCCTTGAGGTGCTCCAGGCACAGCAGCATTAGTCCAGCCCCTGGGCTCAGTCCTCCCCCCAGGCCTCAGGGACACTTGCTCCTCTCACCCGGACCCCCTCTCCAGCCTGTCCCTACTTCCAATCTGGCCGGGAATGTCACTTGGTCTGAGCCCCTCTCCCTAAGCCCTTCACGCCACCCATTGAAGAATGTTTCTTTTCGTGACCCTTTTTTACAGGACTCTGATCCTTTCTTTCAAATCAAAATGATACCTTTTTAATTTATTGAAGTCATCTGGTTTCTTTTCCCTCAGTAGACTGTTTTAGATTCTCTAAGGAGCTTTGACTCGTCTCTGTACCCAGAATGACAAGCACAGTGCCTGGCATATGAGTGGGTTTTTACTTGTTTCTTTGTTTTGTGTTTTCATGTTAGGGCCACACCTGTGGCATATGGAGGTTCCCAGGCTAGGAGTCAAATCAGAGCTACAGCTGCCGGCCTATACCACAGCCACAGCAATATCAGATCCCAGCTTTATCTGCAACCTGCACCACAGCTCACAGCCACGCCGGATCCTTAACTCACTGCGCGAGGCCAGAGGTCAAACCCACCTCCTCACCAAGACTATATCAGGTTCTTAACCCACCAAGCCACGATGGGAACTCCTGGGTTTTTATTTGTTGTGTTTTTTGTTGCTGTTAAATGTGTGAATTACTGAGTTACTAGCTCTGACACTTTCTCTTAAAAAACACATTCAAAGGTCTATTTAAAGTAACTTTTGCTTTTAACTGTTTACCCAAGAAATACATCTTTATTATTGGAAATCTGAAAAACTGAGAAAAGCACAAGTAGAAAATTAACCGTAATCTCAATACGCAGAAACAATCGCAGTTATTTAACATTGCGGCATGTGTATATCCCTGAAATCTTTTCCCTGTCAGCCCATGCATTTATAAAGGAAATCGTTTTAAAAGAGCATTAACATTTATTTGCAGAAAGAGTGTATTAACTTTTCAAATGCTTGAGGTCTCACGTCTATGTGTTAACAGCAAACATTTTAGGACTGGGCAGTCATTTTTTAAAAATAGAAGAAATTGTATTTATTTTTATTTGTTAATTTCTTTAAAAAATTATTGGAGTATAGTTGACTTTTAGCATTGTATTTGTTTCAGGTATACAGCAAAGTGAATCAGTTATAAATATATCCATATGTATTTTTAAAGTTGCTCTAAAAGTGAAGCAGTCTGTCTCCCTTAAAGCAAGCTGCCCAAACTCAGTTTGCCTAGTCTAGTTTATATAGCTTGTTAAATACCGACTTCTCTTTTCTTAGAATGCTTTCCTCCAGTATTTCTTCCTTTTGATGTAAAATGCCCCCTCCTCCTTGAAGCCTTTCCAGGGTACCTCATAAGAACATGACCTTGATCTCCACACCTCAGGGGTCCTTGATACTCTATGTCACCTTAATCACCCCACCTTCATCATCTTGTAAGCAGATGGGTTAGGAGGTCCCCAGAGGAAGAGAACCAGACCCCAAACTTTCTCCATTTTAGAACCCAGTTGAGACCTAAGCCACTCTGTGCCCTAAGCCTGGCCACAATGCATTGCAGAAGAATACTTTCTCAGTAGCTGATGATTTTAAGGGAACAAGAGGAGGTAAAACCAACATCTTTATTACCTGGCCATGGTTATTAATGGCTGAATAACCATTTCAGAGTATGCTGAGACAGTATGTCAGTTAGTTGTAAAGACTCTCAGTTTTGTTTCAAAGGCAAAGATTAACCTAAAGCCTGTTCTTGAGCTGTTTTGCAGAATTCAACCCTCTCCCCCGCCCCCCACCTTAACCCATCAACCACCAGATTAACTGGAACCTAAAGAAGGATGATGCTTTTCTGACCCTTTTGGCTGAATTCTCCTCTGCTTAAGCCCCTTCATGAATATTCATCACCACTCAAACCCTTCATGAATATGCATGTGCCCTTAGCTTAAAACTTTTTTTTTTTTTTTTAAATATAAGTTTTTGCAGTTTTGTTGTTCAAGGAGACACTGCTTTGGAGAATGTCCTGATGTTTTCCATACTTGTTGCAAGTAATAAATCCTTCCTTCTCCAGATCTTTGGCTTGGCTTGATAACCCCAACAGTCAAAGTCAGTTTTCAGGTAACAATCTGATTTTATCCTTCTTATAATGACCTATTAGGGGAGGGCAAAACCCATAGCTTTTCATCCAGGTAATAACAAACACAGAGCCTGACCTAGTGCCCCTAACACGGTAGGTATTGTCTGCTGAATTAATGAGTATTAATGTGTGCCCCGCTGGTGGTAATGGGCTACTGTCATTTCCTATATAAAACATAAAAAATAATTGTCTAACTTGCCAGCATCCAATTCACTGGCCAGCCATGGTCTGGGCTTCTTTTTCATGGTGATGCCAGTGTGATTGGCAGAGACAAATTTTAATTCCATGTGTAATCAAGCCAAATTGCAGTTGGCTTGGGTTCCTTTGGACAAACTAATTATGCCATTGTTCTGTTGGTATTTCAACTCTATATTCTGTCTCAGTGTTCCACATGCTTCAGTGCCTGTAGGACAGACAAGAATTTATAGGTGAAGGACAGTTGCAACCAGGGTAACTCCCTGTGGAGACAAAGGCTTATATCGAAGCCTCCTCCTCCTCCTAGGGTCTTTCCATCTTTTGACTTCGTGCCCTTTACGTCTGCACTCATGAGCCAAAGTCAGTGAAATTGGGTGAGAGGGCGTCAGCTTAATCTCAAATCACAGTTCTGAGGCGTGGCTTTCCTGTAGCTTTGGGGAGAGGGTGGCAGGCTGAGCCGGCTGGGAGCCAAAGCCCAGCTTCCAACTCAGAGGTGAGGCATCAGATCTCGTGCTTCTTTGCTGTCAATGTAAGACAAGTTTCTTACCACTCCAAGTCTTAGTTTCTTTCTCTGGAAAGAAGAATAAAGGTAAAATCTGCCTCAGAGGGTGATTGTAAAGATTAAAGATTAAAGCACTGACATAAATGCATTCTGTTATTACTAAAATTGAGCTAGAACCAGTAGTTCTGTGTGTGTGTGTGTGTGTGTATGTAAATATATACAAAGTGGCCTGAAAAATAGTGAATTCCTGTTAGCTAGATGATTGAAAATTGCAATAGGTCAGATCTCAAATTACCAACCTCCCAACACACACACACACACACACACACACACTCACACTCACACTCACACCCCACAACCGACCTTAGGCATGGACAGTGTGCATGATCTGAGACTCAGCAATGAGAAATGATACAAGCATCCCTTTCCTTTCCCTGGCCCAGGTGGATCCTGAAGCTGCCCAGCTGTGGTCTGTATTTCCAGCCCTGAAGGGCTGAAGTGGGGTTGACTGGGGAGATCAGTGGCAGGGATGGTGCTGCTGAGAGCCAGGGAGTACTGGGCAGCTTGGGGGCTAAGGCTGGGTGGAGGGCAGGCAGGAGGTACTCATGGTGCTGCAACTTAGTGGACAGAAAGGCGATCTTGGTCCTTAGGAGTTAGGGATGAAGCTGAGCATAGCCTGGTCTCTTTAGGGTGAAACAGCCGCTGAAAAGAAGTCACTTGGAACTTAACAGAGAAAAGATGAAGAGGGTGTTGCCGGGACTCGGCTTCTGCTCACTGGTGCTGATTAGAAATATGGAGACAGAGTTTTGGGCGAAAAAGAAAAAGCAGCTTTATCACTTTTTAGGCAAAGGTGGGTCACAGCAGGCTAATGCCTTAAAGACTGTGCCCCCCCTTGGGAGAGATTGGGAAGTGGTTTTACAGTTTTGGGAGTAGAGAATAGGGCTGCAGGTAAGATCAGCGTAGAGGTGAGCTTTCATTGTTTTCAAAGCTGGTGTTCAGTGGTCTGGTGGTCTTCTTTCAGGAATGAAGAATGCTTCATTAACATCTTCCACTAGTTGGCTGTTCTGCAGAAGAACTCACAGATATTGTTATCTATATGCCTTGAGGGACCAAAGCTGCATTTTTTTTTTCCTTAGGGCTGCACCCCTGGCATGTGGAAGTTCCCAGGCTAGGGGTTAAATTGGAGCTGCAGCTGCTGGCCTACACCATAGCCATAGCAACACAGGATCCAAGCTGCATCTTCGACCTACACCACAGCTCATGGCAACTCTGGATCCTTAGCCTACTGAGCGAGGCCAGGGATCCAACCCACGTCCTCATGCATACCAGTCAGGTGTATTACCCCTCATGCATACCAGTCAGGTTTATTACTGTTGAGCCATGACGGGAACCCCCAAGGCTGCACTGTTGTCTTTTGACTGCTCCTACCTGGTCTCTGTATCCCCTCCCTTCCCTGAGTAGCAAGTGTTTGAACCTGCCCTTTAGAACTCAGGGAAGGTCTTAGAAGCTGAAGTTCATTCCCTAAAAACAAGAAATGGGGGACACAGAAAGGCTTGTGTGCCCAGGAGCCTACAGGCCCTGCTTGGTTTCTAGTGCAGTCATCCACATGTGCCTACCTGTTTGTAGTTGGGTTGCTGGTTGAGGTGAGAGAGCTAAAGAACCCAAGGTGTGAAGCATCACCCTGGTTACCCGGTTGGAATTACCTAGAAAACATTTCCTTTGCATTTTTGATTTTCAGGAGGTAGAAGGTCCCTTGGCTATTTAATGCATCTTTTAAAACATGGTGTTTAGATCAAAGAGGCTGTGTCCATGAAAGGAGAAGGCAAGCCATATTTCAGGAGTTTTACAGTCTGATCCAGAAATACCTGCTGTTGATTCAGCCACTTCACGTTCCTGACTGAAATCGCCATTGACTTATTCATTCCTGCAGTCATTGTTTGGGACTATTTAAGTGTCGGGCACTGTGCTAAGGGCTGGGGAAATAGAGATAAATATAGACACACGAGTAGGCATTCAGGAATAATTGTGCAAAATGAATCTGTCTATGATTCTCCATTGCTGTTTATTTTATAACAAAATAAGGTAGCAGCCTCCTCATAACTCTTCACAACGTATCATTGCAAATAAAAGAATTATCATCTCCCAGCCAGGAGAGGTCAGAGGGAGGAAGATGAAAAAATGGTTCACAAGAAGCAGTTTGTTGAAGTATTAAGTGACATCTAGATGCTTACCAGGTGAGCAAGAAAAGCAGATAAATTCTGGAAAGTGGGAAGAGCGTGTTTCAGAAGTTGTCTGCACTCTTGATCACGAGAGTAGAGAAGTGGAATGAAAAGGAGGAAGGGAAGAGGGGGCAGATGAAGGCATGTAGGTTGGAGGAGACAGGCAGAGTGCAGGATTGGGGTCTAACAGACTGGGTTTGAATCCCATCTCTGCCCATGAGTGATAGCTCTGTGACCTTGGAAATCACGCCCATGATTCCATGTCTTCATCCACCACAAGGAAGAGCACATGTATCCTGGATGGTTGTGGAACAATTTGTAGACATGTGATTGAACACCTTGAAGGCGCTCAGTAGTGACTGTGATCATAGCTATTTAAACACCACACTAAGGAATTTGTGCTTCATTTTGTTGGTTCCAAGGAACCTGTAAGAATCTTAAGGATCCTCAAGGATCTGCACAGTGGTGTGGTATGCATTCACATCCTGGTTTATTGGGAAGAGTAGAATTGACTTGTGATTTGGGCAAGTTGCTTGACCTCTCAGTCTTCATTTGCTCATCCAGAAAAATGGAGCGAACAAGAGAACTTAACCTTCTCATCTTATTATGTAGATTAAAGGAGACCACGAGCAGCATTTAGACTGTGCCTCTCCCAATAGGAATCTATCCATATGTGCTGGTTATTCTTTTGATCCTCTTTACAGGGGTGAGGTTGAAAGCAAGGACATCAGCCAGCCAGGAGGTCTTTGTGAGGGTCCAATTAGGAAGCAAGGTAGGGCCTCACCTTGTGAGACGGGCTGGAGAGCTGGGGGGCAGATTTATTTAAAGTTAAAATCAACAGGCCTAGGATTCACTGACTGTGGAAGATTATCTTGCTTTACAACATGCTTTTTCCTCTACGGAATAAAAACCATAGTTAAGTTTATTTTTCTACAGTGTGAATTTTGTATGAAAGGCAGCCATGTCCCCAAACAGTAAGGTCCACATTTCCTGAAAGTCCCTAGTAATAATGAAGCGTTTTTTTTTTTTTTTTTTGAGTGTCACAGCTTAAAGGAAGGGGTTGCTTTGAGTTCAACAAAATTGGAACAAGTAGTAGAGACCACAGTTGGCTTTAACAAATCAACAGAAGTCCAGCGGGAGCTCTGACTTCCAATCTGTACCAGATCTGCCCCCTTTTACCCTGCACACAAATCTAAATATATTAAAAGGATTATTAACAACATTAAACAGTGTAACAGAAATCAGCCTAAGCAATGCAAACCATCTGGATGTAACTAGAATCAACTGCTCTGGCTCCACAAGAATCAAAAAATAGTTTAAATCATCTCTGGACTCAAAATAAAAACTGGCTTCCTTGCAAACAAATGGCAGTAAGTCAGAGTTGTTGAACTGGCAGGAACTAACTTTTAAGAACACTGAAGCGGCCTTTCATGGAAGATTTGGCTGCCTTCACCCAAACCTTGACAAAGTCCTGATTTAATTCTTCTCAGAACTTTAATCTGAAGAAATCTACAGCATTTATTTAATGTAACCCCTCAGGCTCAGGAAGGGCCACCCTCACACCACTCCGACCCATGGAAATGTGTGTGAATTCCAGGATCTCTTGTACTTAGTAGCAATGCCTATTAAGGCTTTATCCTTTAGGCTTAGATGGAGCCCTGCCTATTGCAGTAGAAGGCCACGTGTTTCACCCTCATTTCATAAGTTAAGAGCTGCAGGTCATCGTACATCCTCTTTCATATCTGCAGGCTTCTGTTAAGTTTCTCTTCAATTTTCTGAAAATTTCACAGTGTTTTCCCAACTTCTCAATTTTTAGCTTGTGTGAGTTTCTCATCACACATTTTCCAGGTTCAACTCTCTCCTCATGGCAGCACAAAGAAGCAGAATAATAGGCTACATGTCAGTATTTCCCAGGAAAGGGTGAGTACTTCTCCTTGGATCCCTGGGTCCTTCTGGTTAGCTGAATATTGTACTCACAGATTGGGGTACTCATAGCCTCTAACAGGACTGCCAGTATCCTTGACTCCTGGTAGTTACGCCCTTGTATGTTCCCCTCCCCTGGAGTGTGGCTGTGCTTTCTGGCTTGCTTCTAACAAGTAGAGTACAGCACATATAGTGGGATGCTACCTCTGAAATTAGGTTACAAAAGGCTGGCTTCCACCTTAGACACTCACCTGCCCCTCCCTTGGATCATTACTCGGGGGAAGTCAGCTCCTCTGTCATGAGGCAGCCCTGTGGGGAGGCCCCTGTGGGCAGGGAATGAAGAGGCTTCCATAGCCCTGCCCCACAGAGCCTTCAGATGAGACCCCACAGCCAACACTTGAGCACAACCTCAACAGAGACTTTGAGTCAGAGACACCCTCAACCTTGCCTAGATTCTGGACCCACAGGAATGATGAAATAATCAATGTTTAAGCCTCTCAGCTTGGGAGTAAACTGTTATACAACAATGGTAATGAGTAAAAAAGGCTAAGACTATAGATTCTGAAAATGTGATATATGTGTGAAAGTCCTCCTGCACTGAGTAAAAGTAAGTGGCCATGAGCTAGTTATTTAACTTTGGGGGGGCCTCAATTTTCTAATCTATAAAGAGGCTTAATAGTCATAGTTTCTTACTCATAAAGATGGTTTGTTGTTTTGTTGTAATTATTATCTTTAAGGCTTATAACTTTTAAACATTGATTTTTGGCTAGATTCTGTCCTTCAGTCTGTTCCCAATGGTTTTTCTTTGGCGGATCTCATATACCCTAGAAATTTCCTTCTCCTCTGTGTACTGATAACCAGGCCTCTCTCTTTCTTATAAACTCAAAATGTATGTTTATTATTGCCTATCAAATAACTCTGCCAAGCAGTCACACCCAGAGGTATCTCAACTCAGAAATGCAGCTTGATCTCCCAACTCCACAGTGGCTATTGCTCCTATATTCTCCTTCCTAAGAGGAGTCATGATCTAAGAACCTTGATCTGAGTATGAATAGCCAAGATTGTGCTAATCTTTAAAAACAATCACTGCACATGTACAATGATATATGTTCAAGGATATTCATCATAATATTGTGTTAAAATTGGGAACTGTCTAGGCATCCATCAATAGGAGATCAACTAAATTGTGCTCATAAATAATAATTATTAGCATTTATTTGGTCCTTGCTCTGTGGCAGGCCTAATTCTAAGGGCATTATATATATTGTGCCACTTAAATCATTACAGCAACCCTGTTTATACTCCTTCAGTGGAATTCACATAGCCTGTTTTAAAGGATGCTATAGGCATAGACTTATTGGTATAGAAGATACTCATGAAATTTTATAAAATGAGAAAAGAAAATTACAAATGGCATATGTAACAGCAGAATAGGAACAGCAGCATAGATGTGAATATATACAATCAACAGTTTTTCATTCCAGGCACTTTTGCCCAGTTTCAATGTGCACAAATTTTTAATTATCATAACTTAGTTAAGTAACACCAGTTCCCCAATGCCACTGTTCCAATGTCAGTTGCTACAGTATATTACTGTGCAAAGCACAAACTCTGATGCTCACTCTTCACTCCACAAATCACCATGTAGATAACAGATTCACATCATGATCAGTGGCCAGTCACGTCCGTGCTTTCAATATCAGTTGGTGATTCTCACTGCGTATTTCTTACTCAGTTCACACCAGTGTGTAGTTGTCTTGCTCCCTTGCCTCCCCATGATGAACCTCTATCAACAATTGGACACTTGAAGAGGGAGTTGATCAAGAAAGGGGAAAGTGCAACAGAGAACCAGAAGGGGATAATGCTGAAAGTGTGGTTGGAATGTAAGGGAATGGAGTTGTAGAAGAAGAAGCTGACCCTGCGAAGCCGGACGACGGGTGTGGCCATTCCAGAGATTCTAGCTGTGCTGCAGCCGGATGTCAGTGAGGGGAACTTAGCAACAGAAATGAAGGAAGTGGTCACGATGAAAAGGTGATTTCCCAGTGACCACAACAACTAACTTACTGCTCACTAAAGGAACTCTTGGAGGTATTTCTCAACAGAGAAAGCACAAAGGATAAAATGTTGGAAGCTGATCCAAACTTAGAAAGGAATGTGACAGTTGGCCGAGGCCTAGAAAAGATGCTCACCCTCTATCTCGAGTCACAGGGCGAGAAGAAGCAGGCAGTCCCCGTTCAAACCACTCAAGTTTTTCTGCTAAAAAAAAAAAATAGTGACTTCTCAGTCTTTCTAATGTTTTAAATTAAAGTGATGAAATAAACATTAACTTTACTATTTTTTTCACTTCGCTATACATGTACAGCCAATGGTAAGAGAGATTTCAATGCTCTGACAAAAACCTTGAAAGATCACAGGATAATCACAATTTTCCCCATTGATTATTCAGATCACTCTGCACAGTTTCATCTTGCACTCCTCTTTCACTCCTGTAAAAATCAGAAATTGCTTGTATATATTAGTAAAAAAAAAAAAAAGAAGTCCTTAGGATGTACATTAACATGCTAATAATATTATTTTAGGGTGGTTGGATTACTGGTGACTTTTAAATTATTTCCTTTTTATAATGTCTCTACAATGACTATAGATTTTTACTACTTAACCTAGTTAGTTAGGCATCTTTTCCTTTAAACGTGTATGTCTGTGTGTGTATATATATATATATTTATCTTTTATTTTAGGGCCACACCCTCAGCATATGGAGGTTCCCAGGCTAGAGGTCCAATTGGAGCCACGCCGGATCCAAGTCCCGTCTTCGACCTACACCATAGTTCATAGCAGCGCCAGATCCTCAAACCACTGAGTGGAGGCCAGGGATCGAATCTGCACCCTCATGGATGTTAGTAAGATTCGTTTCTGCTGAGCCACGACGGGAACTCCATAAATGTATATTTTTGAGCCCGTATAATTGCAAGGATTTTGGTGCGTGCTGGATAGTGAAGGAAGAAAAAAAAGTGATCCTTTCCAACAAGAAGGTCATGGTGCTGTGTAAATATCTACTACTTTACACACAATTTTTACGCTGTATGTCAAGTATAATAAAGATATGGAAAAAAAAAAGGTCAGGAGAACACTGGAGAGAAAACTGAAAACTCCTGCGAAAGTTGGGGAGAGCTTCAGGCTTCTTATACTCCAGCATCCAAATTTTTTACCCCACGGAAAAATAGATCCCAGTTGGCCACAACATTTCATCCTGGAAACTACTAAAACCTAGAGCCCTTTTTCAGATAACCTATTTTAGTTCTAGGCCTTGCAAACAGGGGAAAAAATAAAAGGAAAGCTAACAAAATAAGAGGGAAATACACTAAATCTTTTGCCAAAAATTATTCAGATACTTGCTTTATCTGTTTCCTTGTGACAGTGAAGCTTGACCAGGGGGATCTAGCATTGATTTGTCTTTGTTTTTGTTTTCCACACTGCTTTTTACAAAAGCCAAACTCCTGTAGTGAGAATTTTCAAGATTGAGGAGCACTGAGGCAGGCTGCTCTGCTCTGGGTCCAGGGGTGTGACTGACACAGGCAGCTTCTTAGCATTGTTTATGTTTTGCCTTCAGTTTGGAGAGTTTTAAAATTCAAGTTTTATGTCTCTATGGTGGTTTAAATTCAGTGATGATGTCCCCCGTCACACTGGAGCTGACAGCCCCACGTAGAGACACTTCCCAACATCCATAAGTGGAGTTTGGAAGCAGAAAATCTGAATACGATACGAAAGGCTTGTATGATTGGGCTTTTTTTTTTTTTTTTCTTTCTCTGATCTTCAGTGAATTCTGATTTGTTAAAATGGTTTTATCTTTGATTTGGGACCTCGTGTAGAGCACTTTTCTTACCGAACATGTAATGAGATGGTAACAAATGAGAAATGTCACTGGTGTCTTGGCAGGGGAAGTCTCTTTGTCTCTCTGGTGCTTGCTCCCCAAGACCCTTCTCCAGGAGGCAATGTAGACAGCATTTCCCAAAATGCACTGAGCCTACCATGATCAGGTGGCGATTGTGGGTGGAGTGTCCACGTTGAATCATCTGGTGAAAAGTTATCCCCATTGCTGTTTGCTTTCAACTTTATTCAGTCAAAGACCAAGCCCCCACTCGCCTGAACACTCATTTATCTTCCTTTTTTAATCAAGAACAGGCTGTTGAGCTTTCCAAAGACTAGAATATCCAACTAGAATTTTATATCACTATTTTATGTTTTTCTGTATAGTGGTGATTTACTTATTTAAAAGAAGTAAGTCCCATTAAGGACTTTGTTAAGAAGATTGTATGTGGAGGTCCCATTGTGGCTCGGCAGGTTAAGAACCCAACATAGTGTCTGTGAGGATGAGGGTTTGATCCCTGGCCTCGCTTAGTGGGTTAAGGATCTGGTGTAGCTGTGGCTGCGGTGTAGGCCTACAGCCGCAGCTCTGATTCCACCCCAAGCCTGGGAACTTACATATGCCACATGTGTGGCTATGAAAAAAGAAAAGAAAAGAAAAAGAGAAAAGGAAAGAAAGAAAACAGTAAGAGTGGGTGTTTCATGAATATGGCTAGAAATGTTGCCAGTGGTCTTTGAAGAACTAAAATTTGGAAAATCTATAACTGGAAAAAATCATAGGGTAGGATTCAAGAGGCCTAGATTTATATTTGGGACTCTTCGTAACCAACTCCCAAATATAACTGAGTTTAGGATGGTTGCAGTCCATCAGCCTAGCTATGTCTCAGTATCCTCATCAGTTAAATTTCAGGTTAGGTTGTATGTGATTTGCAGTAATAGCCATCATTGACAGAGCCTTTCTTTTGAACTTGAATGTTCCTAAATAACTTCTATATACCACTGGATCTTCACAACCACCCAGTAAGGGAGGAGGTATTATTAGTCCTACTTTGCAGAAAATGGAGGGAGTTCCCGTCGTGGCACAGTGGTTAACGAATCCGACTAGGAACCGTGAGGTTGTGGGTTCGATCCCTGGCCTTGCTCAGTGGGTTAAGGATCCGGCATGGCCGTGAATTGTGGTGTAGTTTGCAGACGCAGCTCAGATCCCGTGTTGCTGTGGCTCTGGCGAGGCTGGCGGCTACAGCTCCAATTCGACCCCTAGCCTGGGAACCTCCATGTGCTGCAGGGAGAGGCCAAAGAAATGGCAAAAGGACAAAAAAAAGAAAAAAATGGAGCCAAAATACAGAGAGGTTTTGCCCCAAAAGGTTTTGCCCTAACCCTAACCCTAATATGTTGAGTAGATAGCAACCAGGAGTCAAATTCCAGACCCTTCGAGCTTCACCACCAAGATCAACAACCTAGGATCTCGGGAAGCTCTGCAATGTTTGTTTTAAATTCCAGTCTCAATATGTTCATCTACTTCCCCCAGATTATCTTCCAAGCATACATTTTATTTTGTGGAAATAGCTTCAGCCTTAATCTGGACCTTGGGGGTCAAGCAGTGCAGCCGAGTAGCCTGGGGGGAAGATCTCACCATCTGTTGGCTGCCCTGCTGGCTGCAGGATGGGAGCATGAGCCACATCTTCCAGGGCTGTCAGGGGACAGAGAAATCATTTCAGAAGAACCAAGGAGCTTCGGAGCATGGAGGCACCACGGAAGACACTCTCCAAGTACTATGTCCCCAAAGCCGAGATGATCAGAGTTCACCGTGGGTGGTCCTCACCTCATCCCCCCATCTTCCCTCACCTCAAATACACCTTTGTACATTTTTATAATCTAAGAAGTCAGTATGTGTAGTTATGTTTTATACACCTGGTGAAAACTGAAAAAGGTCCTCAAGGTCATTGGCCTTTTCTGGGCCTAACCCCAGGGTGCTCCATCGTGGAAATTCCCAGGCACACTCTGAAATAAGGCATGTTTACTTGAATGAAAGGCCTCAGGAAGGCCAAACATGGAAACTTTGCTTCTGCTCTTAGTTTGCATTTTGAATGAGAAATTTTTCAGAAGGTCCAAATTCAAAAATAAATTTCAAAGCTATTAACATTTTTTTTCATTTTTAAATGAATTTTGTTACATTTATGGTTGTACAATGATCATCACATCCCAGTTTTGTAGATTTCCATCCCAAACCCCCAGTGCATCCCCCCACCCCCCAGCCTGTCTCATTTGGAAACCATAAGTTTTTCAAAGTCTCAAAGCTATTAAAATTTAAACTTAAAAAAATCTTTGCTGGGCCATGTTAGAAAATGATGCTGCCTGTGGCATAAAGAATTAAATATTTCTGTATAGAAATGATCTATGACTTTGTTTCTAATTATTTTTAGGATAGTAAGGTGGTTTATAATAATAAATCGTTTTACCTATTTGCTTCATTTTATTATTAGGGACGGATACATGGCTTGAATAAACTTGACCTGTATTGAGCATCCAAAATATATCTTTTTTCTGGGAGTAATATTATTAGAGAGATGCCTCTGTTGACTTATGTCCTTATTTATTTTGAAATTAAACAAAGTGTAAAGTAATTTTATTTTAAACATATGCACAGATTCTAGAGCATGTGGGCATGGAAGGCTGATGTTAATGCTTACTGGCATTAAGGTACCATTCATACTACATTTTTAATCCTCAGATCACTTTGGAAGGCTGACTGTTGATGGTTTTAGAATGTGGAATGTACTGATTCCTTGCCTTTCCCATATCTCATTGAGCACAAATTACAATATGCATGTTGGAGAATTAAACTTTGAGAAACATATAGTGTATCTTCTAGATCAAATGCAGGAAATGCATTCTGATACGTCTCTTTAAACTTACCTTCGGCATAACTTTCTTGTGCTGTAAATATTATTATATCACAAGAAAAATAATTATTACAAAGTTGCCAGTGACCAGCAGGAGCTAGAACAAACCAGGATAAACCAAACATTCTAAGTTCCTACATCACAGAGATACATAGATAGCAATGAGAGAGGAGCCACGGAAGCACCACTTACCAAGCACAGACATTAAATAACGTGTCAGTGACATGTGTTGAAAAAGGATGTGAGTACATCCCGCAGGATTGTGAAGAAACCACTCTGGGAGTTGTATGTTGATGTGGGGATTTGTGCATAGTTTTCCAAGGTGGATACAGTCATTCAATATCACTGTCTTTCTGTTGAGCAACAATATTCCTTCAGTAAGGGTGTGTGCAGACCAGATACACAGGGAAGAGGAGCAGATGCATGGACTCGGGGGTTACCTTCAACAGAATGATGACGAGGAAAATGATTTCCAGACTTGCTTTAGAAAAACTAAATCAAACTAAGAGGTGCGTTACAAGTGGAGCACATAGTCCATGGTTACCCCATCATGACAGTCCTGGCAGTGTGTCTTCGTTATCTGTGTGCATATCTACCACCCACCTCCGTCAACACTGAGCTCTCACTGGAAAGGTCCTGTGTCTCTGATTCTTCCTTGCGTCCTTGTCACCTCGAATAGTGTCTGACACAAATTGAGTACAAAGTAATTGTTTGAATGAATGAATCCATTCATCTATTGATTAATGGGTGACCCAGGTCATTGAGATGGTTATAAGTAGCCAAAATTCATTTGGCATCATTGGCATCTAAAAGGAACTCTATGGGAGTTCCCATCCTGGCTCAGTGGAAACAAATCTGACTAGTATCCATGAGGACTCGGGTTCCATCCCTAGCCTTGCTCAGCTGGTTAAGGATCTGGTGTTGCCGAGAGCTGTGATGTAGGTGGCAGATGCGGCTCAGATCTGGCATTGCTTGCATGTGGTGTAGGCTGGCAGCTGCAGCTCTGAGTTGACCCCTAGCTTGGGAACCTCCATATACCATGGTGTGGATCTAAAAAGACAAAAAATAAAAAGAACTGTATGGCCAGATAAGAGGTGATTTCAAGATCTTCTGTGGCTCAGAGGCCAAGTTAAGGAGACAGATTTACAGGAACGAAAGCATGCATATTAGTCTGAAACAAATATGTGTCCTAATGAGTTATATGTGAAAGTTGATAATTAAGTGTATGTTATAGTAATTCATCTTAAATTGGTCTATAGCTCACTATAATTTGGATATAAAACAAAAGGCTGAAATCTTGCTGATTATCCCAGGGACAAACCCTTTAGTCACACTTTGCAACACTGGCTTTTTCTCTTGGTTCTTCTGAGAAAGGAACTGAGGGATTCTCAAATGTTAAAATAATGATTTCCAGTCCATACCAAATGAATCACCATCTCTGAGGCTGGGAAGCAGTATATTTTTAAAAAATCTCCAGAGTCAAGTACTAATGGATTAAAATTTGGGAGAAAAAAAAGTAATATGAAGACACATTTAGGAATAATCCAAGAGGTTAAACCCTGGATAGAAATTAGGATAATGGGTTGTGACCCATTAATAGGGCTTAAAGTGGATTTAGTGGGTTACGCCAAACAGTAAAAAAGAAATAAAATAAAAGAGAAGATATCAAAGTACATCACACATAGTAAAATAAGTATTGTTCCATGACTTTTAGTTACATCTACATATTCATATATTTGTAATGTGCATGTATATTATGTATCATAATATATGCATTGGATCAAAAGTACAAAATGTTGGTCTAGGATGATGGTAAAATATAGCAAGATTGTTATTTTGCAATCAGTATGAGGTCTCCAAAGTACACCTTGGTTTATTAATCAAAACAAATCTCGGGAGTTCCCGCCGTGGCCCGGTGGTTAACAAATCTGACCAGGAACCATGAGGTTGCGGGTTCAATCCCTGGCCTTGCTCAGCGGGTTAAGGACCCGGTGTTGCCGTGAGCTGTGGTGTAGGTTGCAGATGTGGCTCGCATCCCACATTGCTGTGGCTGTGGTGTAGGCTGGCGGCTACAGCTCCGATCAGACCCCTAGACTAGACCCCTAGTCTGGGAACTTCCATAAGCAGCAGGAGTGGCCCTAGAAAAGACCAAAAAAAAAAGTCTCTTTTGTTTAACTCTCATTTCAGACGTCTTTGGTCAGGTTATGTTATGGTAGCAAATAACCCAGTGGTTTACAGTTGAAAGATTTCTTTCTATTCACTCTATATATTCACTATGAGTCATTGTCTTCATTCAAGTTTCCAGATTTAAGGAGTGTGTTCAATAGAGGGCATTTTTTACTTATGTCAATAGGAAGAGAATGTGATAGCTCAGAAAGCCTCTGCTGGGAAGTGACGTGCGTCACTGCTCACAGATCATTGGCCAAAGAGAGTCACATGGTTAAGCCTGGCATCAATGGGGCATCAATGAATAATGCTCTTAGAGGAAAGAATAGTGGATAATTTGAACACTACTGCAATTTATCACAGATCTTAAGCGATTTCCTTAGAATTTATGTTTAAAGAGAGAGTTCCCATGTGGCTCAGTGGGTTAAGGACTCCCTGGCCTGGGAACTTCCACATGCCATGGACATGGCCCAAAAAAAATGTGTTTAAGGAATATCAAATCCTTATATTCTTTTTTTTTTTTTTGTCTTTTGTCTTTTGAGGGCCATACCAGCGGCACATGGAGTTTCCCAAGCTAGGGGTCTAATCGGAGCCTACACCAGAGCCACGGCAATGTCAGATCCGAGCTGTGTCTGCGAACTACACCACAGCTCATGGCAACGCCAGACCCCCCAACCCACTGAGCGAGGCCAGGGATCGAACCTGAAACCTCATGGTTCCTGGTTGGATTCATTTCCACTGAGCCACAATGGGAACTCCTCTTTTTTCTCTGGATTTTACTGAGATATTGTCAAGAATTAGTTGGCCTTGAGCCTTTGGGGTAAATACCACTGGTTATAGTCTGTGATAATTTAAGTGCCCCAAACCCTTTAGTCTCTGTCATTTTGTTACAAATAATGCAGCTCTCTGAGTTGGTGGTACTATAGGCTAAACTTTCTGGGACTTGGATATCCTCATCTTTTCTTTTGCTTCAGATGCTTTTTTGTTTTTGTTTGTTTGTTTGTTTGTTTTGGCCCTGTATTAACTTCCATCAACCAGAGGTGATTTTTAAAAAACAGACATTAAACTCAACTAAGATTCAATTTGGTAAGTTTCTAGAGCTACCTCTTGAAATCTAGAAATGGAAGAAAGGTATGGGTAGCATTTGCAACCCTTTAGCTACCACACTCTGGCTGGTGTCAAGTGGCTCATTTTGTTTCTAGAGAATTAATGCTGTTTCCAAAAATTAGCTCTCCTATGGCTCATTCAGGTAACCAGTGTTGAATATGGAAATTAGATTTTTGTTCATACAAGTTTATTACATTATAGTTTATGAATCACAGTGGCTATGTGCCAGACTTCCTTTCAAGCTAAGCAGCCTCTTTGCTATGCTGCTCCAGCTGAGTCTGTTATTTGAAGTGTTTCTTCATCTTGGCTCATTTAGTCACAAACAGAAGTTGCCCTATGGGAGATAACATCTTATGTTTATTTACTTTATAGCATTATCACCTCTGGGCTCACTGCAAGTGAAAAAACCTATCAGAAAAGAGAAAAATGTGATTTCAGAAAGTCAGGACTCCTTTAACCCTGACAGGTGCCTGTCTTCTCTTAGATAGTGTAGGCAGAAAAAACAAAATATTGGATTGGAAGTCAAGGGATCTAGTCCCTGATCTTTTTTGCAACTTTGTGATGATTTGACCTTGAACAAATTATTTTACTTCTCTGATTCTATTTCTTTATATGTAAAATTCCATGAGCCTTCCCAGACTCTCCCAGTTTCAGGGCCCTGTTTTACTTTATTTTGCAGAAAGCATACAGAGTGTTCAGCAAAATCCTGAAAGAAGAGATTTTTATTTAGAAAATATGAAAATAAAAAAATCTATACCTTCATATGTAGAAATGGTACAAAAATTGCCCACAACATCTTGAGATTTGAATATAATGCTTAAGTTCTATTAAATAATCCTTGCTTTTTCTTTACCTGATAACAAATTTAAATATAATTTTGGTATATTTCATTTAAAGACTCTTCTGATAATTGAAATATGAAATTAATCATTCAAGATGCCTTCTTTTTTCAGAACATTCATTTGAGAGATGATTTACATATCATGAAATTCATCCATTTTAAATGTACAATTTGATGAGTTTCAGTAAATTGATGCAGTTGTGCAGCCTTCACCACAATCCTGTTTAGAGCACGTCCATCAACCAAAAAGTTTCCTTATGCCTGTTTTCATTTAATCTCTGTTCCTACTGTCAACCCCAAGGGAGAACTGATATGCCTTCTACCTCTATTTTTAACTTTTCTAGAAATTTCTTATAAATCAAATCATGTGTCTGACTTCTTTCTCCTAGCATAATACTTTTGAGGTTTATCAATGTTGTTGCATACATCTGTGGTTTAGTCCTCTTACATTGCTGAATAATATTCCATCATGTAGATATACTGCCTTTTGTTTATCTACTCACTAGCTGATCGACATGTAAATTGTTCATAATTTGGGGCAATTGTGATGTTTGTGTGGACGTAATACTTTCATTTCTTTAAGGCAGAGATACCTGGGGGTGGAATTGCTGGTTTGTATTGTTAATATGTGTTTAACATTATAAGAAACTGCCCAACCCTTTTCCAAAGTGACCGTACTATTTCGTATTCCCATCAGCAGTGTATAAAGAGTTCCAGTTCCTCCTTATTTATTTATTTATTTATTTATTTATTTATTTATTTATTTATTTCATCTTTTACGGCTGCACCCTCGGCATATGAAAGTTCCCAGGCTACGGGTTGAATCAGAGCTGCAGCTGCTGGTCTACACCACAGCCACAGCAATGCAGGGTCTGAGCAGCATCTGCCACCTACACCACAACTCATGGGAATGCCAGTTACTTAACCCACTGAGTGAGGCCAGGAATCGAACCTGCATCCTCATGGATACTAGTCAGATTCCTTACCGATGAGCCACACAGGAACTCCGAGGCCACAATGGGAGCTCCTCTTCCTTATTTTTGCCAACACTTGATACAGCCATTCCTCTTGATTTTTGCCATTCTAATGAGTGAGTAGTAGTATGCCACTTTACCTTTTAATTTGTAATTCCCTGAAGTTTAGTCATGTTGAGCATCTTATCATGTGTTTATTGGACATTTATATATCTTTTCTTGGTGAAATGTCTATTCAAGTATTTTGCTCATTTTTATTGGATTGTCTTATTATTTAGATTTAGAAGATTTCTTAATATATTTATCCCTGATTTTCAAGGGACTTTTCATGCCATAAGCACACGCACGTGCACACACACGTGCACACACACACACTGCTTTTTCTTTCATATTCATGCTTTGAAATAAAATCCTTTGAAAGTAACAGGATGGAATTTTGAATTCTAGGAAAGAATAAAAATGAATTTTAAATGGTCATTAACAATCATTACATATTACATTAGTATTTTGAGGAGTTACCTGTAAGCTTTCAAAGAGGTAGAATGGTCATTTACAAACCTAATAGTGGCTTCTTCTTCTTCTTCTCCTTTTTTGTTTTCGTTTTTGTTTTGTGCCCTATTTATAAAGGGAAAAAAAAAACACCTTTTATAGATGTATCTGAGTTCCGTTAAAATCCAAACTCCAGGTCTTTCTGAGGAAGGTTAGGGAGGTATCTGAGAAACTAAAAGAGATATCAGAGTCCTTGCTTTTTGCAGTGAGATGCTCTACCCCTGAGCTCTACCCTCTAGAGTCCTTGCTTTTTTAATGCCTTTTATTCCATTGAGAGTTAACACATTTGCTTTCTGAAGGGTGGTCTCTGGAAAGAATTAATGTATTACTGACACTTGCATCACTTTGTTCAAGTCCTAGTTCAAAATACACACACACACACACACACACACACACAGAGTTCCCCAAATGAAAAACAAGAATCTATCTATACCTCACTTCTCTCTGCCAATTCTCCCAAATCTTATCAGCCCTAGAGACAAGATACTATCACTTAGAGGAATATTGGAGTAATTTGGGGAACAGCACAGTGAAATAATTAAATCCCTTACTCCACCCTGAAATTTTACCTGAAAACTTGCACACCTATAGAACCCCTCATTTTTTTCCCTCCTGTCTGACTACTAATGTCACCATTCCATTTTGTGATCATATCCTCTATCTGTTCTCACCTCCATAAATAGTAATGAACTCAATGTTTTTTTATCTGCACACATTGCTCCAAATGACTTTGGCAATATAATCTCTCAAAAATCATAATTAAGACAAAATCAGTTAACTATTTATAGGAAATGTATTTACATGTATCTATGTACTATGTTCTATTCCCAAAGCCCCTCAAGCAAAATTAGGTTTCATAAAAGATACAGCCTCATCCATTTGACTAGCAAAGAGAGGTAGCTCATTAAAATGATGAGGCCCCCTTCTAATCACAGTTTGGTGAAGTCCACCAGCCTCACCAGCACATGCACAGCCTTGTGTTCAAATGTGAAACGTTGAGGAAAGCTTCCACCATGAAAGAGAGAAACTATGACAGTGAAACAGAAGAAAAAAAAAAAGGAAACTTAGAGGAAACAGAAAAATATCCCCCACCAAACTATGTTTAATAGACTTAGAAAGATAGAAGGAATTACATTTATAAAACAGGAATGGAATTAATTTGTATAAGGTATAAGCAGAGAGTATAAAAGATCACTTAGAAATTAGAAATCTAAGAGGAGAAGAAATAAAATAATACCTGAAAGGGATAAATTCAAGAAATTCTCTTGTTGCCTGGATTAAAATAAAAATTGATGGAAAATAAGAGGGGAGCTATATGAAAATTCCAGAACCATAATGAGATCTATTTTCTTTCTTTTTTTTTTTTTTTTTTTTTTTAGTTAGGGCCACACCTGTGGCATATGGACGTTCCCAGGCTGCAGCTGCCAGCCTGTGCCACAACCTCAGCAATGTCAGATCTGAGCTGCATCTGCAGTCTACACTACAGCTCATGGCAATGCTGCATCCTTAACCCACTGAGTGAGGCCAGGGATCAAACCGACATCCTCATGGATACTAGTTGGGTTTGTTACTGCTGAGCCATGACGGGAGCTCCTGAAAGCGATTTTCGAGAGTGCTGAAAAAGATTGATAAGAGTTAGTGATGGGGACATAGAAAACAAGGCAACCACAGAAACAAAGCAATTGAACACTACCTAAGTGATGATCATAGTAAAAACAGTGAAAATTGATTTTGCAAAACAAGTGGAAGGGTGCACATAAAAGGGAACAGTTAGCAAAGGACACTGCAGGAATTATGTTTAAAATATGTAGAAGTTTTTCTTTACTAAAACTTTAGAATTTGCAAGACGATATTAGAATTGTCTGTGTATATCTTCTGTGTCCGATATTGTTATATTAGTGATGATGGAGTTCCTGAAATAGTGGTACATTCCTTTTATGCAGTGACTTAAAATCACCAGCCAAAGTTAGGAACCGGTATTTGGGAATGAATGGTACTTGCCATTTCTAAAAGCCCTCCAATCCATGACAATATCAAAAGGTTGCCTTTCTCAGTGCTCTGTGCTGTATTACAAATGTAGAGATACTGTTATCTTTTGCTATGTTAATATTTTACCCAATGTTAAAATATGCTTCTGCATTATGAAGCAGATGTAGCATATGGTCCTTGGGCTTTTCATTAGCTTCCCACCTCAGCAGACTAGAGTACCCATGAATTATCTTTCCTATGGTTCTGATAAGCTGGGCTTGATCATTTTAATGTTGGCCTTGAGAATTTGGAACTTGGTTTCTTCGTTGGCTTAGATTGATGACATGTTATTTGATAACTTGTCTAAGCATTTATATATTGTTGGCATTGATCTCAGTATTGTCACTACCAAGGTTTTCTGGGCTAGTCCTCTGTCATAATTTAGTTTCCACAAAACTGGATTCTGATTTTTTATTAAATGTTTCAAAATCAAATGATTTAATCAAATGTAAGAAATGATGAGTTAATGGAATTGATATCTCTTCCATGGAGTCCAATCAAATCCTGTCTGTAAAATAAATTAGCAACTGAGCATCTCAGAAATTACAAATTCAGTTGCATGGTTTTCTATTTTAATTAAGGAAGTGAAATAACTTTCCATTATGAATCGATTTCCCTCTTTTAGAATTGTCTAGGCTGTCTAAACACGTTTGACTGGCTTCCTCCTAAAATCCAGGGCTCTTCTTAGCCACTTTTGTTCTTTTAAGTGTATTTACTCAGAGAATATAAAGTCTGAGAAATATAAGAAGGTGATTCTGGTGCCCAGTTCCTTATCAGCAAATCATATACAGCAGCCCTAAACCAAAAGCTAAATTAGGCACATAAAGGAAGTATGCCAGCAAATGGGAAAAAAAATTAAAAACCAGTACTCTCTTGAAGACTTTCAGGAAAGGGGAATCAGGAGAAAGCCATGGCTGTATTTGTATTTTAAAAGAGCCCTGGCAGTAACGTGAAGATGATATGATAATGATGATGATGATGATATGATAAGGATAGCAGCCAACACTTAGTGTTTACTATGTGAAGTTGTTGTCCTCAGTTCTTTACCTGCACCAACTTACTTAATTCTCACATGAGGAAAGTACAGTAGTATGTCCATTTTACAGACAAGGAGCCTGAGGCACAGATAAATTGGCCAAAGTCACCAAACGAGTGGCTGTTTGCAGAGACCCGAATCTGAGCCACACGGTGTAGCAAGATTAATCAGGAATTAACAGGAGGCTGTTGCAGCAGTGAACACAAGAATGGATGAGGCCTTGACCTATGCCCTAATTAGCCCAGGGTCAAGTTCATAAAGTATATCAGTATTGTGGTCATTGTTTGCAAAGCCTGCTTGAGACTCAGTTAACTTTTCAATGATAGTTTTATAAAATAAGCCTTGACGTTGTTTCTGTGGTGCCAGCCTGACCTGGGCATTCCTCCCACCTTTAAAAAAAAAAAAAAAAAAGAATTCAATCATAGACTTCTCAGAGTAAAATCCTACACGGATGAGGTTTGACTTCTTAGCCAAAGAGGCATTTACAAATCACTCACTCGATCAAGGCATTAGTATAAATCTGCTAATGGAATCGAGTTGAGAAAGCACATTGTACAGACAAGCTTTGTTCAGATCACACAATTGCAGAGGTGACCTGACAGTGATAGATTCAACTGGAATATGGCTTGAAGAGTTATTCTCTAGGGCGTGAAAATACCTTTAGTCATATTCATGTTAGTTTTGCTCTGATTCCATGCCAGTAATGGGGAAATTTGTGACCATTAAGCAGGGCTTGCTTTCACATTGTCATTCCTTTTTTTTTTTTTTTTTTTTGGCTTTTTCGGGCAGCACCTGAGATATATAAAAGTTCCCAGGCTAGGGGTCGAATCAGAGCTTTAGCTGCTGGCTTGTACCACAGCCACAGCCATGCCAGATCCTTAACCCACAGAGCGAGGCCAGGGATCAAATTTGCATCCTCATGGATACTAGTCAAGTTCATAACCTGCCGAGCCACGGTGGGAACTCTCCATTTCCTCTTTTGATCAAAAGTGCTTGAATAGTGAATATCTTTGCTACTGGGAAATTAAGTCAAGTTTTCAGTCAGGTGCCATCCTGATAGAGACAAAACATCTCAAGAGCAAAGGCCTTGTTTATGACCCCCAAGTTTAACAGACCTTCCTAGTGTGGTACAAAAGTTACCAAAGAGCAAAGAATAGAATCATTGATAGACCGAAAAGTGGCATATTTAGCCAGGGATTTTTCAATGATTTTTGTCAGGCGGGGGTTGTGCGAACACCAGATGCCAATCACAGAGCACCAGTGGATTTGCAAGATTAGAGGACTGGGGAAAAGATAAAGGTTAAGCACAGGGTACAATAGAGATTACTTATGGTAATGAATTGTATAATTTTTCTAGACAGCATTGGATTAATGTCATCCTGAAAAGAGATTACAGTTGGTCTGATTCTTGCAGTAAACAAATATTAAGCAGATCATACATGTACAACATATGAATGGAGAGTCCTAAAGCTTATATGATTTGTCATTTACAAGGAGAAACAATTAACCCATTCCCTAACTGTGCACATGGATGCACTGGCGTTTTGTGAAGGGGTGGAGGTGGTGACCTCTACTAGGCTTCTTCCTCTGAGTGGAGCCTCAAAGACTATCAGGTTGTCATCACCCAGTAGCCACACCCTCAGTTGTGAAGAGCACCCCACCCTCCCGTGGCTGTCATGGTAACCAACTCTGCCTGCCTCCTGTGCATGCTGTCTGGACCCTGGAGGAAGTGATGGGGGATCCAGGCGGTGCCTATGTCCATACTTTGTGAATTACAGAGTCAGACCCCAGGGTCTCCTCTTCTCTTTTCAGGTGTGGCTGGGCTGGGTTCTGCTCGTCCTCAGGGTGAACCTCTGGGGTTCCACTTGCTTGCCTTGGGAATGTTGTGCTCATTTTTAGAATCAGCCTCTGATTCATTTGCAGAGTGTAGTTTTTGCCATCAACTACTTTTTCAAAGACAGTGCCGTCTGTACATGGCTTTTGTTTTCACACTAAAATTGCATTTTCTTTAAATTTCCAAAACCATACACGGAGAAGGGCACACACATTCTTTCCAAAAAAGGTTACAACCTCTGTCTAATCATGAGAAAACATCAGGCAACCCAAATCGAGAGACAGTCTACAAAATCAAAGACAGATACTCTTCAAAACTCTTCAGCATGTTTTTGTCATGCAAATCAGAAGACCAAAGAGCCAAGCCCCTGTCGTTTTACTATCTCAAAATAACAACCCTTAACATCCTAAGTATACCAGACCTTTCTCTTTGCATTTATAGTCCTTTTTTTTTTTAACGAAAACAATATTATTCTGCTATGCCTGTGGTTATGAAACTGCTTTATTGACTTCAGGGTAAACTGTGATTAAATTTCTCTAGAAAGTAATTATTGATGGGCTGGCTCCAAGGGCCATGTCAGACAGCAGCCACAGTGTCTGTATCAGGGGATAAGGACTCTCACGGTGTCATTGCTGCTCCCCTTCTTCACACTCTGGAGCCCTGGGCACCACCAACTCAGTCTACCCGGTCTTTGTAGTCAGGGTGTTGCTCTGGGCAGCTCGCTTCCTCATCCTCTTGAGCTGCAGGCATACAGGAAACTTGCCTGCTGAGCCCCAAAGGACCTCCCATGCTGGAATTAAGGATGGGAGATTTCTTGAGCAGGTTTTCACACTCAGTGGACAAGTAGAAGGAACTCTGGTGTGCACCACTCAGTACCCGTCCCCCCAGCTCCTTTAAGTTCTGTCCATCTAAAGGACTCCAGGACCAGTGTATTTCTAGAATGACTCTCAGCTCCGCCCAGCCACTGCACAGCCATCTTGCTTTGTCCCCAACAGCACAAAGGGGCTGTCACATGAGGCACCCACTTACTGCCAAAGGTGATTCATGGCTATAGCCAGAGTCTGCAACCTTGATGTTCAGGTCAGTGTCCAGGAGCAGGTTTTCTGTCTGCAGTACCACAGTGGACATTCTCTAGCAGAATTTGCCTGAGGCCTCTTTCTCTTTCATGCCACCATGATTCACTAGGTAAGGGGATTGTGTTCTCTCCATTATGCCAAATAATTTGATGATGTTGGGTGATCCAAGGCCTTCATTATCTTGACTTTGTGGGGTAGCCTCTTGAGCCCCAGAAGCTCTGCTGGCTCGTGTTAGTGATCTTTACAGACACCTTTCCCGGTAAGGAGCAGCCTCACCTGGGAGCAGGTACCCTTGTCCAGGGTCATTATCCACTTAGTTCTCCTCCTCCTTGGCAGAGATGGCCAAAGGGCCTCACAGCAGATTTGCCCTTACTGCAGAGACAAGGTGTCCCTAAGGTCAGCTTAAAACTGAGAAAAGCTGCTAAAACACTTGATCCAAATCGCCTCAAAAGAAAATCACTGCCAAAGCCCACCCAGAAGACTGATCTTTATAATGGAAATCAATGTACAGGGCCAGATATAAATGAAGATGAATAAACAACAAGTATTAACACATTTATTTTTAAAATGAGGAAAAGGAATAAAGAAAAATGAGAAAACAACAAAAAGTAAAGAAAAAAAGAAAAATGAGGAAAAAATAAAAAAGGAGAAGAATCAAAAAGAGTAAAGAAAAGGTGAAAAAAAAAACAGTCAAAAACTCCACAAAAAGAAAGAAAAGGAAGGAGGGAAGGAAGGAGGGAAGGAAGAAAAAGAAAGAAAGAGAGAAAGGAAGGAAGGAAGAAAGGAAGGAAAAGAAAAAGAAAGAAAAAGCCTGCAATGCCAAGGAAGAAACTAAGTTTGGTCAAAGTTCCTCAGGTCACTGAAAACCAGCTTTCTGAGCTAAAAGATGCAGAATAACTTAGTCCAGGCAGGGTCTTAAAAAGGTGCCTGGAATTCCGAATCAGTGGCTCCTTATGAGGTCAGAGCGAGAAATGGTCTAGCAGGACTGAGGATAACCCACAGCGAATATTCTCACTTTTTGGTTTCTAGAACTTTTTATTCTTAAAAAAAAAAAATGTTGTAGATTGTACCAGTTTACACACTGACCAATCCTAATACTTAGAATCACCTGTCTTTAAAAAACAAAACAAAACAAAACAAAAACCCTTAAAAATGGAAACTGATGTGCTTCTTGCTTAAAATGCATTATATATATGCTTTATTTGATGGGGCAGTTTGAAGTTTACCAAAAAAAAAAAAAAAAGAGGAAATTGCAGAGAGTTCCCAAAACCCACTCCTGACCTCCCACCCCCTCAGTTTTCTCTCTTATTAACATCTTGCATCATTATGGTACATTTGTTACAATTGAACCAACATTGATTCATTACTGTTAACGCAAGTCTAAAGTTTGCATTGTGTTGTACAATATGTGGGTTTTGACAAATGTATAATGACATGTTTCTGCCATTACAGAGACATACAGAAGAGTTTCACTGCCCTAAAAATCCTGTGCTCCACCTGCTCACTCTGCTCTCCTTACCCGCTAACCAGTAGCAACTACTGCTCTTTTAATCATCTCTGTGGTCTTGCCTTTTCCAGGCCTTACAGTTGTAATCATACAATATGTAGAGTGTTCACTTAGCAATATGTAGTCAAGTTCCCTCCAAGTCTTACTACGACATGATAGCTCTCTCACTTTATAGTTAATAATTCTGCACTGTGTGGACTTACATGTGTTTGTATTAGGTTCGCTGAAGGAGGAACACACCAGGCCAAGTTAGTAAAGCAAGGGAGATTTTTTAAGGCATCCGAAACGGGTGGGCTGAGTAGTTATTCTTATAAAGGGTTGTCATGGGAAATTGCGACGAGGATCTATGGTGGGAACTTGTGGCAAGGACAATGAGAGGAAGGTTACACAGTTTGAGGAACTGGAGGGGGGAGGGGGGCGGGGGTCGAGTCCCATGACCAAGTGATTGTGGCAGGGATAATTATAGGGGACGGGAAAAATTACACGATGTGAGAAGATGGTTGGGGTTGGAGTCTCACGACCAGGTACGTGCAGCAGCAGGAGTTCATCTTTGTAGGTGGTTGATCTTTGCAGGCCGTTGTTTCTGTAGACCATTGTCTCTTGCTGTCCAACTCTAACAGCTTCATGCCAAAGGAGGGGCTTCTTCCGTTCTCCTGGGAACCTACCAGTTGTTTACCCATTCACCAGTTTAAGGACATCTGTATTGCTCCCCAGTTTGGGCAATTATGAAGTTGTTGTAAAGCTGTTGTGAAGATTTGTGTGCAAGATTTTGTATCGGCACAAATTTTCACCTCATTTGGGTAAATACTAAGGATCGTGATTGCTGGGTTGTGTGGTAAGGGTATGTTTAGTTCTACAAGAAGGAGCCAGCCATCTTCCAGAGTGGCTGTACTATCTTTCATTCTCAACACTAGTGAAAGTTCCTGTTGTCCCACAACCTTGTCAGGATTTGGGGCTATCAGTGTTTTAATTTTAGCCACGCTAATATATGTGTGGAGACATTTAATTTGCAATTCCCTCATACGTAGGATGTGGAGCATTTTATATGCTTTTTTGCCATCCGCATGTCTTCCTGGATAAGAGATTTGTTCAAATATTTTGCCCATTTTCAATGTTTTTCTTACTGTTGAGCTTTAAGAGTCCTTTGTACAGATTGGATACTAGTCTTTTGTCTAGTAACGAGTTTTGCAAAGATTTTTCTTCCAGCCTGTAGCTTGGGTTTTCATTCTCTCAACAGTGTATTTGGCAGAACAAAATAATAATTAATGGGTTTAATTAATTAATAACTGGTTAGTAATTAATGACCAGTTAAATGGTGAGAATGGTAAGCTCAGACTCTGTAAGTTCACTCTATTTGTATTCTTTCTCAAACATTAAACAATTATTGAAAACCTGTGATTTGTAAGGTGCCAAGTCGGGCTTGTGAATTCAGAGAGTTATAAAGAAACAGACTTTGACTGGAATTCCTCTTTGTCTCTTATCTTTCTCAGATAGACCCAGATTTTCTCAGGTTTGTTTTCAGTTGACCCAGGTTCTCCAGGTGCTGAGATCATTCTATCATTTGATGTCTAAGTACTTTTATTTATACAAATGCTCTAAATAAACGTTTCTGACATGCCTGGGACGTGCAAGCTCCCCTTTTAGCTCCTATGGGACTGGTTACATAGCGAGATGGGGAGGTGGGTCCCTGACTCTCATCCTCCCTGCTGTGCTTTGCCTCCTGCACTGGCTGTCCTCCACCCTCTCCTCCACCCCATGGAGTCCCTCAGCTGGATGCTGCCCTAAGTCCTCCAGTTTTTCCATTGCCATGGCCATGCCTTTATGTGATGTGATAACAGATTCACACTGAATGTTTTGACGTGAAAAGGGCCGTGCGGCTCCCAGGCCAGCAAACAACTTCTTAGAGTTGAAGACTGGTCATGTTGGTGTCTATGAACAACCAGCCCCAGCCTACACTGTCACGGTCCTTTTCACAGAGTCCCAGTTTACCATGATATGGCATCATTGTATTGCCCCCTCTTCTTCCACTTCCTTTATTTCTCTTGCTCCTTAATGCTGCCCCCCCATTCCTATTTGCATTTTATACAGAGAAATGTTATTAACTCTTGGATCAGGTCATGCCCAGAGAACCTCATCCTAAACAAATATACCAGGTGACGTTGTCCTGAGTAAAGATCCTTCTTTCCTTGAGAAGGTCAGCTCTTTGCATAGAGACTTTGTGCCAGTTCACCTGAAGTTATCGCATCCATGTATATCTGCCCACTTAAGATCTTCATTCAGCCAGTGATCTGGAGGTTGGAGAATTCCTTGCTTCAGTCCTGAGCAATTCCATGAAAGGTGTAGATAAGCAGGGAAGTTTGACGAATGAAAGTGTTCAGGCTGAGCAAAGCCACTCCGGTGTGCTGCTTGCAGAATGTGAATAGCAGGAAAACTAACCCTGCTCTGTGTGCCAGTTGCTTGCAAATACTCCATCTCAGCCCGATTGGTAAATCTCTAAACTTAATGTTATTATTCTCATTTTTAGGTGGAAAAACTGAGCATCTCCATAGCCAGAGTACTGGATTTAACATTTTCTAGGATGCGTCAGATATGCAGAAACGTAACTTCAGTTGTTTATAACTGAACTCCAATTTCTAGGCCCCTGTTTCTGCCGATGGTAGAAAACACTATTTCCAGTGAAAATAGTTTCGTCACTCTAGTTTAAAGCTTGGTCTCTTTTGTAGAAAGATTAAATGAGATTTGGAGGTCTTCCTTCCCCTTCCTTTCTGTTGATCTGGTGATGCCTGTTGCACAGGTGTTCATGCTGGTCGTCTTTGGCCTCCTGGGGGTGCCTCCTGGCAAGGGTTTGGGGAGTGGTCCTCCACCTTTGCATCCCTTCCTGAAGCACCCCAGTTGGTTGTAATTCACCTAGGTTCCAGGGAAAGCAAGGCATGTAGTTCTGTGTTTCCTTGGCCCCACATGGGTGCTCATTGAGGCTGCTAGGTTGCCAAAGCTCAGTCACTCCACACAGAGATGCCCCACTCAGACACGTCCACATAGTCCTCTTTTGGGACCTTTCATCCACAGCCCTGAACGGAGGCTCCCTCTCCCCATTATCCTGAAGAACATGTTGATTCGCAACTCTTTAGAGTTGTGGGAACATTTTTAGGGATCCTGGTACCCATGTTGGAGCCAAAAAAGAGTGGAGGAATAAATTTCTGAAGTTCTCTCGTGGTGCCGCAGCTAGGTTAAGGATCCAGCATTGTCACTGCAGCGGCTTGGGTGGATTCCTGGCCCAGGAACTTCCACATGCTGCAGGTGTGGCCAAAAATAAAATAAAGAAAAAGAACACAGTTCTAAGTGACCCCATGAGGCACATTACATTTTCTAATTAAGTAGCTTTCAAAGTAAGTCAAAGACACCCAAGACAGAACAGCTTCAAAAGTGCCTTGGTCAGCAGCAAAATTTGTTTGAAAGGTTGGTTTTATCATCAGATACTGCAATGCACTTCAGTTATGTGGTTTGTGAAATCTTAACCACACACACAAAGACAATCTTTATTAACTGGGAAAAATTAAGCAATTACTAGGGTACTGTTATAGATATTAGGTGACCTGATACAAATATATTGTCTTTAAAAACTTGTCAACAACACATAATTGTGTTCTTCCTGAGCTGCTCTGCAAGCAGGGTTGCTCGTCACTTGCTTGGGAGGTTGTTTCAATAACCAAGACTCCTAGTCTAGAATGATCACAGGGAAAAAAAGGAAAAGAAGAAATGACTTTGACAAGTATAGCTTGCTTTGAAAAGCACTGGGCTTTAGAGGTCTAAGGAACAGTGTGTGATGGGTCAAATCTTGTACCTGTTTATTTATCTAAAGGTGTAACACAAAGTTGAATATCATATACTTAAGAACCAGGTATTCTATGTTGGTCTACTCTTTTCCATTTTATATGCTTCTTTTTCATCAAAGGAAACAGTCTTAAATGTCTTTCGTATTTTCTGGCTATGGTATGTAATTAGATTCTTCCCTACTATTTGTTTCCAAATAGATTTGAAGTATTGATGTGTCCTGCAACTTGTATGAAAGAACTTGTGAGCCGTGAGGCAGGAGTCTATGAGTAGAACTTGGGTTTAGTCATTGAGAGCCTTTGTAAGCTTTAGTTTGTATAATTTACAAGATACGTCCTTGTAGTCTCTTAAATAGCAATCTTTGAGGAAATGTGTATTGTTCGAGTGGGCAAAAGAGGGGTTAGGGACCATTGATTTGGGTTTTTTTTTTTTTTTTTAGTTACCCACTATTGCTCCATGAGCCCTTCCTCTTAAGCTTTGGAATTTGAGCAGCCCCAACAAGCACTAAGCATCCTTTGCCCTCACTCAGCAGTGAGCAGTCGGCATCTCATTGTCAAAGTCACAGAACATGAGAGACACAAATAGCAGTATTTGTGCTGTGCCAGGTGTCAGCAGGCCCTTCTGGATCATTATGGAAGTGTCTTTCCTCCCTAAATAATTTTTACAAATGTACTGATGAAGACAGATTTCTGTTATCTGTCTTTGATGGGTCATGAGTTGAACTAGCACTGTATCTTTTCCTGAAAATATGCATAGTTGTGACATAGTGTTTAACAGTTTGAAGCTTATTTCTGCCAAAATGAGCACAGCTGTAAGAAATGATGACCCTCTCATCTTTGAGACAGTAAAACGGCTTCCTAATGTGTTTCCCTAACTTTAAACATTAAGTTCATGTTCCCCTGAGCTCTATCCTTTTGCCCCGTGAAAACACTATGAAGAATACAGTCTTTGACCAAATGACAGAGCATAGAAGATAAATTTAGTTGCTTTAAATTATGATGTAACAAAAAGCCTTTTGAAATCTTTGTCATGATACAACTTTCAGGCAGTATTCAACACAACAGAGTCAAAAGACTGAGGTAGAGAGTTAATGTGAGAGGAAATTTGGGGAAGTTGGTCACTTGCAAATTTTGGAAGTCATTGATAAAAAGCCTGCATGCTGTGGCAGTTTCTGACTTGGAGACCGACTCTCTAGTCATACGTGTAGCCTCTTCTTGTTTATTAATCTTTGGATGTAAAATTAACTGTTACTCTGTTTTCTTGGTACACTTTTATGTTTCTCAAAAGAGCAAGTCTCCATTGCTAAGGTTTCATTCAAGAAAAATAACAGGGGGAGCTCCCACTGTGGCTCAGTGGGTAACAAATCCGACTAGTAACCATGAGGATGTGCATTTGATCCCTGGCCTCATTCAGTGGGTCAAAGGATCCAGCATTGGAGTTCCCGTCATGATGCAGCAGAAACAAATCTAACTAGGAAGCATGATGTTGTGGGTTTGATACCTGGCCTTGTTCAGTGGGCTAAGGATCTGGCATTGCTGAGAGCTGTGGTGTAGGTCGCAGATGCAGCTCAGATCCTGCATTGCTGTGGCTGTGGTGTAGGCCGGCAACTGTAGCTCCGATTTGACCCCTAGCCTGGGAACCTCCATGTGTCGCGGGTACCGCCCTAAAAAGCAAAAAAAAAAAAAAAGAAAAAAGGATCCAGTGTTGCCATGAGCTGCAGCATAGGTCCCAGACATGGCTTGGGTCTGGGGTTGCTATGGCCATAGACCACAAGTGTGGCCCCAAAAAACCAAAAAAAAAAAAAAAAGGAAATCATGGGGCATGGAGTGGTGATTAAGATACACATTTCTAGGCAGTGCTTCTTATCTAAGTATATGCATTTAAACAACAGCATATATTTTGTAATTAGTATAAAGATAAATAATCCTCTGAAAACAGAATGCAAAGTTTTGATACAGAATTCCTTTATTTCTCTCTTGGGTTTATTTTGTTTCGGTTTATTTTTCCCCTGAAAGGTCTGATATTTCCTTTCTTTTTTTTTTTTTTTTTAAAGTTTAATTCTCCCATGTGGGGTTGTGGGAGAATGAAAGCTTCTGATAGGGTTAATCTAGCCACATAAAATTCCATGCTGAGTATGATCATAATCTTGATCTTTGATTAGGTCTCAGCTAGTAATATCTTGTGATTAATCAAAATGGGTTGTTCTGCATGTGGTATAAGTCATCTTCACAGATGGGATAGAAAATCATCAGAGTTCTCTTGAATATTTGTTTTAATCCCTTCTAGGATAAAATGGCTTTGGATTTTTTTTTTTTAACTTTAAATCAGATTGAGTTCACCAAATAAATGACTAGGAAGAAATTTTGAAGTCCAGTTTTGCTAGGATTATAGGTCAAAAAAGAAGAAACTTGGTTTTTAATTTACAGCGTTTCAGTGTTTCATTGAACCCACTTCGTATGTTTTTAAAAAGTTGTAAAATTTAGCAAATACTCTATTTATTTGTATAACAAGTAAAAATCTTCATTAAAAAAACACCTCCATGGAAATAATACTGAGGTTTTTATTGTTCTCAACAGCATAAAAGATTTTTCAAGATTAGTAATTGCGGGAGTTCCCATTGTGGACGGCAGAAACATCCAACTAGGAATCATGAGGTTGCGGATTCGATCCCTGGCCTTGCTCAGTGGGTTGGGGATCCGGTGTTGCCATGAGCTGTGGTGTAGTTCGCAGATGCAGCTCGGATCTGGTGTTGCTGTGGCTCTGGAGTTGGCCGGCAGCTGTAGCTCTGATTCAACCCCTAGCTTGGGAACCTCCATAGGCCAGCCCTAAAAAAAAAAAAAATTAGTAATTGCCCCACTTCTAATTATGTAATTCTAGTCTAATTGACATGAGAAAACAAAGAGCTTTACTTTGGCAACTGAAGTACCTGACCTCTAACCCCCAGAGTGCACAAGAGCTCTCAAATACAAAATGTTTACTGAATATGTCTATCGTTTCTGCCCACATTTTGGGCCTCATGAGACACAAGTTCTCAGAAAAGTTGCTCACCAAAAGCTGTGAATTGAACTGTCTACCCCAGAACCTCACACACTAGACAGGCTCAATGAACATATGTCTGTGATTAACAGACATTCAATAGAGCCATTTGTATTAAAGCTTGTCTCCCTCCCTCTCTCTCCCTCTCCCTCTCTCACTTTTTCTTTTTAGGCCAGCTCCCATGGCATATGGAAGTTCCCAGGCCAGGGATCCAATTGGAGTTGCAGCTGCTGGCCTACACCACAGCCACAGCAACACCAGATCTGAGCTGCATCTTCGACCTACACTACCGCTTTCGGCAATACCAGATCCTTAACCCACTGAGCCAGGGATTGAACCCACGTGTGCATGGGTACTAGTTGGGTTCTTAACATGCTGAGCCACAGTGGGGACTCCCTCAATATAACTGCTGAATAAAAGAGTCGGAAAAAAAAGCTGTGTAATTCATCCAGTCCACTTCTCGACTGGATTAATGACATACAAGTATTAAAATAAGAATGATTTAATTTTTTTCTATTATTTTCCCTTCTCTTTTTATTTCTTATAGGAAACCTGGTGAGCCTCCTTTGGTAAAAAGCTGGCTTCCTTTCATTGGAGAAGCCCTGAAATTACAAAAAGATCCCATAGGTTTCATGACTACTCTTCAGAAGCAGTATGGTGACATTTTCACTGTTCTCCTTGGGGGTAAGTGGTTCTTCTATAACTTCCTCACATATATCAGACTTTCTCACTCATTCTTTAATGTTGTCACATTTTTCTTTAGGCAAAATTTGGAATATCTGTACATTATTGTTTTGTTTGTTAACTAAAACAGAAAAAAACTTTTTTATGATTTTTTTAATTTTTAAATTTTATTTTATGTTTTTTACTTTTTAGGGCTGCACCTGTGGCATATGGAGGTTCCCATGCTAGGGATCGAATTGGAGCTACAGCTGCTGGCCTATGCCACAACCACAGCAACACAGGATCCAAGCCGTGTCTGCCACCTACATCACAACTCACAGCCATGCCGGATCCTCAATCCACTGAGTGAGGCCAGGGATTGAACCCGAAACCTCATGGTTCCTAGTCAGATTCATTTCCGCTGCACAACGACAGGAACTCCTTTTTTTTTTTTTTTTTAATTTTTGCTTTTTAGGGCCACAACCACGGCATATATGTTTTTGAATAGAGTAATTCTCACATTAAAAAACAAGTAATAGAATTCTTTTGAGGCTACCTAAGGAACCCCACTTTCCCACTGTTACCTGTCATTTGGTTTGGTTTAGTTTGCCTTTCAGAATTGTTCTAAAAAAATCATATTAATGGACTTGATTTTATAGAGCGGTTTCAGGTTTATAGAAAATTGATCCGATGGTGCAGACAGTCCCCATATATCTCCTCCTTCCCCAGTCAGAGCATCCCTGTCACTAACATCTTACACCAGTGTGACACACTGTGCGGTATGGGCTGACTGGCCACAGAGCACTGCTGGAGAGCACAGAGAACTCTACCCAGTATTCTGTGATGGTCCACATGGGAAAAGACTCTGAAAGAGAATGGATTGTGTATATGTAAAACTGAATCACTTTGATTTTTTTTTCTTTTTAAGGGCCACACCCATGGCACATGGAAGTTCCCAGGCTAGGTTCGAATCAGAGCTACAACTGCTGGCCTACACCACAGCCACAGCAACTCGGAATCCAAGCCACATCTTCAACGTACACTACACACAGCTCATGGCAACAGCGTATCCTTAACCCACTGAGCGAGGCCAGGGATCGAACCCGAGTCCTCACAGATACTAGTCAGGTTTGTAACCCACTGAGCCACAACAGGAACTCCCGGAATCACTTTGTTGTACAGCAGAAATGATCATAACATTGTAAATCAACTATACTTTGATAAAACTTTTAAAAGTGAAAAAATTATGAATAAACAAACAAATGTGGTACACTTGCTGCAGCTGGTGAGCCAGGGAGTTACTAAAAGTCTGTGGGAGTTCCCTTTGTGGCACAGCAGATGTGAATCTGACTAGTATCCATGAGGATGCAGGTTTGACCCCTGGCCCTGCTCAGTGGGTTAAGGATCCAGCCTTGCCGTGACCTGTGGTGTAGGTCACAGACGCAGCTTGGATCCTGCGCCGCTGTACAGCAGCTGTAGCTCCGATCAGACCCCTAGCTTGGGAACCTCCATATGCCATGGGTGCGGCACTAAAAAGAAAAAAAAAAAAATCTGCAGTTTATGTTAGAGTCCAGTCTTGTGTTGTCCAGTTCCTTGGGTTTTGACAAATGCATCATGGTATGTACCCACCCACAATGTCACACGGAATAGTTTCACTTCCTGAAAAATCCCACGTTCCACATATTCATTCCTCCTCCCTCCTTGATCCCTTAGAACAACCAAGAGGTTCCTGGGCCAGGGATCAAACCTGAGACACAGTGTTGACAACACCAGGTCCTTAACTGCTAGGCCAGTAGGGAACTCCAATTTAAAATTTTTTTTGTGGTGGTTCTAATTTCAATAAAATGTTTACAAAACACAAAAACCAAAACCCAAAAAACAGCAGAATCACTACGTATCCCAGGATCATTGGGCTGAGTGGAGGACCTGGAAGGTTCTCAGCTCATCCTTCTTGAAGGCACACACCCTCCCACTGTATCAGCTATCTGTGGCTGCATAACAAATGTCCCTCAAATGTCATGCCTTAAAATGACAACTGGTCTTTCCTGGGTTGCTTGTGTGGCTTGAATCATCTGGTTGCTTGATTCAGGATAGATGGCCCAAGATGACCTCATCTCATGCCTAGCCAGGTCTTCCTGTCCACCTGGTGCTTCATCCTCAAGAAGATGTCCTTACATGTATTTAAGAGGGTGAGAAGAAAGGCTGCAAGGCCTCTCTTCAAAAATTTTGTTGGAGTCTAGTTGACTTACAATGTTGTATTAGGTCCAGATGTACAGCAAAGCGAATCAGTTATACATAGACACAGATCCCTTCTTTTTTCCCATATAGGTTATTACAGAATATTGAATATATGTATTTCCCTGGGCTATACAGTAGGTCCTTGCTAGTTATCTCTTTTTTGTGCTATACTGTGTATAAATTATTCCTATCCTCCTAATCTATCCCCACCCTGCAGTCTCCCCTGCAATAACCATAAGTTTGAATGCACCATCTGTGAGTTTGTTTCCTTTTTATAGTTAAGTTCTTTTGTGTCATTTTTTATTAGTTTCCACATATAAGTGATATCCTATGATCCTTGTCTTTCTCTGACTTCCTCAGTAATAATCTCTAGTCCTAGGCCTCTTGAGGCTTAGTGGCTCAGCTGTCGCAGACACCTCACAACCGCCACATTCTGTTAGTCCCAGCGAGTCACAGGCCAACCCAGATTCATGGCTGTGGAGCCAGGGCCGAGTGGCAGAGTCAGTTTGCCAAGGAGCACATGTAGAAAGAGAAGACATTTAATTAAAGCCACATCAGCTTGTCACCTGGGCTGGCCATTCTCTTTCTGCACTTTTGTCTGTCCAGCCAGTGTCCCAGAAGGCTGATCTCTGTGCACGAGATCACCCACACTCCTCTGCCCTCAGCCTTCTGGTTGGGTGTGCTGCTGGGAGGGCAGGAAGGCTGGGTACCAGCTCCCGATCTCTCCCTGGGCTCTGGCAACAGTTTGCTTTCTTTCCCAAGAGAACTGAGGCATTAGGTATGATCCCACTCAGATTCCCACCAAATATGCTTGTGGTTCACAGTCATCCTTACCACCTTTGCTCCAGTTTCAAAGAACATTAAGACTCTCCATTTATCTTCCCCAGGATGCTTACTCCTCGCCTTCCTGCCTCCTCTGGGCTGGCGTTTTGTTATCCCTTCCTCTCACATATATACTTCATTATTTTCTTTCTCAAGTCCTTACCCTTAGCTTATAAGCACGCTTAAACTTTCCTATATTCTCCTTCTAGTTATGTTTCACTTCTTTTATTTATTTATTTTTTCTGCTTTGCATCTGGATTTTTCAAGAGGGTTACCTACATTTGCTGTTTCTGGTTGCTTAGCTCCCAGAGACCTCCTGGCTCTAACCAGCCCTCTGCCTTATTGAGGTCACTAATGGGCTGTCACCTGACTGGACCTCTTGGCCTGACGATGCTGATCCCCCATTCCTTCTTGAAACATCCTTCCTTCACTCTCTGGACACTGTACTTTCTGAGTCCCCCACTGAGGCTGAGTATTCCTTATCTGGGTCATACGACACCTGCCTCTTTCTTGGCTCCACCCCCTTTATCTTTCCCTAACCAGCCTTGGAAGTTCATGTTCTATTCCTAAAGAAGTTAGGTAATGTCCTCCTACTATAATCACTTTGCCAAGTATCTGAAGCAAGCTTTTGTACACAGAATGACTTCATTTAAAGTGCTACCATTTCTGTGTCGTTGGGAGAAAAAAAACGATCCAAATGGATGAAATGGTCCTGAGCTCTCACATGAACCAGAGGCAGTATTTGTTTCATCACAACTTACTCCTTCCCCTGGCAAGTCTCTTCCAACAGTGATTGTAAGCACTCGAACTTAAGAAAAATTGACATGGGAAAAAAATCTTGTATCTTAGAAACAGAGAAATCGCAGCCTGTAACGCAATCTTCTTAAGACTGCCGGAGGTCTAGGCTCCGTCCACCGCCCCAGCCCTGTCTCTGGCTACTCCTGGCCGGGTGCTAAATACATCATGAATGCACCAAGTTGTTTGACATTTCCTCCTCACACACCACGCCCTTCTGTGCCTCTGGTGTTTGTTTTGTGGTGCTTTCAGCCAGAATGCTGGTCTTCTCTCTTTTTTTTTTTTCTTTTTCTTTTTGGTATCTTTTAGGGCCACACCCGTGGCGTATGGAGGTCCCAAGCTAGGGGTTCCATCAGAGCTGTAGCCACCAGCCTACGCCAGAGCCACAGCAACGCGGGATCCGAGCCGCAATGCCGGATCCCCAACCCACTGAGCAAGGCCAGGGATCGAACCCTCAACCTCATGGTTCCTAGTCAGATTTGTTTCCACTATGCCACAACGGGAACTCCTGGTCTTCTCTTTTTAAGTCATCTTTGAAAGATGACCCACATGGATTTATCTTTGGAGGTCATTGCCACAAAGACACCTAATATATTCTTCCCTATATTAGGTTTGATGCCTCTTCTCCAGGCTTCGATCACTCCCAGGCTCACTTCTGTCATAGCATTTAATCAATTTTGTATTTATTGCCAATTCACTTGTCTATTTCCCTTCATTATTTTCTAACTCTGAACTGATTGATTCACAGTAAGTATTTGATGAGGAATCCCCAATACCTTAAAGCTGATGAAATTCTTACTGTAATCCAAATAAAGGACATAGCTGTGGCTTCCATTCTAAGGGAGCTTTTGGCTTCATAATACAAAACTAAATTCTTCACTTAAAAAAAAATAATCACTTGCCTTAAAAAACATTAAACCTTAGGTTCTAATGAGGAGATACAACAAATGATTGATATTTTCAGTTTTCCTCTTTAATACATTCCACGAAAATAATCTAAAATGATAAAGCAGAAACTTATGGCAGATTTGAATAATTTCATTCACTTTTCAAAAAACAGCCAATATCTGCTGACACTTAATATCTTAATTGTAGATTCCAAGGAGCTTGCTGAATTTCTAATGTCTAAATAATTTGACCACGGTTATGTTTTCAAATTCAGCAAGAAACAACCAGAGTTAAATATGTCCTGCTCCTTCCTTTTGGCTTCCTTGCTAGAGTTTGCATACATTCCTGTCAGGAAATCCTTTTCATGTGTGTGGTTCAAATGATCAGTTTGCAAAATAGCTCATTTGGAAAACGTGAAATGAGGGACAGAATCCCCCACCCTTGTCTCATAATGGGATTTCAGTGAGTGTATGTTCGTGCATGATGGGCAAATGATTGTCATCACCCAAAGTCTTAGGGGACGCGGATGTCATCTTAATAAAGAAATTAAAAGGTACATCTTTTCATGAGAAACCATGTAAATTCGTGACCTGTCGCAGAAAATAGTTCTCTAATTGGTTTGGTGTGGTGGTGCAGCGGAATCGTTTTCCCTAGATGTCACCCCAGCGAAGCACCACTGTACATCATTGTCACCAGCCAGTGAAATCTTCCTAATAAGAGGGGGACTAGGTAATGGATCATCCTCATAAAACAAAAAGTTGGTTCACATTCCAATCTTCCCACCAATATTTTCAGCTTGAGGTTTATAGAATGTCTGTTGAAGAACCAACCAGCCAAACAGAGATCAAAAGTTTAGAGTTATGGAAAATTTCTTAAAAATTCACCTTTATCTCCTATTTGCTGATTGGGCCTTTCTCTTCCAAACTGTCAGATAGTTGTTCTGAATTCCCTTGGATGTGTTTCTGTATGGCACCAATTATATGAAATGAAAATGTCAACATTCAGGTTATAATGATTGAGCTGTCAGACTACTTGTATATAAGACATGAGGGTGAATGACCTATTTTTTTTAACATTTAGTGGCATACTTGGCATCATGTGGCTTCATCTTCCTAAAAGAAGTAATTTTGAAGGAAGTGAAAAGGCTGTTGAGTTAGTAAGGAATCATGCACAGGTTATTCAGAAATGCTGGAGTTAATATCTTAAGGCCCAGCCAGCTCCTCAAAAGGATGAGAATGAAATTATTAGCAAAGAATACTTTAAAAATTTTGTCCTCATTTCAAATTTACTATCCAAAAAGAAGATTTTATATATGCATGTATATATATACATATATATATATATATATATATATATGTATATATATATATGTTTTTCTGCGTAAGTGGGCCTCATTTTGACATTTATATTTTAGATGAATGCAAACTCTGAAATTCTTTAAATCAATATTTCTTATCAACTGCTGATAACATTCTTTTCCTTTTTTGAAAACACAGCAAAGGATATTGTTTCTATCTTGTGATCTTTGTGAACTAGGCAAGTTGCCTGTTGGCACTTGGTATTCACTTATATGAAACCACACTGGAACAAAAGTTAATTCTGCTCCAAGAATACATGGCCTTTAGAATAACTTTTCAGATTTCCTTTGTTAAGAAATTTAAATTCATTTTATGAATGTATATGTGTTTTCCTAACTGTCTGATTAAAGATTACAAAGAAACTCTGGTTTTGAATTTCACATTAGCAGATGGTGGACAGATGGTTTAAATTAATATTAATTTTGGAAAACTTAGCTTAAATTGTTTATACTGAAGATTAAAAGTTGGAAAGCCAGCTAGCATCTTCAGTGTTATAAGTGCTTCCAAACCCACTTGAAAAGTAAAATCCAGAATATCAAAACGACTTACTCAGCAATCCACATCTTATTTAGAAAGATAGTAAGTGAAGCATAATGCCTAGATATTGAAGAAAATTTAAAAAGAATGAGAAAAAGAAACTATAGGTCCTAGAAGGTCAAGAGCTTTGAAAAGAGTGAGAATTTTTATCTGCAAACAAATTGCTTTAAACTAACTAGTAATGATTTTTTTAAAAGAACCTATCTACAACAACTGCTTATCTGAAAAAATATTAATAGTTGGTTGCAAACCAGAAATAGCTTTCCACATTTAGCTTTTATTCCTTTTATTTGAAATTAATCTTGTGGTTTCCTCCCATATCCTCACCCCTAAGCAGAGGAGAGAAAGGGAGAGAGCGGGGGAATATATGCATATTTGTGATGAATTCTAGATTGAAAACTCCAAAGTGTATGAAGTCTCTGTTTAAGGAGGCCAATGACAATGGTTGAATATAGTTTTGTCTTTCCACTTAGATTTTGGTGAATATAGAAAATTGGCAAGAAAAAAATTCTAAGTATTCTCTAAAAATTGTGTTTTACAAACTGAGCCTTTTACACATTCTCTGAATTTTAGTGACTAATCTGAAATAACTCCATGTAGATATTTAGCAAAATCCTTTCATTTAGTGAAAGGAGGAAAGTATGAATCACCACCTGTGAAAATACACAGCCTTGCCTAAATTTATATCTTTTGCAAAATAAGAGAGTTGACTTTTTTTTCAATTATTCGTCAGGCAGATGCTTAATTTTATTTAATTAAGCTGCTATGGTAAAGCAGGTGTCATAAAATATGCCAAATCCAGTTGAGACCATTTTGCTCTCCCCAGAGAAAAACAGAATCCAGTTTACTTTATAGATACAGCTTTGGAATCTGGCCAGAAAGAGTTGTCACTTCTAGCCCTTGTTCCTAGATTGGCCCACCTCTTGAAGTAAATTAAGGGGAAATAGAGTGACTGGAGTTAAAGTCATATGACTTAACTCTTAGAAAAAAATTATAGCACATGTATATGCATGTACACTAAAAACTTAAATTATGTTTTAAAGTTGCAAAACAGAAAAACATTTATCCTGTTTCTAGGATGAGGTTGAAAATTGTTTAAAACTTTATCCTAAATCTTGCATCAAGTTGAATTTAATTTCTGTGATGCTGTTTGAGTTAGGTAAATAACAAACAAGAAGTTGTTCATCTAAGGAAGCTTAGATGAACAAACAAACAAGAAGTTGTTCATCTAAGGAAGCTTCACACACACACACACACACACAACACACACAGGAATAATGCGTTGAAGAGCCAAGTGCAAATGATTAGACAGACTTTGGTGTCTAATTATTTACTGTTTTCTAGAAGACAATAAATAAGAATTAAAGTTTGTGGGATCTAAATTTCATGTATGTCCTTGGAAAGAAAAGACTTACTTGTGCTATTATTGAGTGCTGTCTGCATATGACTTCTAATTAGTAGGAATCTTTTTTTTGTTTGTTTTTGTTTTTTTAGGGCCCCACCCGTGACATACGGAGGTTCCCAGGCTAGGGGTCAAATCTGAGCTACAGCTGCCGGCCTACACCACAGCCACAGCAATGCAGGATCCAAGCTGCATCTTCGACCTACACCACAGCTCACGGCAATGCCAGATCCTTAACCCACTGAGCGAGGCCAGGGATCAAACCTGTGTCCTCATGGATGATAGTCAGATTCATTTCTGCTGAGCCACAACAGGAACTCCAGTTGGCGAGAATCTTGAAATAGCACTGGAGTGACAAGAAATTGGTACTGTGGAAGGAGAGGGAGGGTGCATGGAGACTGTCTTCTTGTCGGGCTCTGCTACTAAAGATGACAGCATGATCTTGGCCCTTAACTTCTCCTGACTTTCTTTAGCTGATAGATTCCGTGGTGGGGTGGGGTGGAGGAAGGTGGGAAGGGAAGGGTGAAACTAGAATCTCCAAGATCTTTGTCAGTTTTGAGAGAGACCATAGTATGATTTTGTTTCTCAGTAGGTCTCCTTATAAGAATCACTTGAGGCCCTTGTCAAAAACAGAGACTTGCAGGAGTTCCCATTGTGGTTTAGTGGTTAATGAACCCGACTAGGATCCCCGAGGATGCAGGTTCGATCCCTGGCCTTGCTCAGTGGGTTAAGGATCCTGAGTTGCCATGAGCTGGGGTGTAGGTCGCAGATGCGGCTCAGATCCCACGTTGCAGCGGCTGTGGTGTAGGCAGGCGGCTACAGCTCCGATTCAGCCTCTAGCCCGGGAACATCCATGTGCTACTAGTGCAGCCCTGAAAAGACAAAAGACCAAAAAAAAAAAAAAATTTAGAGACTTGTAGGTCCCATCTTATGGGTCAGAATAAGTGAGGAATCTGTGTTTGTCCCCAGCACCCTCAGTCTGCACTGGTATATGATTAGAGCAGATATCACCACCTCAGAGAACCCTTGTTGACATCTCCAGGACAACAGAAACAGATCCCACTTCCTGCTTCCTTTACTTTGTTTCACACTCTGCTTTCTGAGTGTCTGTAATGATATGATGATGCCTTTACCGCTTTAGCTTCAGAGGAAAGAAATACAACCAAGTATCTGGGTGTCAATAAATGTTGAATGAATGCATGAATGAACAGATGAAAGCATGAATGAATTCTAGTTCGGAATCCTCTTTCAGTCACAAATCAGTATGAGACTTTGGACGTGTCACTAAATCTCCCTGAGCTACTATTTTCTCATCTATAAAATGAAAATGTTGGTATTTGTTATTTATTGTTAGTGTTGAATTAGACATTCATTTGTGAGTACCTGATTTGTACCACATGTTCATTTATTTGAGTTAAAATTATTGTCTCCAACCAAAACTAAGATAATACCAAGTATGAAAAAGCTCTATATGAAGTATAAACAATCAATAAACCTGTTTGTCTGTTTTCTTTTTGTCTTATTGGGGAAAGATATGAGAAATGTTTAAGTAAGGAATTTTGAGACTATTGAAAAGAGAATTGGGAGTTCCCGCCATGGCTCAGAGGTAAAGAATCCAGCTAATATCTGTGAGGACACAGGTTCAATCCCTGGCCTCTCTCAGTGGGTTAAGTGGTTTAAGGATCCAGCGTTGCCATGAACCGCAGGTGCGGCTCAGATTCTTTGTTGATACTGCTCTGGTGTAGGCTGGTGGCTGCAGCTTCTATTCAACCCCTAGCCTGGGAACCTCCGTATGCAGTAGGTGTAGCCCTAAAAAGACAAGGAAAAAAAAAAAAGAGAGAGAGAGAATTGAAATATCTTGGTACTTTATTAAAATAAAAATTTGAAGAATCAACTGTCTTTTTGAAAGTCATTAAGAATTTCAGAATATTTCCTTTATTTATTTATTTATTTGTTTGTTTATTTATTTTGCTTTTTCTGGGGCTATACCCGTGGCACATGGAGGTTCCCAGGCTAGGGGTCGAATCAGAACCACAGCTGCTGGCCTACACCACAGTCACAGCAACGCCAGATCCTCGACCTACACCACCGCTCACGGCAATGCTGGATCCTTAACCCACTGAGTAAGGCCAAGGATCGAACCCACAACCTCATAGTTCCTAGTGGGATTCATTTCCACTGTGTCACGACGGGAACTCCAGAATGTTTCACTGTAAGCTTCTAGAGTTTTCCCGTCATCTTTCATTTGAAAAGAAAACATGTGGTGGCATTTTGACTCGAATACATTTTTATTAAACTTTGTACCCTTCTAGATGTTAGTTATTAGGATCTTTTTAATTTTAACTAAGGTATCTTTCAAATTTCAGATTTCTTGTTTTGTTTGGTCTTGCTACCGCAAAAACTCATGTTCTCATTTGTTTCTTTTAGGAAAGTACATCACATTTATCCTGGATCCTTTCCAGTACCAGTCAGTGATCAAAAATCAAAAATTAAGCTTTCGAGGATTTAGTAATAAAGTATTACTGAGAGTATTTTCTATCAAAAAGTTGGTGGAGGATGACGCTATGAACGATGAGCTTCATACCTGCTATCAGCTTTTACAAGGGAGGCATCTGGACATGCTGATGGAAAACATAATGCAGAGTCTAAAGCAGGTTTTTGAACCCCAGCTCTTAAAAACCACAAGTTGGCACACAGAATCCTTGTTCACATTCTGCAACTCAGTAATATTTGAGATGACATTGACAACTGTATATGGAAGTATTCTCCTTGGCCACAGGAAAACATTTATTACTGAGTTAAAAGACGACTTTTTCAAATTTGATGGCAAATTCACACAATTAGCATCGGGCATGCCCATTGAGCTTTTAGGAAATATCAAGTCTATTCGATTGAAACTGATAAAACTGTTGACAACAGAAAACTTAGCTAAGTTCCAAGGCTGGTCAGAAGTTGTTCAAAGGAGGCAAGATATCCTGGAGAAATACTATCTGCCCCAGGATATTGAAATAGGAGGTAAGAAACTTCTGAATGATGACTTGTCTAAAATAAAATAATTTACAATAGACCTTTGAAATAAAAAGACAAAGTGGTGACCTTGAAAATTTTTATGCTCTTTCTAATTGGCTAATGATAAAATGTTTTACTCTGAAACAACCCTTTGTGATAATTGATTTTTTTTTTTTTTCTTGCTGAGGTGGTAATGCAGGATACTTAACAGTGATAATGAGAAAGAGTATAACTAAGCGGCATTTACTCCTCTTATCTCATCCCCCTCCTCCCCACCCCACCATACACACATTACATTTTAAACTATTCTCATTAAGCAGAAAATTAGACTTCAGAAGCCTATTGGTCCTCATTAGCATGCACTGATCCTTGGCTGGGTCTGTGTCCTAACATCTTTTAATTAGCACACTGCAAATCTAATCAGTGTAATAAATGCTATTAATCTTCCTTTTCACTTATTTTCTCCCAGCACATCATTTAGGCTTGCTCTGGGCCTCTGTGGCAAACACTGCTCCAACTATGTCCTGGACTATGTATTACCTTCTCCGGAACCCAGAAGCTATGGCAGTGCTGCGTGACGAAATTGACCATTTGCTACAGTCAACAGGTCAAAAGAAAGGGCCTGGATTTTCCATCCACCTCACCAGAGAACAATTGGACAGTCTGGTCTACCTAGGTAATTTATTTTTATCTGTTATGAAGAAAAGAAGGTACCTCTCTGCAAACTCAGTTTATCACTCAAAGCTGTTTACCAAGAGGTGGAGGACACAGCTGCCTAATTGACATAATAACATCCATTTACATCAATTATAAATTATCTAGTTTATAGCTGTAGATACTCTCATTGCATGTAAACATTAAGGCCTAGGTAATTAACTATATAAGGTATGCAAAAGGCTAAACCAAAGCTTTGCAGTTATTTGAAAAAAAAAAGTTTATGCCTATTAAGTCATTTGATTCTGAGCATCTGTTGGGTTGCTAATGCTTTCCAAACACTGCTGTACTCTCTTAACCAGAAAAGTATTTGGGATTTAAAAGAAAGTATTTCAGTCTGGTAACTTGCGTACAAAATATATTTACTCTTCCCTAAAATGGTGTCTGTGTTTTCAGACAGAGGTTGGGATGTTTTATACAGCTTGAAGTATATGATTCTCAAAAATGAAGTAAGAGTGATGTCCATCAGAAGTTCATGATTTAAACAGACGAGGGGAAGGAAAGAGAAAAGGAAGAAAGAAAGGGAGGGAGGGAAAAGGAAAAGGCACAACCACAAATTCCACCATGTGAAATATCAATATTTTAGAAATAGTCATTGACTCATGAGATACGCACGGTCACAGTTTCAAATACATTTGACATCAGAAGTAATTAAGTTGCTTTTCTATGTCTTTGTGGGCCTGCGGGCCAGTAACCATGCGCTTTTGATGACTGCGGATTCTCCTTTTCCAGTTTTGATAAGACCGCTATCATTGTATGAATGAATTTTAATTCTCAAAATTAAATTCCACATCAATGAGTTAGTCTGGTTTTTTCATTGTTGACATTTCACCCTGTGGTTTCCTTTACTATATGTTATTCCAAGTCCTTTTGGACAAATGTAGGAGTGAGTCTTTATATGTCTCTGTTGCTTCCTTCCCCCCCTTTGACAATGTAGGCGAGTATTTTAGCGCACGTCGGCCTCAGTATTTTCCCTTTTCAATATGTTCCAATTCTTTGATGGGAACTTCTAAGAACAAAGGTCCTGCAGGTCTTGATCAGCATTGACCAAGTTGACAGTAAGAATGGCCTGAGTGTTCTAGAGATTGTTCCCACTGGTTAAGATAAGACCCTTCGGAGGCAATAGCAAGAAGCTTGCCTTGTAGTGACAGGTGGCTAGCTTGTTTGGCTGTGCTGTTTTTAGCACACATTATCAAAGTACTTTTGTATTTGCTTGGAGAAAGAAAATAATCCCAGCATTATTAAAATACAAATATGATTTTATTTTTCTTGTCAAAATTACTGGGGAACAAATGCACAGAATTTGCATAACGTTCTGGGTAGTTGCTTTCACGTGGATACATAGTATTTTCTGGGGAGAAGATTATAGTTCCTATGAAGACGAAGGTTGCATTTCCCATATATTGAAGTAATTTCAGTTGTGTTTGATGAATCAGATGGTGTATACTGGGAGGTAAAGCAAATAAACTTTAAGGAATATGTGTTTATATTCAGTACGCAGTTATTGCTCTTAAAAATTTGGTTGAAAGTCATCAATTATCTTTTTACTCACTTCTCACTATTGAAAGAAAAGTTCATTTCACAGTCATAGTGTTAAAGCAGACAAGTTTTAATGTATTCAAACAGAAAAACTGACAAGTTCCAGAGCCATAATTTGGGTCTGTTTAAGTCCATAGCTAGAGAGCTAGAGGTTTTCATCCAGAGGCCCTCATGAATTTACAGCTCACTTATCATCAGCAGATAAACTCCACCACCAACCTGAAGTGCATGGAGATCCATCTGAATAAAGACGGTGCCTTCAGGAATCTAGAAGGTGGATCCCGTTCATCAGGACCTTGGGTACCAGCAGAGCCAATGTTTGTTAGGAAAATTGAATCTTCTAGAAAATAAGGTCCATTTTCTTCTTCCTTCAAACAGACATTTGATACAGATGGAAGCACATTTTTTTTTTGTCTTTTTGCTATTTCTTGGGCCGCTCCCGCGGCATATGGAGGTTCCCAGGCTAGGGGTCGAATCGGAGCTGTAGCCACCCGCCTACGCCAGAGCCACAGCAACGCGGGATCCCAGCCGCGTCTGCAACCTACACCACAGCTCACGCCAACGCCGGATCGTTAACCCACTGAGCAAGGGCAGGGACCGAACCCGCAACCTCATGGTTCCTAGTCGGATTCGTTAACCACTGCACCACGACGGGAACTCCTGGAAGCACATTTTTAAATGAATCAGTCCCACCACAGAAACCTCTGCATCTAATTATAGCTCTATCATAAATATTTCTATCAAAAGGGTATGAACTATCTGCGGAAAGGCAGGATTTACAGAATTAAATACTTACAGGGCCCCAATGTCATAAGTGTACATGCATCCCATCTCCTTGAGGAAAGAGTTCTATGTCTTCCAAGTGCAATTTCTTTAAAGAAAGATATCTTGAATTTTTGTTATTATAAGAAAAAAGACCACCAGGATGAAAGGAATGCTGCATTTTTTTAAAACAGGAAGAAGAATTCCAATACTAGTAGAGCACAGGAAAGGATTTTTTTACAGAGATTCTTGCGTGTCAGCACACATTGCTTATAAAACAAGATTGGAAAGGAAAGTTAGAACTCTGTGGAAATGGGTATCTTATTTCTGAACAGAAATGATTTCTCCTATTTAGAGTGATCCTAGAAGACAGAGCCAGATGGGGCACAGGCTTAACTTATGTAACTTATTAATAATGATTCTGCTTATCAGGTCCTCACTAAAACTTTATATCAGTGTTTAGTAATGGTATCTACAATTAAATTAAATTTAAGGAGTTCCTGTTGTGGCTCAGCAGGTTAAGAACCCAACATAGTGTCTCTGAGAATGCAAGTTTGATCCTTGGCCTCATTCATTGGGTTAAGGATCCAGTGTTGCTGCAAGCTGTGGTGTAGGTGACAGATGCAGCTCAGATCTGCCATTGCCAGGCAGTGGTGTGGGCCAGAGCTGCAGCTCCAATATGACCCCAAGCCTGGGAGCTTCCATATGCCTCAGATGTGGCCTGAAAAAGATAGATAGATAGAAAGAAAGAAAGAAAGAAAGAAAGATAGATAAATTTAAATATAAATTTAGAAAAAGTTGGTATGTAGAGTAAGGTTCAAATGACTGTTACTTGAGGCCTACAGCTCCACAGAGTGAGTTGCTGATACAATGGAAGTTTGAGAAACTCTGAAAGAATACTAAGAATGTATCAATTTTCCCAGAAAGAAGAACCTGGAGTGGAGGTAGGATTTAGAACTACAGGTTTCCAATACAGGAAAAAGAACAAGAGAAAAGATGAGTCAGAGAGAAGATAAGAAAAAGATGATATTGCAAATGGAAGACATTCTCAAAATTGAAGTTTTGTTAAATGGATAGCAAAAAATCTCATTGAGTGCTACTTCTTCCTTCAAGTTACCTGAGTACTGGACAGGAACAAGTTAAAAAGAATGGGTTCAGGAAATGTTATTTACTGTTACCACCAAAATGATCCCTCAGTGCCATCCCTATGATGTTTCTATTATTTTCTTAATTTTCAGTTATCTGTGAAACATGCTGGTATCGAATTCGAGTCCACCTTACCCCACACGAGCACTCTTTCTGTGTATCACATGAAAAGTGCAGACGTGCTCCAAATAAGAACACAGGGCAAAGTGGTTTATAACTTCTGAACTGCTCTGGTGAATTGGTGGCACCTAGTTTTGTCCAAATATATATATCCCAAAAAATTGGGGTGAATTGGTGGCACCTAGTTTTGTCCAAATATATATATATATATCCCCCCCCCAAAAAATATATATATATCCCAAAAATGAAAAGCTGCAGATATGGTCCCAGTGAGAGATATTGAATTAAAAGGAGGTGCTATAAAATGAGAGCTCAGTAAAACTTGTTATTTTTTATAAAGGAGGAGATGGTATAATGTAATAGCTCTAGAACTGGGAACTTGCCATGGTTCTCCAGTGGAATCCCATAGAAGATCTCCAAGCTCATTGTTTGTGAGTAATTAAGGGGGGAAAGAGACAAAGGAGTGATCACTGGAAAAAGTAAAGATTATTTAGTAATAAATAATGATTATTAGACATAGTTCATGTTAAATATATTGGTGACTTCAGTATTTTAAAGCAATTTTATGGACTTCTATTGTTTCATATGAACTTCACCAAGATACTGGGAGACTGGAGCACCTCTTATTTTGTCATTATTTTTACAGAGGAGAAAATTCTCAGGGTGCTAAATAACTTGCCTAATAAAGTCATGGAGGTAAAGGAAAGAAGCAAGATTTGAACTTGGGTTTTATGGCCACACTTTCCTCCTCAGACTTGTCTAGTTCCAGAATCTTTGAAGTCCTTTTTCTTTGTATCTGAATTCATTAAAGCCAGCTGTTATGTGTGCGTGGTCAAGATCAGAAGATGTTGGCTAGATGGTCATAGAGTTAACTCTATGCTTAATTTCAGGGTGAGACATTAGGAATGACAATAGTAATAATTATTATTTTACTGTGTGGTAGGGTTATTAGCTTATTTAACCAGCATCAAGTATTAGCTTATTTATAGAGAAAAAGAGATTATCTAATCCTCAAGTATTTTTCTTTTCATTTAATTCTTAGGTATCAGATGCAGAAAGATTAGTTAACCAACCCAAATCCTAGAACTAGATAGTGGCAGAGCCAGAAATTGATGCTGGGTCTATGTCACTTCAATGTTAGCCATTAAACACTGTCACCTCAGGGAAAAAAACTCCAGAAATGTACTACAGACCTTGACCACTAATTTTTACAAGGATACGTATCATGAATTCTCCAATGCAGTAGGGTTTGAGGGTGAGGTCGAGGTTAGAATTTCACATCAGAATTTTGTGGGTTTTTTTTTTTTTGGCGAAAAAAAACTTTCCATTTTAGAATAGTTTTAGATTTACAGAAAAGTTACAAAGACAGTTCCCATATACCGCCCGCACCACACACACACACACACACACACACACACACACACACACACACACACAGTTTCCTGACTATTAACATCTTAGTGTGGTGTATTTGTCATAACTGTGGGTGTTATTTTGGAAAAGCTCATTCAATATTACAAAATAATTACATATTAGAAAAATGAAAAGTGTACATAATTGAGACAAGCAGTAGTCAAGTTTAACAACATTCTCTCTTCCAGTGGGGATATGCAAGAGGTAGAAGTTCCACTTCATGTTAGAAATTTCTAACTGGAGAAGGGGAGAGAGGCATGTCCCTTAAAGGGTCCACCAGGAATCTGAGAGTGAGATTTTTATAGGTAACAGAGGGAAGCATGGGTTAAAAAGTGAAAAATACTGATTTGGATGTTTATCATATTTTCAAAGCAAAGAGGGCTGGATAATCTAATGAATGCAGGGAACAGAAGTTGAAAGGATTAAATGGGGGATGTAATGGGAAGGCAGATTACTGTACCTCCGTCTAAAAGTCACCTGCGTGAGAACAGGATGAGGAAATGTGTGGTCTAGCAGCAGAGAGCTTAGATCTGCGGTTCTCAACCTTCCTTGCTCTTTGGAATCTTCTGGGGAGCTTTAAAAAGTAGGCAAACCTGGTCCCACCCCCAGAGGTTCTGATTCTATTGGCCTGGAGGACAGGCTGATGGCTTTACAAGCTCTGCAGACAATTCCGCAGATGATTCAAAGGTGCAACCAAGGTTCCAAACTACTGGTTTATTTTTTAAAACAAAATTGACATTTTATTTAGGTTGAAATAAACTCTACCAAATTGATTTTCTTGGAGTTCCCCATTGTGGCACAGCAGAAACCAATCCAACTAGTATCCACGAGGATGCAGGTTCGATCCCTGGCCTTGCTCAGTGAGTCAGAGATCCAGCATTGCCATGAGCTGTGGTGTAGATCAAAGATTCGGCTTGGATCCCGCATTGCTGTGGCTGTGGTATAGGCCCGCAGCTGTAGCTCTGATTCGACCCTACCCCGGGAATATCCATATGTCGAGGGTATGGCCCTAAAAAAAAGAAAAAAAGAAAAAAAATAGATTTTCTTCACCAAAAATAACAGCAGTATTTTCTGTATTATTCCTAGATAAGCCACAAAACACTTATTTTTGTAGGTTTTCTAGGTTTTGCCTGTAAATCAAAAGAAAACAGTAGATACAGTCATGGGAAAAGACAGAAGGAAACAGACAAATCAGTGATTAGTATCCATGGTCTCTGATCCTGCCTTGACCATGAAACAGAAGTGTTCAACATGTATCTGCCAAAAAGCTTATAAAGATGTAGGCTTGGGAGTTCCCATTTCGGCTCAGCAATAACTAATTCAACTAGTATCCATGAGGATGCAGGTTTGATCCCTGGCCTCACTCAGTGGGTTAAGGATCTGGCATTGCCATGAGCTGTGGTGTAGGTGGCAGATGCTGCTCAGACCCTGCGTTGCTGCGGCCCTAAAGAGCAAAAAAAAAAAAAAAATCAGATTCAACAAAGAAATAATGTAAACAGCATCTACCAGATGTTGGAGCAACAATGAGATGGTCTTCCGTTCGAACTTTAACCTGTTTTTTTAAGTTCATTTGATAAAGACAAAATCTATACAGAAATCCTTGTTTGGCGAGCTCTCGCATTTCTCTCACTGCCAAGCCACTCATTTAAGAGGTTTAGTTAATGCAGTGGTTCTGATGCCATTGGCCTGAGATGAAGCCATATCTTTTTGAACCACCTCAGGTAATTGTAATGAGCAATCGGAGCTGATAGCCCCTGAGATATCAGAAAGCTTAAAACAGGTCTGTGGTGATATTACCTCAAAAATCTGCTCGTCTGCTTCCAACAAAATATTAATAGAAGCATGGTATCTAGGGCAGAGAAAGTAGCTCCTCTCTCCTTATCCAACTGAAAGAGCACACCCAAGCTCTACCACATTATAAGAGTCACATTGATTAATTGAATTCAAGACTACAGGCCATGTCATCTCTGACATACAATTAAAAAATAGAATGATAGTTGTCTTTACATACTTTTAAGGGGCTGTTAAGTGGAAGAGAGATTTAAAACAAAATTTTTTTTGTTGCCTTTGTGTTTTCACAAAAGGAAGGAGAATTTCAGCTCAGAAAAAAAAAAAAAAAGCTTATGTCTAAAATGGACATCATTGAAGCTATCCAGTCAGAAATTGAGCAGCATCTTCACCAGAACTCTGGCAAGCATTCCTGTTGTACACCTGTACCTTCTAACTTTAAACCACCTAGGTTGTGAAAGCCAAATCCATATGCTGTGTTCTCTTTTCCCACAACAAGAGTGGCCCAGTGCCCTGAGCAGAGAAGGCCCTTAATCATACATGGATTGACTACTCGAACATTGAATTTACCGTTCTCTATTTTTGCCGTAAACCAAAAGCCGACTCTGCAATGCAGAGTGAAAGTAAGCATTCAGACCGATACAGATTTATTTTTAACTTTACTTAAAATATACAGTTGTTGAGCCAAAAAGTAGTCATTTAGCTTCAAGTGATCTGATGATGACAATTTCTTATTTACCTTCGCACCTGTCCTCAAGGCGGTTATGTAAAGGCTCACGCGCACATCTGGCGGGTCACCCCATTTCCTCATGCCTTCTAGAGCTCCCCCTTCCTGTCCACCCCCTTTTTAAAGACCGCCCCAAGTGTTCAGCCCCAGCTGACTGCGGCCGGGCCTGGGTGTTCATTTCACTCCGGCCATCGCCGATATCCACCGATCACCATGGCTAATCAGATGGTGTGACAGTCTGCACCAGTCATTAAGATGACCCAAATTAACAGCCTGGCCATGTCACAGTACATTCATTCCACATATCCAGACGTGGCCTAAGTGTGAGGCAGAAACTTGGATGTGCTTATTTGTGTTTGCATTGTAACATGCATTATTGATTGTCATAAGCAGCTTCAGTGCTTTAAATTTGCAAATGAGAATCATCTGTCAATTATTACAGCCAGAATTGAGATCCGAGGGCAGAAGAGAGAGTGTATTATTCCTTTTTTCTAGCAGCATTTCATTCCCTTTGCCGTTTTTCTTCACAGCCGCCAAGTAAAGCATCTGAGCTCTGTATTCTTTAGCGTTTTCTTAGAAGGGATCCTTAATCAGAATATTTTTATATTCTGCAAAGGGAAACAAATCTTTCCTAGCCAGGTGAAGAGGACAGTGCAGGCTCTGAATTGTGAATTCCTTGTGGGAATTCTGTAATCCGATTTCCTGGTGTGTACTGGTCAGTAAAGTTCAGTTCTTAGAAGATAGGCAGCCCTCTCTTAATCACAGGGGCAATCGTTGGCACCTTGCAGGGCCTGCTGTAAGTTATCCCCCAAATATTTGCATTCCTGATAGCCATTTTTCTACAGTACATTTAGTAAGTAGAGGGTCTTATTACCTGCTAAATGTTAGTATAAATTAACAATCCATTATGCACAATAAGTTTTATAAAACATTTACAGATCGAGATCATGTTTAATTAAAATTAACTTGCAGATGAAAGCCAAGTGCTCTAATGATCACAGTGACCTTTTATTACCTGCGGTCTCTTGTTTTGGCTGGAATGATTGACAGCTTGCTGTTTGGCTACCATGTTGAATTTCAGCTGACAAGACTTTTCATTTTAACTCAATTTGCCCGCCTATCACAAGCTGGTGGCAGGCCAGACCCAAGTCACCCAGCTCTGCCTCAGCAGCTTGCTCTAGTTCTCATTAGTACGCATTTATTCAGTGGAAATTGGAAGACAAATGCTTGAAGGCATGTGAACTAAGTATAGCAAATTAGGTTTAAAGACTGAATATTTATAAGTATATGGAAAGTTTGTGGGTTTTTTTTTTTTTTTAAATTCTAGAGCGAATTGAGAACTGAGTGCTAGCTTTGGTATAAAAGAAACGAGGATAGAAGGGGGAAGGAAGCTACTAAGAATAACAATACTATAAGGTTTTTCTTTCCATTTTGGAAATATGCAAAATCTCTCTGACAACACCTTATCAAACCAACCTGGCCCCTCTTTTCGTGGAGTGCTTGCACAATGAAGTTTAGCACCTCAAGTGTGAGAAGGGGGGGAAATGAGGGTCATGTTCATCTGTTGCTTGGTTATCCCTTGGTATGCTTTAAATTGCCTTGTTTGTTCGGCACTAGCGCAGAAACAGATGTTGTTCTACCGTGCAGGATAATTTACTGTACCTCCTGGTGCAGCGTGGACGTCCTCCCAGGGCCCAGCTGGTCTGTCAGTGGCACTGGCTGGTGTCTGCTCAACTATGACAACTACAAGTAGAGGCTGCATTTTTTTTTTTTTATTGTGCAGTTGTCATTTTCTCAACGTATAGCCCTGCCTGCATTCTTCCTGGGGCCGGTGGAGAGGCTGTGGCTTTTGTGTCTGTCCGTTGCAACGCAGAGCCACGGAAGCTCCCATCTCCATTGTAGGTAATAATGCCACTCATTACTTTTGTCCTCTGATGATTATCAGCATGATCGCTCAGAGCGAGAGCCAACCTCGTCGTGCGCACATAACTGGTACTGGAAGGTAAAACAGATTTGTCATTTACGATCTGACCGCTAAGCCACACTTGGTGCTCCATTATTGTGATTAACTTCTGCATAAGATATGCTTGCCCAATTGTCATTTGTGATACTGCGGCGGGCGCAAGCTGCCATGCTGCCCGAGAGCACGTCGGCCAATGGGAGGTGACTGTGTTATTCGGACTGTTCGACGCCGGCCCTGTCACAGCGGCCACCCCACACCGATTTTGCTTTTGGGGGTCTTCTTCCTACACCCCTCCTGGATCCGGTGGGTGAACGGCACTGCTGCATATGTCAGCTACCATTTCACACCACAAGCTAAAATGATGCTGTGCTGTTGTTGAGCCAACAGAGCCAGCAGCAGTGCGTGGGAAGCTGACCCTTGCTTTTCACCATAGAAATGTTGGTCGCTGGTGTCCTGCCAGTTGAAATCCGTCGTGTCAGGTGCCTTGTGGCTATCTGCAGTAGAGTCCCTGTTCCAAAACCAAAGTTCTTTTCTGGCCTCGTCACCAACAAACCGATTTGACTCTGCCTGATTATAATAACGAAGGCAGTCCAAAAGAATATGCACAGCCTCACTGTACGTCACATTGAATCACCACACTGGCCACACAGAGCTGACCGCAGCCTCATTTCTTTAGACAAATGCATGCTTAGGGAAAAACCTACTGGGAGAGGGTCCCCAAAGCTACTTGATATCTCTCTGCAAGCTGTGCGTGGATTTCAATTTTTGAGAAATCGCATTTATTTTTCTTTTTTGGCTGATGCAAGCCCTCACTGACCAGCTCCCCTCTGTAATCTAATAATTGGGTATTCTACATTTCAGAGCTTTGCTGCACACTGAAGAAACAGGGCTGTGTGTGTATGTGATTCTAAACTGCAAGCCATCAACACAACCATTTGTTACCATGTGAAGGGGGAAAAAACACTCAATTTGGAGCTCTTTTTCACATTGCTGATTAGAAAGAATCAAGCTTTTTATTCTAGGACCCATTCACGCTGGTGAAAACATAGTCAGTTTTGATTATGAAGGCAGAGATGCAGACCTAGACAGGGGCTACATGCTGATATGCATGCTATCAGAATGATTTATGCAAATTATGCATATTATTCCCAAAGGAATTCCTCCTCAAACTGCCAGGATAAATTGCCGGAAATTAGCCATAAAATCTGTCGTGCTAGGAGCAAAAGGTGAAGGCCACTGGGAAAGCAAGGACATTCTGCTTCTGGAACCTTCCAGGTTATGATGGTGGCTGTTATTTTCCCTGGATGCTGGGGGAAATGTGGTTTTTCTTCTGAATCCTATAAAAGTATTTTTCTTTTGAAATTCTTCCAGCAAATGCTGACTCACATTTTATTTACAGCTAGCATAAAAGAAATTAAGTGTTACGCTGTCTCAGAAAGCACACCACAATTACTTGACTATTTGCTGCCTAAGTGGTTATTAAATGCCTAAGCCTGGCTTTGAAGGCATCGCAGTTCCAAAGGTTGGGGAAATAACCCACCAGTGGTGTACTTTAACTGGGATACGGTTTTCATTTCCAGTGCATATATCCCAATACAGCCTTCCTATCTTGCAGATCATTCTTTCCTACAAAATTCCAAATTAATGACTTTCTGCCCCAGTACAGTGCTGTTGCCTCCTACCTGGGCGATGCCCCAAGCTTTGGGGGTCAGGCCATAGCTGTCTCATCACCCACCCCTCCCTCTCCCACCCAGAACTCCCACAGGCTCCCCCTGGGTGCCCCATAAGTTGAGAGCACTTTTCTGGAGCAGTCATGTTTCAGTGCAATTGTTGCTTGCTTGTTTCCTTCAGAAAGCACCATTCTTGAGAGCTTACGACTATCCTCGTTTTCAAGCACCTTTCGTTTTGTTCAAGAGGACCTGACACTACATTTAGAGGCCCAGGACTGCTGTCTGCGGAAGGGTGACTTTGTAGGCGTCTTTCCTCCCATCTTACACTACGACCCTGAAATCTTTGAAGCTCCAGAGGTAAATAAACATCAAGCCGGCATTGTTCCCTCTTAGATGCAGCAAGCCCAGTCCTTCCCTCCTGATCTCTCCATCTCTCCTTCTTCTGCCACTTCGTTCCAGAAAGGATTTGGGAGCTTGATGACTCCTGGTTTTCCTTTTAATGGGAAAGATTTCCTATTTCCTGAAAGGTTTCCTTCAGGGTCTCTCTTTCAAAGGTTTCGTCATCTATAAATAGAAATACAGGGATGAAATTAAAGGGTAGTTTCTTCAAATGAAATAAATATTGATACTATTATGGATGTTATTTAGGCCACCGTTAGGTTTTGCCTGGCAGAGAATTATCAAAAACCATAGAGGGCTAAGCTATTGACGAGTGGCTTAGAGAATAAATAATGATGACTATTCTGCTACGTGTTTCCAGAGGCGGGGTTGACTATCCCAGAGTCAGGTACTGTCATGGCCATAGTTAAGCCCATCTACTTTTTCACCTCTTAATAAAGGTATGTGCCCCTTCTTGATCAATTAGGATGGTATTATGAACTTGAGATTGTAAAGCTGCTGCTCATGGGTGAAGCTCTGAGGGTAATTGTGTCATCTCCTTGTATTTTTTTTTCTGAAGCTGGAGTTAATGAATATCAAAGACTGGAAATTAATCCACCCTGGCTCATCCCTTAATACCACTTCAGAGGTTCACCACCTGCATGCAAATTGCACACCGAGTCATGTTGTTACTGCAGTGGGTTTTGTATATAAAATGTCATTTTTCAAAGGGAGACCTCTATCCTCCTTTTGAGCAGTTTATAGCTCAACTGCTTTTAAACCCAGTTATTAAGATGTTTGGCGGCCAAGCTGGATTCAGATATTGTTGAATTTTGGAAATTATTGAGAAAAGGACAGATTTCAAATACAATGAGATATTTGCATTTATGTCATTAGCAAAGGCAAAATTTTTTAAGTGAGGGGAGGATGTGCATGTGGTTTCTGTGTGTTTCAGAAGAGGTGTTATGCGAATAATGTCAGCAAATCAGAAGTAGGATATCAGTGAGGGAGTGAACATTTTGCAAATAACAGGCTTTATCTCCATGTTTGTAAGTATCAAAAAGTTCCACATGTAAATAGGTGTTCAATTAGTAAAGCAAATAAATAGCTAATATTTGCAAAATATTTCAAATTTAAAAATAGTTTCTTTCTCCAATTGTTAATGTATTTAATTTCTGCTTAGTTTTTATACGAAGTGATTATTCTGCTAGTCATTAAGTTTACTATTCAGGTCGCAAGAGTAAAATCAACAAATAAGTGCTTACTGAATCACCACTGTTGTTAAGGTCTTTGGGCTCCTCCTATTCTCCACCCCTGACCCTGCCCTCATGATGGAAAAGACCGGAAATTAGACTTTTAGGCATTTAAATATTAAAGGTAAACATTGAAAGTGTGCTGATTTGTTTTTTTCTGTGGGATCCTAAAGAGCAATGCCCAAACTTTACATAATAAATAGAAGCCATGGAGTTCCCTGTTGGCTCAGCAGGTTCAGGATCCAGTGCTGTCACTGCAGTGCCTTGGATCACTGTTGTGGCAAGAGTTTGACCCCTAGCCCTGGAAATTCTGCCTGCTGCAGGTGCAGCCAAAAGTTAAAAAATTTTTTAAAAATAGTAATCAGAAAGGTTGGCTCATACTAAATCTGTGGGAAGAACAAAATTACAAAATTGTAATACCATAAATACTGATTTAGCATCATTAGGGTAGCTCTAACTTGAGTTGATGGGCGTTCTCTCTTTATCCGTCTAAATGCTACCCAAAAAAGTGTAGATAATCTCTTAATTAACTAGAAATGGATGGCTTTTTAAATTTTTCTGAAAGCTTCCTCAAATGTATGTCAATTGGCAGCCAGAATTCTTGCCGCTGGCTCTTAAGAAATCAGTAAACGGTGATGATTACTTTTCTGTGAAAATGTCATATTCAAAACTAGAGTTATGGAGAAGATCAGATCTGTTGGTTGGTTTTTCTGTGGAGGTACTAAGAGGTAAAAAGAGGCTGGGCCATAGGGGAGAAACAGCAGACATTTAAGATGGTAACACATTACCATAATCATGTATCCTCCTAAAGTAAGGACCCAGTGAAACAACAAAGTAACTACAAAGCTATTAGTATATCCCTCTCAAAAGCTCTGAAATTCAAAAGCCTTATTTGACCTCATGCAAGTCTGTCCAATCTACTTCTCAGAGGTGTAGGGATTATAAATGAATTTGAAAGCCCTTGAAAAAACTCCAAATCACTATAAAAATTGTATCAGTACTCTTCTGATTATTGTCACTGCTATTAGAATATACTTGTCATGACAAATGTGGAAATACTCTCAATAATTTTTTATCTGTTTCTCCAACTGGAATAGAGACTGTGCCATTAATACACTTCAAGAAAACAACCATATGCTGAGTATCTACTATCCAGAAAGCACTTTGATGCATAATGGGTGACACAAATATGCAAAACGCCCTTGTCATTAAGTGCTTATGAGGCTTGTCCTTATCATATGGCTATGTTCTCATAGCCACATGCTCCATGTTGCATGAGTTTGTGCCACACTGGTAAATCATGCCACACCAGTAAATTGGTACATCCATACCTACCATGTTGGTAAACCAGCATGCTGAAAGCCCTGATTTTATAAATTGCCGTGGTGTAAATTCTTTCATTTTGGCTTATTTCACGTTACCAATGTGAAGATCCTGAATCATGTTGGGAAGAGATGTGTACCCTCAGGCTACAGCACATCGCTGATTGGAACCCAAGTCATGGAGATAAAAAAGGAACTTATGTATTTAATCATCTTGCTCCCAGGAGGACCAGCTATAAATCAGGGGCAACAGTGCAGCTCTGTAGTCCTCTATTCAAGACAGTGACATTTGTTATTTCTAGGAAGTTGTATCTTTTGTCTAATCTAGATTTCTATACCCAAAAAGATGAATTGAGTGAATACAATATATCATCATATTCTGTTACCAACCCCAGCAAGACCACGTTTTATGCTTTTTTATCTTCAATGCTTCATACACAGGAAGTGCTAAAAAATCTGTTGAACTGAACTAAACATAAAATTTAGAAAACACAGATTAGGGTGTTATGCAATGTTCCTCAGTCACTCATACCCAAAATTCTTCTCTATCCAGGAAATTGTATCGTCTATCCAATCTTTATTTCTAGTGCTAAATATTATACCATTTTCTATTTGTAAACATTTTCTATTTGAATATTCATCTACTCTTCCTTCTCTACATCTTTATTTACTCATTGGATATCTCTGTTTTCTTCAAAAGCTTGAAGATTGCTTTTAAAATACACTTTATTGTCATGTATTTATTCATTAATTCAACAAACATATATGGAACCTCTACTATGTGCATAGCACTCGGTAGGGGCTTTGAAAATACAGAGACAAATAAGACAGCGTGACAACTCCCATCTCCTGGGATTTCTTAGCTCTGCCATTTCCTGCGGATGGGTTAGCTCTGTCTTCAGCCTGGTGACAAGATAGCTGCAGCCTTGCAGGCGTCATATTCACATATAACCACTTCTAGATGAGGAAGAGTGGTGAACCATTGCATAGTTTTTTTCTTTCTTCCCAAGAAAGGAACTTCTCCCAGGTGGCCAAACAGACTCTTCCCCTGTGGCACTGACAAGACAAGGTCGCACACCCTAGACTAACTCAGTCAGAGGCCAGATCAATGTAACTACCATGACTGGTGCCTCCACAAAGCTCGTGAAAAAAAGGCATGGAGTCAACCGCAACAATCAGAAGAGGAACAGTAGGAAATTTCAGTGTCTTCACATGTCTCTGATGATGTCTCTATTCTCATCCATTTAATAATGTTACATTTAATTGCCCCCCCCTTTTTGTCTTTTGAGGGCATATGGAAGTTCCCAGACTAGGGGTCGAACCACAGCTGTAGCTGCTGGCCCACACCACAGCAACATGGGATCTGAGCTGCATCCAAGACCTACACCACAGCTCAGCTTTGTTCCGCTGAGCCACGAAGGGAAGCACCGAGCTGTTGTTACTGCAAAGAGTTTAGGCTGCCATGTATTTAAGGGGTTCCAAATCAATGTGATCTTGAGCTTCCTATCTTTATTCTATGTCACTGTGACCCCAAAATCTCCGAGGTGAGATTCTTCCACCCCTTCTCTTTTTGGCTAAAACCAGACTCTATTCCTAGCAGCAGCCACACGCCCTTCATTATACTGGTCCTGCTCGGGATTACCAGGTCGCAGCAATGGAAAACAAACTGAAAAGAAATTTTAACTCAAAAGGACATTTGTGCTCACAGTCCGTTTGAGCTGGGTGGTAGTCACAGAGCTTAAGAAGTTGGCCTTTTCCCTTCTTGTTTCATAATATAAACAACTGGATAGGAATTTCTATGATGCTTATTATGAGCAAACTGAATAGAGGTGTTGGAAAACTAAAGGAGTGACATTACTGGTTGGTTGGAAGTTGGAGGAAATTGCATGTACCCTAACTGAAGGTGGCAGGGATAGGGCAGGGGGCGGACAAGGACATTGTTTGGTGATCAATGGGGCTTTTGTATTCACAAAGAAGAACAGAAAAGCCAGGACAGTTTATAATATCAGCACACCGTGAAGTCATCACCCAAGCTAAGTTTACCTTTTGCATGTTCTGCCTTGAACCATGGGACTGACTGGAGTGAGAGCTTTTCAAAATAAAATCATTGCATGGCATAATGGACATCAACTGGTTTGGCTTAGGCAAGGCGCTCTTACAAGGATAGACAAGCTCTGTACAAGGATGGACAGATAATTTGAGGTTAGCACTGGTTAGATCCTATTCGGATGCATCCCAGAACTGTCTCTGGGAAAATATACTGGTATGCTGTTGCAGATTAATTTTGCCCTTATGATCTCATCAGCTTGCAAGTCAGGAGGCAGGGGTTGAATAGAAACTAACCAAGATGTGTTTCCTAAGCTTGACTGTTCATCAAAATTAGTACCCTTGGTAAATGAGTATGAGTCCCATACTTTAAAAGGAAAAGATGCTGCTGACATGAATCCTGGCATTGAGTGAGAAAATTAGATCATTTGTGATGGATGCAGAATCAATCCATGTATCGCAGGGTTTTCACTATAACCCGAGTCCTTTCTGGCTGACACGCTTCTTTGCCTTTGCCCACATAGTTCATAGGAAAGTTATGCTGAGCAGGTCTAATGTTAATGAGCACCATGTACAGAAAAGACTCAGTCCTTGTCATGCAAGCCACGTGCATTAATCTAATCAATGGTTTAATTCACCATGGGCTGAAATAAGGTCACTCAGCCTCCTCTCAGAGACAAGTGAGAGTAAATTAAGATGGCGGACCAAACAGCCCCATAATTTATGTATAACTTGTTTATGAAAACATATCAGAAACCTAGTGAGTTTCTCATAGAACTGCTATTGGGGAAAGTCTACACAGCATCAGAAACCATGCCAGACTGATTCTGTGGCTTAGGTCCTCTCTAGTGCTCAATGGGAATCTTATTATTTTATACCTATTTGATCCAAACGTAAGCACTGCATCCTAAACACATCCTTCTCATCCATCAGTAGCTGATTGGGCAGGGACTAGAGAAGGACACACTAGGGGTCCTCAGGCAACTTCTGTGGCCAGTAGGTTGTACTGTTTCCTAGTAACAAAGAGCTCTGCAGGAGCCCTTCTCTCTACCTGACACATAAGTTTTTCAAGTACCCATAAGCCAGCACCCATCTTGGAGAACAAAAACAGATATACTGCTTCTATACCTGGAAAACTCAGAATAGGAGAGAAATGCGAAGAAAAGTCATACAGAACATTTTGGATTTCAGCTTGATAGGGGAGAAGTAATTTTCTAGTAACATTGGACTTTTTCTGAAAGCCCATACATGATTTGCTCTTAGCCAAGTTTCCCTTCCTGGCTTTTGCCGGATTCAAAGAAACCTTTTAAGATGGGCAGGGAGTGCTGGTAGCTTTGTGAACCTGAACTTACACTATTACATGTAAATATTTGACTTTAACATTCTCTTTTCTTCTTTACAGGAGTTTAGATTTGATCGTTTTATAGAAAATGGTAAGAAGAAAACCACCTTTTTTAAAAGAGGGAAAAAGCTGAAGTATTACCTAATGCCTTTTGGATTTGGAATCAGCAAATGTCCGGGCCGATTTTTGGCAGTTGTTGAAATAAAGCAATTGTTGGTTATACTTTTAACTTATTTTGATTTAGAAATAATTGATGATAAACCTGTAAAACTAAACTTCAGTCGCTCTTTGTTTGGCATTCAGCATCCAGACTCAGATGTTTCATTTCGATACAAAGTAAAATCTTAAAGAAGCTAAAAGGAAAGAAAAGAAATCTATCAAAACTAACCCAAATAGGTCCTCAGCTCACCTATTTGTTTTTAATTTCTTCAGATGAAATTGCTTTGTTTGTTTTTAAAGTGCCAGTTTCTGTTTGAATGGAGAACATTCCAGTTTGTATCTGGTCGCAAAACCCATCATTAAAAAAAAAAAAGAAAAGAAAAAAGAAAAATAGGATGGTGGCATGAAAATGGACATCAAAAATCAACATAATGATAAACCTAAAGTAGCTTTTTAAAATTCTACATACTATGATTTTCAGCTGTCATAGTAAGTGTGTCTTCACAGCAATAAGATTTAATACTGTGGGGTTTTTTTTTTGAAGTCACAAATTCTTCTCTAATATGTAAAAATACACTTGATGTACTCAAGGAAGTTTGTGCTGGAAATGGACACACTTTAACAAATTCCAAGTTCTCAGAAAAGGAAATTAAATTTCCATGAGATACACTGGATGAAAACGTTCCCTTCAAGTATAATATCAATAATATCTATATTGCCGGAGTACGTTTGCATTAAATGAGTTTTGCAGTAGATTAAATGCTTCAACTTCACTTCACTATTTAATCATCCACAAATGTTCTTTATTACTTTGTATACTATGGCTCAATAGATCGAAATTTCTTGTTATATAAGGCCACTCATGTTCAAGTTAGATGCTGATAAGATTTATCAGTGTGAGGACACACCAAAAGCTATTATATATTCAGCGATTGCCCTAGACATTAGTATTAGGTTTATTGTAGGAGTAAATGTTGAAATCGTTACAGGATTGATTGTAGCATTTAACTCTAGTGTAAACTATAAGGGTTACGCCAGTATTGCAATTAACATTCCTAAATGCTCCCATTTATATCAACAGAGAAACTCAGTGGCAGTCTTTGTTCTCGACACCTCACCTCTTGGACTTGATGTTTATTCGTATTATTTGAATTGCAACATTATGTAATACAATGTAATTCCATATGCCACAATGCAGCATTGTGTAGATGATTCAAAGATTTCTGATATCAGATTGCCAAATGGTTGTCTGGCATCCAAACTAAATGCCATATAAACAGGCAAAGCAGGTAATTAAACCCAGTTAATTCATGCCGCATTCCCTGGCACTTTTAGTATTTCAGAAATGTGCTCTCAGTTTTAAAAAGGAAATTGATTTTTAAAATAACTTTATCGAATACTTAACCATACTTAATAACTAAATAGATTTTTCTGGCATTTATCTTCTACTTCCTGAAGTACATGCTCTAAGCACACCTTGGTGAAGGTCTGCTGGTCTAAACTCTGTTTTTTGCTGGAATGAAGATGTTTTCATCTTTGCCCTCATTCCTGAAAGGTGGTTACTCTAGGTGCCCAAGTCTAGACTGAAGTTACTTCCTCGCAGCACTTTGAAGATAGCTCCTGTTCTAAAGTCTGCGTTGTTCTTTATCAAAAGGTTGGCCTTGAATAATTACACCCTAATTATTCAGTAGGCAGTCTGCCTCTTTTCTCTGACGGCTTTAACATGCTCTCTTTGTCTTTGATGTTCTTAGTTTCTGTTGTTCATGTTTGCATGGCAGGGTGCTTCTTAAGTCTGAGCACATGCGTCTTTCATCAAGCGTGGAATACTCGCAGTGATTATCTCTTTGACTCTTTGCTCTCTCAGGCTCTGAATTAGATCCCCTTGCTCTCTGCTCCATCTTGTTTGACCTTTTCGCCTCATATTTTCTATCTCTAGGCTAGGTAATTTCTTTAGATCTTTCTTCCAGTTTATTCTGCTCTTTAACTCATCCATTGAGTTTGTTTTTCCTTCTTTTTATTTTAACCTCAGGTCCATTGGACTGAGTGATCACTTTCCTTATACCCCTTAGCTCATGGTACACGGTTGTAATTGGTCCAAACAAAGCCCTCTGGCTTTCTTCACTCATTCTATTTTATTGCTAAATCCCAACATTATACCTGTCCTCATCACAGGCAAATATTTGGATATGTTTGGCGTGTATCTCTTTATTTGTATGTGCTTTTATAAAACAGGTGTTATCTTAGGTGCATGTGCTTTTAATTTCATAAATATATTTTCTATGTTATATTCTTAATTTTTTGCTAAGCTCTATGTTTTTAAAGATATGTCCATATTGCTGTATATGTATTTAATCTATTGCTTCTAACTGTTGTGTAGTATTCCATAGTGTGCACCCACTATGCTTGAATGCTCTGTTCACCTAGTGGTGAAAACTATGTTGGTGGGGTAGTTAATTTAGGAGAGAGGCCAAAGCAGGACCTAAAAACTCTACCCTCATCTGTCCTCCCATTGCTGTGTGCAGCCTGCTGCAGATCCTGTCCTCAAATCACCACCACACACACACACACACACACACAGTCCATGACAGCCTTCATTTTCTGAGATGTTCTAGATTTGGTCCATCCTCAGATTCTTGCCACCCTCCCCTCCTATGGGGTCTCCAGGGTTGATCTGCGTCTGGGTGCCAGCCATTAATTTATCAGCTTTCAAGATGTCAGTTCCACTAAGTTTACTAAATTTAGTACTTACATTTTCAGTTTGAGAATTCTCTTTTGTTCTTCCTATCTCCCCATCATTTTTGATATCTTCTTTCATTTCTTTAAGTATAGTAAGAAACCTGTTTTCTATTCTGTATGTGGTATTTCCAAATCATCACTATTTTGTGGGTGTGACTCTATAGTTTGTTTTTCTTTAAATTTTCAACTTGAGCATCTTGAGAAGGTATTGGGAACTACATAGATAGTGTGGGTTCTAGCCCTAAATCAGCCAGCGTGCCACTGTATGATTAAGAATAGACAGGAGGAGTTCCTGTAGTGGGTCAGTTGTTATTGAACCTGAGTAGGAACCATGAGGTTGTAGGTTCCATCGTTAGCCTCGCTCAGTGGTGTTGCCGTGAGCTGTGGTGTGGATAACAGATGTGCCTTGGATCTTGCGTTGCTGTGGTTGTGGTGCAGGCCAGCAGCAGCAGCTTGGATTGGACCCCTAGCCTGGGACCCTCCATATGCCGTGGGTACGGGCCTAAAAAGACAAAAGACAAAGAAAAAAAAAAAAGGATAGACAGGAGAGGTTTTCTGGATTTTTTTTCCCCCTTTTATCCAAAGCCAAGGCTGAGACAGGCAAGTAAACAGCCCTTGTCCATGAAGCAAGGGTTCTTGCTGGGTCACCTACTGACAGTATTTCCTGTGCAAGTTCTGGCTTTGTGCAGAGGTCTTGGATTACATACACACATTCCCGGCTTGGGCCCAGTACTAACTCTCTTGCCTCCCACAAAGTATAGCCCGTCTATCCACCATATTGCCTCAGGTGGAAACCTCCAGATTCTTACATTCATTCATAGTAGTATACTTTTGTGATGCCAAGCAGAGAGAACAGAAAATTATTCCATTCTAAGTCCTGCTTAATTTATAATTAGAAGTGGAAGAAATTTAGAATAGAAATAGTATAGAAAATATAATATTCTATAAAAACAATGGATGGCAGAGAGTCTTGTGACAGAATTAAACCTGGTAATTCATGAGTTTTTGTGCATAAAATAAATGTCATGGAGAAATAAGTTCAAAGACAGGGATTCTAACTATGACATAACTGGTTTGTTATCAAATCATTTTGCATCTCAGTGCTTCAATTTCCATATTTGCAAAATAAAAATTATAAAGCCTTTTGACACCAGGGTTCATTGTGAGGATTGAATACAGGAAGATGTGTGAACTTATTTTGAAAAGTATAATGCAACACACAACATAAAGTTGTAAAGGAGATACGTTGTGCCTTTTAAAAACTGTTCTTGGAGTTCCCGTCGTGGCGCAGTGGTTAACGAATCCGACTAGGAACCATGAGGTTGTGGGTTCGGTCCCTGCCCTTGCTCAGTGGGTTAATGATCCGGCATTGCCGTGAGCTGGGGTGTAGGTTGCAGACGCGGCTCGGATCCCGCGTTGCTGTGGCTCTGGCATAGGCCGGTGGCTACAGCTCTGATTCAACCCCTAGCCTGGGAACCTCCATATGCCGCGGGTGCGGCCCAAGAAATAGCAACAACAACAACAACAACAAAAGACAAAAAAAAAAAAAACTGTTCTTATGTATTTGTTAAAGGGAATGATTTTTTGTCATTAGTGAATTCACTGTTCATTTATTCAATCGAACACTTATTGAGCATTCCCTCTATCCTAGATTTGGTAACTATGCACTGCACTACCCTTCTTTAAGGACACAGTTTATTAGAGAAAACAATGCATACTCAACACATTTATAATAAATATAGTCATAATAAATTCATCTCCTTAACACTCTTCTGTAATTCTGATTCATCACTAGTTCTAACCTTCCAAGTCAGTCTTCAATTATGAGAAATTACTTTCTGCATAATTACATACAATAGAACATATACATCAAGTATTGTGATTACATGAGGAAAATAACTAAAACCAAATACAGTCACTGAGGCTTCAGAATTTTTTTAAAACTGCATTTTACCTATAGTAAAAACCCATCATTTTAGTTTTACAGCCCTCTCTAAATTTCAAATTAAAGAAAATAACTGAAAAAGATTATTTTATATCGATGACCAACAGTGATGAGTCATTCAGTTAGCAAAAACTAAATGCTCTAAAGGTACTAAGAAAAAAGCTGTTTATCACTAAATAAGGCGTGCGGATAAGCAAACTCTTTGGGAACTTTTATCTGCCTTGTTTGGTTTTCCTGGCACACCTCATTGTGTTTTCTCCATTTTATCATTAAGTTTTAGGTCAGAAGTATAAGGCAGAGGGGCTTCTGTAGTTAAAATTTGCATGATTACGTCTGTTTTTTTCCTCGTGAAATATAATTTGGGTAGCAGTTTCTATAAGCTAGTTCTTCTAATTTAACCATGAAATATTAAGACCAATTTCAAAAATGAAAGCACAAAAATTATCTAGGTTTTGATCTTAATATAAAATAAAGTCAGTAATTATAAAACAAGAATTATATGCCCTTAGAATATACAGTGTTTTACCCTATTAAATTTGCCAGTATTGCAAACCATTATTTACTGGAACTGCTTTATTAGATATTCATATTCACAAACTCAATTAGGAAAAAGTTAGCAAGTCAAGATTACATTCCCTGTAGCATTATTTTAAATTACGATGGGTGATCCCATAAAACTCTCTAGTATTTATCTGAAGCAATTATTACTTACTCTACTTCATAGTGTTAATCTAAATCACTGATCATTGATGTTTGAACTATTTTGTTTAAATGTTTACTTTGTAATATTTTCTTGAATAAGATAAATTTAACTTGTGGAAAACTCTACTGCACAATTTTTAAAAGGAGGTAATTTGGCAATACTTATGTTTTAAAATATTTTTTAAGCAGAGGAGTGCTGTTAATTAAAAAAAAAAAAACTATTGTCCTGAATTTTTTTAACACTATCTTTTGATGTTAAAATGGTATGTATGCAGATTTATGAGAAACTAAAATATCTTGAAAAAAATCTTATGCGAAAAATGCAAGCGCTTTGTAAGTCAATTTCATGTGGTTGTTTTTTTGTTTTTTTGTTTTTCTTAATTTACAGCAAGCCAATAAATCAGCTTTTAAAGCACAGGTGAATGACTGTGTCCCCTTTTTTTCCCTACTAGGAGCATGTTGGGTGACAGAATTTGATTACAAATAGTAAATTATTTGGAAAATAATTTTGCTGTCTGAATATCCCCACATCCCCATTTCCCTCCCCCACACATATACATATATTCTAATTTTCCCATACTTTTGATAAAAATACATTCGTTGTTATATTCAGAATATTTTCCCATATATTTTCACTTATTTATGTGGGAAATAAAAACATATCCAAGAAATACCAGTGACTTAAAAGTTTTCTAACAAGTTTATTTTAACCAGGTCAACCTTGCTGGGCTACAGTTCTTAATAATGGCTATTATTCTTTGGAGGGATGTATCAGAACAACAAGAATGGGAGAGAGATTCCATTTCCAAAGAGATGTGGTCTTTGTCTTCTGTGGGTCATTTTAGCATAGATAGTGAATGAAGCTGAGTAACATTTGGACAGTAGTCTGTGTATTCATAGAGCTGGAATGCCAGCTGTAAGCAAAGCACATAGCACAGAATGCTGTCGATGAAGTGTGTCTCCTTCAGTAACTGCATACAGCATTTCACTGGGACACTTGGCCTGTCTAAGAGACCCTCCCATGAGCCATTATTATTTCACAGGATTGCCTCAGACTCTGAAGGTGTTCTTGTTCATTTGAACTAGTCTATTCAGTATGGCTTACCACGTAAGTTAATTCACGTCGTTAAATAGACAATCTATGAAATAATTATCTTGGCTTTTAGTTTTACTCTCACACTTACTGAGTAAATAATAATTTGCAGAACTGTCTGGCATTACCCATGGTTATGTGACTACTAATGTGCATTCTCTATTCAGGATATAGTGGAATGGAAAAAAATACTCAGTGGATATGCTGGATAATTTTAAGTGTATTTGATATAGTTTTTTGCTAATTGTTTGATATCAAAATTACGTTAATTCCTAAAGGTACTCATTTTTATAAGGAGAGACAGGATATATGTCAGACCACCTAGACAGTAAATATTTAGAGATACCCATAAGGCATTTTATTTCCCTTACAACATATAAGTTTTTGGATTTTTTTAATTGAAGTATATTTGATGACATAAGTTTTGTGCTTATAGGAGAAACTAGGGCAATATAAATAACAGGTAAAGGTACTAATACCAATGGTTTGTCATTGAGTCAAATTTAAACCCTTATAAAGGACAAGTCAGCTGGAGAGTCTTACTTATTTGCAAGAGAACATTTATTCCATATAACTTTTATGTAGAAGAACTAACCATTATACTTAACATAAAATGTATGCCATTATCATCTGACAACCCCCATTTTTAAGTAAATGATTGTATGTCTTTGTTTACATTATGATTTAAATGAAATATACTTTCATTCCATAACTGCTAAGAACTGGCTGATATATTTCAAGTTTTATACATGCCTTTGTTTTATACATTAAATGGAATATATTTTAAAGTATTTGTGCTCACTTCTGGATTTTTTAATAGACCTGAAAGCATACAGGAAGTGGTACTTTCTGCATGTTTTAAAATTCAGTATTTTTTTAAACTTTATTTTTAACTAATTTTAGATTTACAGAAAAGCAGTAAAAATAGTATTCATTTTTAAAGAAGAACGTCTTCAGACTAAACAGTTCTTGCCAAAAGTTAAACTGAAGAGTGGTCATAGGACTTAGCCAGTTGAAAATCTTAGTTTATCTTTGACCTCTGGAGATGCTCATCCACAATAACTATGGGATAGGGCAACAAACAGGAAGTAACATCTGCATGACTGAGATAATTTGAGTATGTGTGTCATCCAGATCCTGTTCTGTTTTCATTTTTTAAAATTTTTTTCTAAATTTTACTTATTCCAGGTTTTACCTAATTTCACTCCTGAGGAATCTATACTTGATAGGTAGACAGGTAGATAGATCTATAGATATCTGTACCTCTCTCTCTCTGTCTCTCTATTAAACCTGATGCTTCTCCAAAAGAAAATTAAAGTAAATTAATCCCTGCCCCTGCTGATTTATCCAGGGGTATTTAATAGGTTTATTTCCTTCCTTCCTTCATGGCTTTTCATGTTTCTGTGGAGGCCTGGCCTGGTTAGAAAGATTTTTTTTTTTCTTAGAAGTCTCACATAGAGGGGACAAGCTCAGCATAGCACCTGAATTTTGACCATAGCTCTGCAGAAAGAGACTGTACGTGGCAAATGGAGCTGCACGCACTTGAACAGACAGTGCCTGATTTAATGTTTTAACCAGTTAGGTACATAATCTGAGTCTCTTCCATAATAAGAAATTATTTGTCTTCCATTGTCAAAGAAGAGATAAGGCTATTTGACAAAGAAATCCTTACACCAAGTTCTTCAGTAATTGCCAGAGCAGAGTTAATGCATAAAATGAGGTTAGGCCATGAAGCATTTTTATGTTTAAAACTAAATTTTCATCTCTAAACATCCCTATTAACATAGCAGGTTTGAGTTGCAACTATCCTCCTAATAAAATATGAAATCTTTAAGATGGAAAAGCATTTGTAAATAATGGGCCCTTTAAATATCCCTGAACTTTATTCTAAAACTTATAAAGAGAAATAATAATTGCTTTATATAACCACTGATATCATTTTAGCATTTGATGAAGATGTTAATTTATGGTTGGTTAGCAGTTTATGGCTGTCATTAGTTTTTCAGTTTGGTCCACATTAGAAATCTATTTTTCTTTTTTATTTTAATCTGAGACAATTATATAAAGATATGGTTATGTTTTATCTAAAATGTATCATTCTAGTATAGCATTTCAAATTATTCACAGATCATAGTTCTTATATGTGCATATATGAATTTAAAAATACAGCAATAAAATGCTTGAAACAGATCATAAATTTGCTTCATATTTTATTGCATCTCTGAATCAGGTTGAGAAGACAAGGGCAACTATGGTCTTTGGGAAAGAATTAACTCTTTCCCAAGCTGGGAAGGAAAATGATATCATATTGTGCATAATTATAGCCAACTCTCCATCAAAGCATCCTGATGACTTGTAAGAGAGGGTTGTCCATCATACACTGGGGGCTGGGGGGCAGGAGGGTAACTGCAAATCCTCTTTCCCTTTGCAGTCTAACCTTCCCAGCCCAGAAAGTTCTCTTCCAGAGCTCTCTAGTCTGTATTTCTGTATTGTCGGAATTAGCGAACACAGGGGAAAGCAAAGTCACACAGGCACATGCACACACACACTCAGGGGTACCTGATAATTTTGCAATAGTCCAGAAGTCTCCTGGAGTGTGTTAAGACGAATGAGTCATTTAGAAAAAGTGATAGGGTTCAACCAAAATCAAGCCTCAGGGAAAGCGAGCTAAGATTCTCTGCCTTGCTAGGAAGTGATGAGCTCTTTGGACTTAAAATTGGGGGCGCTTTCGCTGAATTCCCGGGTAAGAAGCGGTATGCTTCTTACAAGTCTGGCCCCTGCGCTTGAACTCAGGCCACGAAGGGCCAGGGGACAACCCCATGCTAGTGCTTCCCCTGGAAAGAGAATTTGAGGCAGAGCCCCTGAAGTTCGCTTTCTTTCCCTAGAAACTTGGAGGCTGAATGGCCTTGCTCCTCAAAGGAGGCACCCAGAACGCCAGTCCAGGGACAGCCCCAGAAGAAGGGGTGCTCTGCGGCTGCGGATCCCGAGTCCCTCCTGGGGCGCAGCCTGAGCGGAGCAGCATGGTGGGCACAAGGGTTGTGGATGTCGTTCCGTGCCCAACCCTGGGTTGGCAGGCTGGCTGCGGGAAAGCCTCCCCCTCCTTCCTCCTGCCCTGCCAGGTTCCCAGCACCAGCACTAGCCATGGCCTTGGGGTAAAACAGACACCTGACTATTTTGAACGGGGGGAAATAATAAACACAAGTCAAAGGATCAGAAGAGCCAGGGATCCGGCGAGCAGATAAAGACTCTTATCTTAAGAAATGCTTTTACTCTTCAACGTAAGCCGCCGTCTCCTCCCTCCAGTTTCCTTCTAGGGTGCCTAACGTCTGATTTCAAAGGCCGAATTTAAATCAACCTGCCCCTCGTTGGCTTGGCAAATCCAAATGCATCCAAGTTCTAGCAGGAACGCAGAGCTCGAAAGAGACCGGCTCATTTATTTTGCCCACACAACAACAACAAAAATGTTAATTGATGTAAAGTTGCTTGGCACGTGATTAATTTAGTATGACTTGCATTTTAATTAAGCGAAGACTCCGGTTTCTGACGTGTTTTGTAATTTAATTTTGTTTAGAAATAACGTGTAGAGTTGACCCTTGCCATCCCTACCTCCCCACCGAATCACATTTTCATTAAAGGTTTTCCTAAGCAGGATTCATTACCTCCCGCCTTCCACGAGCACACGTTCGGGTCTCCACTCGCTCTGTCACTCCGCGCGGCAGAGCCGCCACTGTGTGCTGCGAGCCGGGAAGTGAACTCTCATCATTATTTTTCAAAGTCTGGGAAGTGTATTATCCTTTTTCCTAGTGGTAATTAGTTACCATAGCATCTAATACGTAAATGTGCCCAGAGCACACCATTAACAGTTAAACGGAGGATTCAATTTAACACATGATTATATCTTTCATAAGTCATTACATTGGAAAAGTCAATGCCACTCATGCTGGAACAATCTCAGGGTTCCGGGCGCGTAGAAAGGTTCGGTTTCGGCGTCCGAGACCAAGAGCGCTTGGATACAGGAACCCCTGTGAGCCTTGGCCCTCCCTACCGAGCTGTGGGCAGTAAGGAATGCGGGGCGGGTGGTATAGGAGGGAGGAGAATTTAATATCTACACTGGGTCTTGGGGGGATGCCCAGCTGAGGAGAGCGCGCGCGCTCGCGCACACACACACAGGCATACACGCGCGCGCGCACACACACACACTTACAGGCACCACAGGGAGGAAGGAGGGGTAACTAGCGAGCTCTTCAAAGATGATCATTTGCTGGTCCTGTAGGAATCCACGAAAAGCCCCAATGCTTCACTCCTGTAGGTGCCCAATGTCAAGTTGGAGGTGGGACCTAAGTGGGAATTGGGAATTAGAGAAGGAAAGTGAAATTAGTGATGGAAACCGATAGAATAAAAGGCCAAGTGGGACTCTGGGTCCCTGGCTCAGCCGCCTGTGCCCACTGTCACTTCCCTAAGAAACTTGAGCAGCGGGGGCCCTCCTGGCGGAGTGCTCCTGGAAGAAGCACGGCCCCAAGGCGAGGTGGGAGCAGGCTCTGGGGAGTCCAAGGTATGCTGGCGGACCGCAGCTTTAGAAGCACGGATTTCTGTTCTGGCCCAAGGGTCACTGGCCACAAGGGTCACCCTGACCCCCTGGTGTTCATCCAGTCCTGAAGCTTCCACACTGGAAGGACATCTGGGGCTCACAGTGTGTGGGCCAACTTTCCATCCTGGGCTGAAATTCAGGAGTCTAGCAGGCCTGAGAAAAAGGCCCCCCCGGGTTTTGCCAGGAGGAGGAAGAATTGCCTTTTGAATCATTGGTTTCCTTCCCTAAAAATGCTGCTGAAGAAACTTTGGAAGGATTGGGATTAGGGCAGGGAGGGCCACCTAAGAAAATCACACACACACACACACACACACACACACACACACACACACAAATCCTCTCCTGTTCTTTTCAGATGTCCCAGATTTATTCCTAGAACCAAACGCTGGTCAACTCCTGGGTTTGGAAATAAAATTAATTTGTCTGAAATTATCAAAATGAAAATAAGTATTATTAACCCTGCTACTTTGAATAATTGTACATATTGGTCTGACTATCCCACTTATTCCCAACATCCACTCTTTCCCCCAACCCCTTCCATTTCCGGTCTCTTTCAGGACTAAGACTGGAGATTGAGTTATTAAAGGGTGAAAGGGGAAATGAGCATTTCTTTCTCTCCTGAAGTTCAAGATTTGTTATTGGTACAATTTCTAATAATAGTTGAACAGTGCAGAGGTCCCAGAGGAAGTATATCTGGGAGGCCTTCTTAATAATGAGAAATATTAAGCAGTAAAGCTTGCAGCAAATGTGTCCCCACAATGTTAATATGCAAAAAAAAAAAAAAATCGGCTGATGGTGGCTGTGGTTAATTCCTAATCAGAATGATGGACAGCAAGGCCAGAACAATACAAACTAATGGCTGTGTTGCTGATCACTTTACCCCTTGATTAAAGACACCCAATTATGGCGCAGAACAGTGTCGTAATTATGTTTCTTAATCACATCCAGGAGGTTTAATTGCCTTAACGATGTGTTTCATTAAATGAATTTAGGTATTATAGTCGACAGTTTTCATACACAGTTGTTTTCAAATTAACATAATATTAGACATCGTCATGGAAATTGTTTTAATAATCATAATTAGACGCACCCAGGCTTTGTCTGGTAAATGCTGAGAGACGGGTCTCCTCCTGCCTGGGGGCTGCCCCGGTCTCTCCCCTCCCTCTACCCCCACTCCCAGACTGGGAGGGCTCCAGCTTCAAGGCCCTTTGCTGTTATGTTTTCTGAAAAGTTACAGGTTCTGATTAATCTTTTTTGATGGCAAGTGGAGCAGAAAATATCCTCCCTCACCCCCCACTAAGTTTGATGGCATTTAAGGCTATCATTATGAGCTGAGGCTACACAGACCAAAATGCATTTAGCAAACTGCCTTCAGAGGAAACACTATAACTTCACAACCACCATCTCTATAACCTCCACTACAATAAAAATCAAACCTTCTAAATTGGAGGGCATTATTAAAGCCCAGATACAAGCCTTATACAGACAGTCTTTAAGCAGTAAAGCTCGCAGCCCAACCCAATCCAAACATAGTCCCTAGAAATCTCATTAACAAGCAACATTGGTACAGTTCTAAAATCTCTATGGGCATTGTTTACACATATAATTCAACCTGGTTGAATCTTCTGTCACCAAATAAAAGGGGGAGGGCTACAGTACCATCCGTCCTCAGAGAATCCAAATCCATCTCTTTTCCTTGGCTTTTAGGAAGTTGGATATAGACATTTTGATAAAAACTTTTTAAGAAACTTCACTGTCTTTGATGGGCCCTGGCAAGGTTAGTTAAGAATGCCATACAAAGTGGGAAAATAATTCCAGGGAGAGCAGGCCCTTCAAAATTCATGCCAACAGACAGGAGGTCTGGACCTCCTCCGGGTCTCACCAGTGACACCATTTCTCTCTCCTCCAATGACCAGGCCCAGCCATCATCCTTTAACAAGTAAACATACAAACTAGGGCTGCTCCTAATGGCACATCCCTGACAGAATGGTAGTTCTACCTTCTCTGAAACTCCTTTCTTTTTTGTTACCTTTCAAGCAAAGAGTAACACAGAAGAGAGGTAAATTGCTCCTTCCACAAAGCACAGCATAATAAAACGTTTGATCAAAATATTTTAATAAAGATTCTTTCTGACATAGATACACATACAAATGGTCATACATAGCTGTCATAGTCTGATTGACCTATTTAATATATATATCATTGTTTACACATCCAAAACCCGCCAATAGATCCATCACCGCTCCCCACTCACCATCCAACCTGACAAACTGAATTTGTATTATCTGCAAGGAGTGGAAAATAGCAGACTCCATTTTCCAAAAAGGTTTTCTTGATTTTCATAGGATAGAAAGGCAGGCAAACAGCCATGCAAACTAAAACTGAAAGCTCACTTTGGGTAAATAGCTTCTTGCTCTTAGTTTTATTTCTTTTTAAGTTTTTTTTTTTTTTTAGAAAAATAACAAAGGATTTCACACCATAGGCAAATCAAACCAGTCTTTCAACTTAAATAATTCTTCACAGTTAAAATAACTTATACATGTACATATATATTAAAAGCAATTAAATTAGACCTTTTAAAAATGCACAGCACAGCCTGGAAAAATATTTGCTTAGCATGTTCTTATAGGATCTATTGCTGTGATGTCTTTCCTTTTTAGAATGCAAAGGAGTCCCCTTTCAAAAAGAGATCAATTCACTCATCAATTAAGAATACACCTTTCCTGTAATTTTTGGACTGAAGCAATTTATTAAAGCTCAATTTAAATACAGGGATGACGCAACTGAAGAGATCCAGGTGACCTTTGATAAACCTAAGCAGCTCAGATATATCAATATGTTTCTTCATACTTGTTGGCAAATAAACCCTTTTAAACACTTGGCACACAATATAAGTTAATCTATAAAACAGAATTTTAGAGGCATTAAAAAAAGAAGTCTGCACATAAGACCTATGACCTTAACACATGATAAATACTGTTGATGTGGAAGGGTCATTGAAGAATAACAAATAAATACCATGTATTGTTAATACATCATTGCAGAGTGGAAAGTAACAAGGTGCACATAAATATTTTTAAATGCAATTCTTTCAGCCACAGTCAGTTTTTTATATCACTCTTGCCAAAACTTTTGAGCATTTTCACAGAATTAAAGTTCAGAGACAATAAAAAATACAAGTCTTTCATAGCAACGTGTCTCTTTCTGTTTTTTTTTTTCACTTAAATAAATCTACATTTCAAGTTTTTCTCCTGGCTCAGAATCAAAATTTATTTTCAAGTGCCCTTTCTGATTTGTCTGAATGAATACTCCGTCCCACAACCCACCCAAACCCGAACTCTTCCTCTCTCCCTCTAGCCAATTTCACAATTAGTAGTAGGATTACTATTTTGCCATGTAACTCTCCACGCTTAATAACGACTACATCCCAACTTATATTTAACCTTAAAGGGAAACTCTGCTTCCTCGCGATCTAAGCTGCCACCAAAGTTGCCACTTTTCCGTGAAAAAAGACATCCGTCCTCCACCCCAACTCCACCTCCCTCCTCCCGCCCTGCCCACCCTAAAGACCGAGATTCTGGGGATGTCAGGGCTGGAAGTCCCGTTTGTCTCTGATATTTCTCAGTTCTCGCCTCTGCTTTGTTTGCTCTGCAAGTGTTTCACAACTACGAGAGGACCAAATAAGGGGGGTGGGGGCAGCTTTTCACTTTCCTCTAGCTTGGGGGTCGGTCTTGTTTTTTTTTTTTTTTTTTTTTTTCCGGGGAGGGGGGCGTTTAAGGCTTCTCCGTGCACTGTTTGCAGAGGCTGGAGGAGACGCTATTGAACAGGGCGCACTTCTCCGGGCAGGAGGCGGCCGGGGGCAGCCCGGCACTGAAAGGGTAGCCGGCAGCCTGCTCGTAGGCGCCGAGAGCCGGGTGCAGGGCAGCGGCCGCCGCCGCCGCCGCCGCGGAGCTGGGCAGCGAGGCGGCCGAGATGGCCTGGCCCTGATTGAGGTAGGCGACGAGGCGCCGCATCTCCTCCAGGGCCTGCGCCTGCATGAGGATGTAGTTCTTGGCGAGCAGCAGCGTGGCGATCTTGGAGAGCTTCCGCACCGAGGGGCTGTGCGCGTAGGGGATCACCGCGCGCAGCTCGTCCAGCGCGTCGTTCAGGTCGTGCATCCGCCGGCGCTCCCGGGCGTTGATGTTGAGCCGCAGCGCCTTTTGCTCTTTGGATTTCTTGCTGCTGCCGCCGCTGCCGCCGCTGCCGCCACCACCCCCGCCGCCAGCTCCGCCGCCGCCCGGGCCCCCCGGGGGGGCGTTGGCGCCGCCGTGGAGGTGGGCGTTGGAGCAGCCCTCGGCCGCCTTGGCGCTGCCGCCTCCCGCGCCCGGGGAGGCCCGCGGGTCGGCGCCCCCGGCCCGCAGCACCAGCTCGCAGCGGCCGTCGCTGTCGTCGTCGGGGCTCTGCTCGCCGCCGCTGCTCTCGACCACCGAGCCCCGGCTGGCGCTCTCGCCGTATTTGAGGCATAGGGCGGCCCCGGCCGGCAGGCTGCTCAGGCTAGGGTCGCCCCCAACGCCGGCAGAGCCCGCCAGCAGCCCCGGGACGCCCACCCCGCCGCCGCCGCCTCCTCCCGCACCGCCACCGCCGCCTCCCCCGGGCGGCGGCAGCAGCAGCCCTGCCCCCTCGGGGTCAGCCGGCTCGAAGCAGCCCAGGGGCGACGAGGAGGAGGACGCCGGGCGCTCCCGAGGCGGCGGCGCCAGGGACAGGTCCATGCCCGGGGGCGTGGAGCGGAAAGCCGCCTCTAAGCGCTTGGCGGCGGAGGCGCTCAGGCTCTTGTGCAGGAAGAGGTCGTCTTCGCCCGCGGCGGCCGCGCCGAGGTGCAGCCCGCGCTCCATGGTCCGGCGCCGGCGCGCAGCCCGGGCCCGCCGCGCCGGCCGCCGCCGCCTCGGCTCGGGAGGCAGGCGGTGCCGAAGACGCACCCGAGCCGGGCTCCGGGGCTGGTGCGTGCGTCGGTCCCGGTGCTGAGTGCAGCCCTCTCCCCTTCTTTTTCTTTTTCGCCTTCCCCCGCGCTCGCCGCCTCCTCTTCTTCTTCCTCTTCGTCTCCAGCCGATGGTGCTGGCTGCTGGGGCTCACCATGGGCCGCGGCCCCGCATGGTGTGAGGGTGGGCGCGGAGGGAGTGGAGCCGCCGCCGCCGCCGCTCTGAGCCCAGCCCCGCGCCTCCTCTCCGCACCGTTTATCTTGCTTGGATTCACCTTCAAGAGATTTCCGGACCCATCAACCAGCCGCTGCCACAGACGGGGGAGTCTTTTACATCATTATCTCTGAGTAGGTTATTATGAAGAAGAGTCGCCTGTTGGGACAGCGCTTTCTACCCAATCAGGTTAACGTTTTAATTAATAGGATTAAAACGGTAACAAACAATCGCAGGCGCTATCTGGCCGCGAGTCTGAATAGTTTCATTTCCCAGGTCTGAAGACAGGCAGCAGCTAGCGCTTTATAAAAGGCGCCTGCTCCATTATTCTGCCTGCCATCTGTATACACAGCTTAGCGCATATGTTTGCAAGGCGCTGGGTCCTGTTAGTAACCCAACAACTGCCTTTAGCTTGACATGTGTGGCGACTTTCACTCATCAATGAGCACACTAAAAGCCCTACTTAGAGCCGAGGATGTTCTTTGCTCCTTCAGCAAATTGTGGATCTGCGGCGAAACCCGGGAGTCCCATGGAAAGCAGACGTCCCCCCCCCCGTACCCCACCCCCCACTGCCCTTCCCTCGCCACTGCGGTCTCATCTTGTGCCACATGGCCCTTCCAGGCGAGACGCTACTCCACCCCTGTTCATAGGATGACTCTGGTCTAGATTGGAGATGGGACTTTCGGGGGGGGGGGCAGGTAGTGTCCCTGTGGTGTCCCCGCTGGCTTGCCCCCAATTCACCCAAGATTTTTAGCTAGTAAGGGACCAAAGCAATCGCCCCCCCCAACTTGAACACACTGCTTTATTCCGCCCTAGCCCCCCTCCCCCTTGCCCATTCCCGTCCCAGATTGGGAAAACAAAACAAAATAAAGAGCAAGGTGATTATGCAGCCCATTAGATTTTTTTAAGGGGGGGGTGCGCTTTTGCCTCGGTCTCCAAATAGCTGTTCCAGTGATGGTGATTATGAAGCACAGGGATTTCCTAAACAGAAAGAACTGTTTGCTGAAACTTTCTTCAAGATTAAAATCCAGTTGTTTTAGAATAGTCAACTTCACCAGGAATCAAGTCCTCTCACGAACCAAGTGGGGCATTTGTGCATATTTATTTAGCTGGAAATGTCGCCGCCGCAGCAAGGAAGCCATTCAGGGACGTCTGAGTCTGCTGCGGTTGTTTTTGGAGGAAGAGCAAAGGGAGAAGTGTGAAAACAAGTGCTCCTCTCAGGATGGGAAACGGTACACGCGGTCCTCCAGCTCCTGCGTCCCATGTCTGGGAGTACATGGTATTTAGCGGCTGGTTTTCATCCTTATGACATAAGTAAAAACAATATTTCCCAACACCGCCAATAAATCTTTCTTATGTGGCAGAATTACTGAAGCCTATGAAATTTTGGGTTTCTCTGGTCTCATTAAAAACCTTTTAATTGTGGCTTTCAGAGTTGGCCCCAGGTGTTGGACTCTTTTCATTACATTTTGCTCTAATGTGATGAAATTCTAATTCTCTCCTTACCATATGGTTAAATTTCCCCACTGAGAATTAGTTGAAAAAGGAGAAATAATCTATTAATCTCTGTAATAGATTCACAAATGAGGTTCGCCACAGAACCTGTTTTTGAATGGTAATATCAGAACAGTTGGGCGCCTTATTTCATAAAGGAGGGGCGAGGGCGACACAGAAACGTCTGCATTTTCACCTGGAAAGGAGGCAAAGGGGCCCAGAGGTATCTTTCCAAAATAATTGCCAGAGATTCAGTCCCTTGGGCATGGACATGCTACGCCGTCGTAGGTCACTTTCGCGCCGTCCTATTGACTAGAACCCAAAGATTACGAAAGAGTAAGCGGGCTGCGGTAGGCTTTCGAGCTTGGGACCCGGGCGGGCGGCTCTGGAAGGCTCCAGCCGGCTCACGTGTCCCGCTGGGGACCCCAAAGCACGTCGACGTGCGGGGCGGCCCCTCGCTCGCCGCTTCCCCCCCCTCCCCCTGGCGCGCGCAGCTGTTAACCTCCCGCTTTAGGAAGCTAAAGACACGCTCTTGTTACTGTTTTCCAATTAGCAGCTTTGTTTTTCACCGGCTTCATAAACAAAGCTTCTCTGTAAACAGAGGTGAGTCTTGTGTGCCTGATACTAACTGACCAAAGAACTCTGGCCACTTGCGGGAGGTCCAAGGCTGGCACCGTCGTGGCTCTGGGAGGAGTGGAGACATGTTTCCGGGGGTGTCTGACTCGATTCTCCGCCCAGCCTGTCTTTCTGGTGCTCAGCCACTTCCCTCAGGACACCTGGATCCCTGCCGGCCACTAAGTGGACACTAGAAAGGCGCAGGAGCTCCCACGTCCGGGCCGGGTGGCAACTCGGTCTTAGCTACGAGCGCCACAAAGGGCTGTGCCCAGCTGCACAGGAATGGCCGAGCAGGGGGCCACCACCAAAAGCCGCAAGGGCGAGGCTTACTCTGGCTAGATTCCGACCCTCCCAGTATAACTCACATCAGAGAGCACCCAGTGACACCCCACCCCGACCCCACTCCCACGCCCTCCTTCCTCCCCCTCCCCGGCCATCCAACCTTCTAAAACAAACTTTCCGCGCAACTTTGTATTACTCTGTAGGAGCTCCAAATCTCTTTCTTTGCCGGTTCGAGAAAATCCCCTTGGTCTCCCCGGAGGAGGTGGCTGCTTAATAGTCCCTGGAAACTTAGCTTTGGGAAACTGTGGAAGAATTTATAGATGCTCTAAATGTGGTCCTTATAACAACCGTCGGGGAATGGTCTTTGAGGTTTATGCACTCGTAAACTTTTGCTGATTGCTTCTGGGAAGTTGTCAGGCACTTAACGCTGCATTTATCTTTCAGGCAATGAAAACACATCTGCCCGGTGTCTCGTTACCTGGTTTAATCATCACCAACCCTAAGTCACCGCCTAGGATCTGTCTCTTCACTCAAGTGGGATCCCACCGCCTGGTTTCGGGCCAGCGAAGGGCTGACGTCAGCAGCTCACCTAGTGCCCTCGGGCCGCAGGAGCTCGCAAAGTTTCTGTGCTTCAACTTTGTTCTGCCAAGAAGAGAGGAAAGGGTCCCCGGGTCCTAATCCCACTAGCAAGTTGGAAAAATAGCAGAGGAAAGGCTAAAATAAACACGTTCTGGTTGCCCTGGAAGAAAGGGTGGGAAAGTAGCCCGCAGCGAAAAGCTCCTGACTCACAGATGACCCCTTGGACTGAAACACTGGAAGCGAAATCCTCTGACTCTGTGCAGTTTCAGAGAAGGTCAGTGTGAGTTACCGAAGCAAATGGGGGACGGGAAACACTGGGGACAGTTTCCTCTGCCCAGTCATGGTGGGGGCAGCTCAGGCCACTCCGTGGTCCAGATGGTGGGGTGCGCGCGGTCCAGGAGCGACCAACTGGACGCCCTTGGTATTGGACTGGTTGGCTCAGCGAGGCTGGTTGGTAGACACACATCAGGACTGGGAGCCTTCTTGGCCGAGTGTTGGATACCGGATTTACACGAGCCAGTGCGTGTTGTGCAAAGATGACTGCAGTTTTGTTACAGCAGGAAGGAACACACCCATGTCTTTGAAAGGGTTCTTAAATGTTCAGCAGCCGAACCGCATTGCAAGTGTAGAGCTATTGAGTTTCAGACCAAACTAATTTTTGAGGTCATACTTAAATCCTTTAGTGATCATCTTCAATACTATTTTCTTGAAGTTTGAAATAGGAACCTAAATAAGATCAGAACGGGACACAATCTAATCCATCATGAAAGAGCAAAGCCAGGTGTTCCTCTTTATTTCTATAGCCCTGATAAACAGCTAATTACTTATCTAGATTAAAAGGTTAAGAGAACCCCAGAATACTGGGATTTGAGTATCTGCGTGCGTTTTCTGAAAGACAGAATTGGCCTTGATATGTGTATGTTTCAATTTATACATTTGAGAATATTATAAAAAGTAAAGGCAAAGTTTGGCAAAAATGACATCAACTTTCGCTTGGGAGCTGCTCTGGAAAAGCAGATTTCCTGAGAGAGCTGGAAACCCCCTCAGGGCTGCGCTTCCTCCGCAGCGGAGGTGTCCAATCTGGGCGGTTCCAGCATCCCGGGGCCGCGGAGGCTCCACCCGGCCTTCTTCCCTGGAAACCGCCGGGATGTGCGGGCTGCGAGCCCTGCTCCGCGGCAGCTAAGGCGCGCGCAAGCTGGGCGCGCCCCCAGCACTCCAGGCCCGAGCGTCTTAGACTGAGCTCCAGTAGGAGAGGCTTGCTGACCTTGAAGTTGCACTTGCCTACCCCCGCCCTTTGCCCGCCCCGCCTCACGCCGTCCCGCGGCCTTAGCGTTAGCTTGAAACCCTCACAGCTGAGGTCTACCATCCTGCTGCCCCGCGGGGTTTGGGAAGGCAGGATCTACTTGGTGGCGGAGGGATTCAAGCCCATCAAGCTCCCCAAGTCAAGCCTTTGGCCTCGTTTTGTCATCAGAATTTTCTTCCCCTCCCGGCCAGGTCCCACCAAGCTCAGTGCGGAGACAGGCCATGGTCCCCGTGCGTGCTGGGGATTGGGGAGGCTAATGAGGGGGAGGGCAGCGAGGGCGCCGGGCCGTGGGAGCTGGAACCTTGCTGGCAGTGCGCACAGGGTCCCAGCCTTACCATGGCTTTGAGGTGTTGGCAATTCCAGGGACTTCGACCTTGAAAAAGCAGAAACCTGTTGATAAGTTCTTTCGGAAAGATTTTCCTTTTCTTTATCTCTTTTAAAGAAAAGAGGCTGATCCTCACGACTATTTGGCGACAAATTGGTTTAAGTTTGAACAAACGCTGTAGGGAAACGCTCAGCTCCCGCAACAAGCAGCTTTTTCAGCGCGACCGTGCGCCCCACGCGGGCGAGAGGAGCGGTCCCCTGGCCGGCCGGGAAGGGCTCCCCAGGGGTCTGTTCAATTGCGGCGACTTTTAAGGCGAGGGGCGCGGTAGAGCGAGAGAAAAACTTGGAGCCTGCCCAGCACGCTGGGACCCCAAGAGAGCAGTTTAGAAAAGGGATCAAGGCAAACTAGTGAAAAGATTTTCCGAGGAATTCACTCCCTCCTTGGTTACCTGGGACTTAATCCTGGATTCAGTCGCACTCCCTAGGGACTGTTAACTCTTATTGGTGTTATACGTGTTTTCCCTTTCGAATTTTTATCGAATCTTGGAAAACATGGAAAATTTTTTAGAAAAATAAAAATTTGGGGGGTTAAAAAGGACATTTTTAGGGTTTGTTTGGTGCCCCCAAATTAAGGAAGACACAAACTGGAAAAGGCTTAAATTCTGCTTTGGGATTTTAGCTCTGAGATTTAAAACCCACAGCGCCATCTCCTGGCAGTAAGGAGAATGTAGCGTTGGATGACAACATACTTAAATACTGAATATGAAATATTTAAATATGAGAGACTTGACTTTACGCCTCAGGAAGTATTTCAGTGATAAATTGATTACTGTGATACAAGACGAGCTGAAAGTTTGTGATCATTAAAGGTTGTCAGACACAATCTTGGAAGCTAATTATTTGTGAATAGAAGTTTGTATGTTACATTTACACACATAGCATTTTTTATAGATGTGGATGTAGTTATTATCCTAGGAGCTTGTGATTAAAATATGACTTTAATTTTTAATAAATACATAATTTTATGGAAGAAATTAAATCAGATTAATTTCTAAACCAGGATTTGATCTAGTTATTTTGTGCAAAAGATACTGTAACTTTATAAATACCTCAGTGCTCTTAGGCATTCATTGATTAGTGAAAACCAATTGCTTAATTACTATTTGGATATTTTCATGATCAAAACATTTTTCCTTCAAGTATGACTTATTTAGTAAAAGCAGTTCTCTTGGTTTACTTTCTGTGGATGACGCTTACCATAGATGATACAAAGGAGATTATTGTGAAATGGTGGTGTTTTGAAACACAAATTCACCTAGTTCCTCATTGACTTTTACTAGTCAATGTTAGTAAAGAATCTTCCTTATTTTTCTCAATAGCCCTTTGCTTTCTTTAACAGTCTTATCATCTCATAAGCTTTCATAATGGCTTATTTAGGCTTTCTGAGCCTTAAATATTACCCAAAGCTAAATTGTTTTCCAAAAATTGAATGTATGTATTAGAATCATGGATACCTAACACTCTTGTGAATTACAATGTTTCTAAAGTGTGAGTATTTTTGCAAGCTTTGCTCCCTTTTGTAAATAAGATCAAAATCCAGTCAAACTTAGAGATGAAACCCCAATTAAGAACATTTCTCATCTATGACTATATGCCCAGGCCAGCTGCTTGAAATACAAATAAAAGTAGATATGCTTTTTGTAGTGTACAAAATATTATGAATATCCTTCAAAAATATTGTAGATCAAACAGACAAATGTAAACTTCACTTCAGTTGAAAGATTAGTTTCATTTGATTAATTAAAGTGAAGATCTATTAAGCCAAATATTTGGACTCATTTACTCTGTCAATGCAAGCCTTCCTGTTTGAAAGAAATTTGATTATATATATGGGAGGAACTAGATAAACAGATGGTAGCTAGAGAGCTTTTTCACAGTTGAAATTTTTAAACTTAACATGGATAAGTTTGACACCTTCGCAAACATTTTCGATGAGGTCATTTGATCTGTTCCAGCAATGCAGGATTGCTGCACATAATCATTTTAACTTGTATTTCAGGAACATTTCACTCAGTTTATCTTTTAATGTGTTTGGCCAAAAACGGCGCTGATTGGGCTGTCCACTTGGAAACACACACACACACACACACACACACACACACTCACACTTGTGCTCTGTTTACACAGTGGTAAGCAAGTATTAAAAAAGGAAATCAACAGTGATAAAGCATCATGACAAGAGTGTCTTATCATCAAAATAATATTCCTCTGATGAAATAGTTCGTTCAGACTACCTGAAGGGGGTGCATCGTTTGCTTACGCCTGTCTGTTGTAACACAATGCCCACCTGGAGAATGGATATTCTCATGTGGCAGAGTGACATGAAAGTTAACCCCCAAAGTGACTTAAGAGCCTCCTTGGTCTTAGGTATATACATATCAACCCTCTCATTGCCTTCACAGATTAGGAAGTTGAGGTTTTCCCAGGAAGGTTGTTTTGTGATCCGTGTACTTAAATATCCTGAATCCCTTGAATCACCTCCCATGATGTCATTGTTTTTGAGAACAAGAGGTCATGGGGATAAAAAGGGAGAAAAAAAAGAAGGAAGGGTAGAAAGAAAGAAGGCTGGGCGTTTCCGTCATGGCACAGCAGAATTGAATCTGACTAGGATCCACGAAGACCCAGGTTCGATCCCTGGCCTCGCTCAGTGGTTTAAGGAACGGGTGCTGCCCTGAGCTGTGGTGTAGGTGGCAGATGCAGCTCAGATCTTGCCTTGCTGTGGCTGTGGTGTAGGCCAGCGGCTATAGGTCCGATTCGACCCCCAGCCTGGAAACCTCCATGTGCCACAGGTGCGGCCCTAAAACAAGACAAAAAAAGAAAGAAAGAAAGAAATCGGAGGAAAAGTGGGTAGGCAGATTTGATGCCAAAGGATGCAGTTAGTGTATTCAGTGTATGTGGAAAGTGCTTGTCCCATGAAAATACAGTCTGCTTTCCCTTTAAAAAGAGGTTTTGGAATGATGATTTTTACATATGTCCAAACCTGGTTGCACTTCTCTGTGAATCACTTTAAAAGGTATGAGTAGGTGTGGTATAAAGAGCAGGCTCTTGGCAGAAGAACTATGTAATTGGTGGCAATTTTCTGGATCCTACTTAGCTTCGGGAGGAAAATGGATCTATTCATCATGCCTTTCCCGACTGCCTCAGTGTCTTTATCAGAGGAGACTCTGTGGAAACATTTTTTAAGTTAAAAAAAAAATGTTTGTATGGAAACATTTTATTTTCATACATCAATGCTATTATTATTATTAGTCTTTTTTTTTTTTTTTTTTTAGGGCTGTACTTGCAGTAAATGGAAGTTCCCAGGCTAGGGGTCCAATCGGAGCTGCAGCTGCCAGCCTACACCACAGCCACAGCAACGCCAGATCCAAGCCTCACCTGAGACCTACACCGCAGCTCACGTCAATACCGGATCCTTAACCCACTGAGTGAGGCAAGGGATTGAACCCTCGTCCTCATGGATACTAGTCAGGTTTGTTACCTGCTGAACCATAGCAGGAACTCCAATGCTATTATTATTTTTTATAGTCCATCAGACAGTTTATTGTTTTTGTTTTTTTGGCTGCACCCAAGGCACATGGAAGTTCCCCAGCCAGGGATAGAATCTGCACCACAGCAGCACCCAGAGCCACAGCAGTGACAATGCTGGATCCTTAATCTGCTGAGTCACCAGGGAACCCCCTTATCAGACAGTTTTCAATTCAGTTGACTGTGCTCACCTCGAAGCCAGTTTGAATTTTTTTTTTATGAGAGATTTATGGAGACAATGTTTGTCAAAGGACTAAATTTATTACATACCTTGCCTTCCCTTGTGCACTAATTTGGTTCTTTTTATCAGGAAAGGAAATCAGGTTTTGTCTGAATTATTTTTCTTTTTAAGCCTCAGCTGTTCATTGCCCTCATGTTTCATTTTTTTGTTAGGTATTTGAAGATAATTTCTACTTAAATTTTGTATTATTATTTTACTAGAATCAGAGTTACATTGATTCTATGTGGACTGAGAAATGCATAGAGCAATGGTTTTTTTAATAGACATGGTGTGGAAAGGCTCTCCTAAGCAAGGCAAAAATCCAGAGATTCACATTTAATGTTGATACATTTAACTACACATTTAAAAATTAAGATTTCTGTTCTACAAAGAAAGACACCATAAACAAAGTTAAAAGACAAATAGCAGACTAGGAGGAGAAAATAAAGACATCAAATATGCAAAGAGTCTCTTCACAACAAGAAGCAGCTATCTAAAAAAAATAGGACCATAATTTAGTCTGGCAATTAGTAGAAAAATCTCATGTCCAAAAGTGATATGAAAAGATGTTCAGAATCTTTAATAAAAATAACATATAAATTAAAAAAATTTTTGATATGTAGAGTTGGGAGGAAAATGGTTGTCATGAAAATCAATACAGTCTTTTTGAGAAAGTGATTTGGAATCTGACACCTAAGAATCTATACTACAGAAAAAATGGCGTGAGTACTATCAATGGAGGTATAAGGGTTTTCTGAAAAGGCGAAAAGTAAGAAACAATGTTCTTTAGTAAGCAAATGATTAAATAAATGATGGTGTCTCCATTCTATAAAATAGTTTGTTGAATCTGACAGGGTCATTTTTGGTATTTAGAAAAGGCATGTGGGTGGATACATGCAGGAAAAAAAATCTTTTTATTTTCATTTTTTGCTTTTTAGGGCCACACCTGTGGCATGTGGAAGTTCCTAGATTAGGGGTCAAATCAGAGCTGCATCTGAGACCTAGGCCACAGCTTGCAGCAATGCTGAATCCTTGACCCACTGAGCGAGGCCAGGGTTCGAACCCGATACTAGTTGGGTTCATAACCCCCTGAGCCACAAGGGGAACTTCCCCTGCAGGAAAAAATCTGAAGGAAGTATACTGAACAGTTAACCCTGGTTCTCTCTGGGAACTGAAATTTAAGGGTCAAGGGTAGTGTTTTTCATAAGTTATTTTCAATAGTTTGATAAAGATTATGGGTGACAGACATATTTACTGTTATGGGTATTTTGTAAAAACAGTTTAAAAACGGTAAAAATTAATGATTAAATACATTAATATTTACTGTAAGTGTTAATATTTACTGTAAGTTCTTTGCATCATTATTCAGTCATTTCTCCTTTTAAATACATTAATATTTACTGTAAGTGTTAATATTTACTGTAAGTTCTTTGCATCATTATTCAGTCGTTTCTCCTTTTAAAAATATCAACAGTGGAGTTCCCGTTGTGGCACAATGGAAACGAATCTGACTAGTATCCAGGAAGATTCAGGTTCAGTCCCTGGCTTCCCTCGGTGGGTTAAGGATCCAGTGTTGCATTGAGCTGTGGTGTAGGTGGCAGATACGGCTTGGATCCCTCATTGCTGGGGCTGTGGCTGGGGCTGTGGCTGGGGCTGTGGCTGGCAGCTGCAGCTCTGGTTGGGCCCTTGCCTGGGAACCTCCATGTACCTTAGGTGCAGCCCTAAAGAGAAAAAAAAAAAAAAGAAAAAAAAAGAAAAAAAGAAAAAAAGAAAAATATTAACAGCAATTTTCCTAATTTTAAAGATTTGCTTTCCACAATTTTTCTTCTCACATTTTATTACCTTAAACCATTTTGTTTCATGTTGTTTGTATCAAGAATACATTTAGAAATAATAATAATGTTTATGAATAATATATGTATATATTGCTTAATCACCGATATCTGTCCTTTATTTCTGGTAATTGCATTTTAAAAGAAAATTTATGATATTAAAAAGATACATTATTATTGCATATATAATATAATATGTATTATTATGTATTATATATAATTATTGCAATGTTAGTGGCTTTACTGAATTTCAATAAGGAAGAATTCAGTTTTACTTTGTAAGTTGAGCCATTTTATACTTACATTTTAGCATGATCATAGCAGTGGTTTTTAAAGAGCAGAAGAAACATGGATTTTCGTGGAGCAAGAATTCTCACTTTCAGCTTTAAAAGCATGATTTTGGGGTATGACTTGACCCTTTGGTCTCCTTACATGTGTTTGTGTTAACATTTGCCCATTCTGGTTCCCGGTTCAAAAGTGAAAGAACAATGGTTTTTGCCTTCGAGGTTACTAAAATTCACATTTTAATCTTTCAGGGTCTGCTATTTTCCAGTCACACTCTGAGGTCTGATTGTCAGCTTTATGTCTCAGAAAGTATTCCTCGCAATTCAGGTACAGTAAAGTATCTAGCTCGAGCTAGCCTCTGTGTACTATATAACTTTTATAGTCATTATAAAACATAATTTATTGAAAAAAACTTAAACCTTTTCCAACTCAGGTGACTTTTGATTTAAAAGTCTGTGATCCTGGCTATGGTAATCAGTGATGGCAGCTTTTTTTTTTCTTTCTGAATTAAGTTTGCTGTTTATATTACAAAGTTTAGAAAATATGAAAGTAACATCATCTCAAAAGGTAACTGGTTAGACGAAATGCAGAGTCTATTGTGCGCTTTGGAATCACATTTAATACAAGGCCTAGAGAAATTTCCCATTCTTTGTGTCATATTTTCTCCTCTTCTATATATTTTTACTTTATTTGGGTTGCTACATAGTAAAGTCAGAAATATAGCAAGCCTCCCTCTGCTGTGACTATTGATTGGAAATACTTTGTTAAATGAAATTATGTTAAGCAGCTTAAGCTATTAACAGCAAAAGTAGATATTTAGAATAATAATTAATTATTAAAAGGGTTTTAGGAGGTTATTTAAAGGTGATGGTACAGGCAGCAAATCTCTGTGAATGCTTAAGTGCTTAACCTCTAAAGACATAAACTCTCAATATATTGTGATCTGAATTTGGAGGCAGTGCACTGACAGCAGTATTTCCTATGCACACGGAGGAGCTGACAAGATCAAGGTGTCCTCTGCAGCCTTAGACACTCTGGTCAGGGATCGTATCTGTTACTTGCAAGGTGTGTTTCACTACCTGTGGGTTGCTTTGTTACCTAGACTTTGGGCATTGCAGTGAAATCCCTCCTTCCTTGAATGCAAATGCAAATAGCACCAAGCTATTTTTATATTTGCCAACTGAGCTCTTCTGACTCGGACTGTGGTCAAAGCAATTAAGTCATCTTTCATCTGTGGGTAGTTTGATGTGCCAAGACCCAGAAATATCATTCAGAGTGTTGATCACGCTATCATTTAAAAGAAAGCGGTTTGCATATGAGTTAAGGTCAGGGCAGGTCTTCACTGTTTTTGTTGTTGTTGTTGTTGTTACTGTCAAACTCCCTATGTTTTCTAGTTACTGAGGCTGTTAGAGCTTTTATTTCTTCCTTTAAATGCATGGGATTTTTTTTTATTTAAAATAGATTCTGATACAGAAACAGACATGTTGAAAACAATCTCACATACAGTTAGGAGGAGAGTTTGTTTAATGAATACAGGCACTTGTAGAACTTACTGTTAAGGTATGAAGACATGATAGTCACCTATAGAAACTTTAAAATCACTCTCTTCTGTCTACATCAGTGTATTTATGGATAATGAAAGGCAAGAGAGCACAACTTCTTTAAGGAGAGACTTAAAGAGATCTGAAAAGAGCTAACTTAATTGATAGGATATCTTAAATGAAAGCATGGGGCAAAAAAAGAACCCCCCCCATTAAAAGAAGTGTCAGGAAATGTATTAGAGAGGCCGACAGATGACAATGTTTCTAAGAAGCACTGATTCTTAGTGAGTGTGACTTATAACGGAGGTGACAGTTTTGAACCGTGGGTAGGCTTGAGAGGTAAAAGAAAAAGCAGGGGGCTCCAGCAAGAATTTCTTCAGCCTATTTTTGAAGAGTCACGGTCCTGCAAGGAGAAACTATGCTTCAAAGCTCATTAGGAGGATAAAATGTGATCTTCATCTTGATAAGAGTAAGCAGTGAGTTTACAACTCACCTGAAGGTGCAGAATCAGGAAAGCTCCTGCCTCTATGAAGCATGTCAGAGTAATTTTGTAACCTAAATTAAGGTAAGTGGTGACAAAACCTATTTACACATTCCAGCAGTGCATCTATCTGTACAAACTGGATTCAGTTCTTGCTGTGCAATTCAGCTCAATTGGACACAGAGCAACACAGAAAATATTCTGTGATCATGTACAGGGTTTTCTTTAAATCTTGTTTTTAAGGCGATTGCTTTTGGAAATAGATATCTAATTATTTTTTGTTAATCCAGTTCTATTTTAATAACAACAGAAAAACTCTGAAAGAGACATGTGTTAATTGTTGGCAAGCTCCAGATGCTATAGAGGAAAGTGGTGCATTAATCAGGATGAAACGATTGGGAGGTCAATGCTACCCTCGATGGTGCTACTGCCGCCTAGTGGCATGAATTTGTGGCCATGTACATGGAGGGTCTAGTTAATTCAGTGTAATTTCAGTAGCAGCCACTGTTATCCTAGGTATCATACAAATAAATTTTCTACTTGTGATTGAAAATATCAAAATTTACTTTTTTCTTTACCTCAAGCAAAGAAACCCTCTTTATCACGATCTCTCCTTCTTAACTCTGCATACACTCCATTGCCCTTATAATCGCATATACATCATTTACTTTAGAAAAGGGATAGAAAATAATCATAGCACGCTAGGCTTGTAAATTTATTTGTAGGTTACAAAGGCACTTATTGCAAAATGGGCCATTAGCTAGGCAAACAGATACTTCTTAAAATCTCATTTTATAAAGTAAAAATAGATTTTATGGATTTTCCATTTGCTCAAACGCAGAACATAATTTCAGTCCTTCACATGCCTGTAATTACTTAAGGTTTTAAAGGCTAGCTGGGGAATGCCTTCATATATCTTAGCTTTCTCTCTTTCACTGATTCTCATCTTTATTTGTTTTTAACACGTCTGTAAACACATATTTGATATTATTCATCATATTCAGGTTTCATCTTCTTTTCATTGCGACTTTAATTGGTGACTGTGAATGATTACATACTTCATCTTATGCCTTAAAGAGACAAAAAATACTTGCAGCATTATTCTATGAACCGTACACAAGTGACTGAACCCAGATTCAGCTACTTGCTGCACATAAACCAGTAACTCGAGAGGCAAGTGTCAGGAGAAAGGAAAGGTGCTTTAATCAGAAAAGCTGGCTATTTGGGGAAATGGTAGATTCGTGTCCAGAGACCAACTCCACAGAACCTGCTCAGCCGTGACAGTTTTAAAGGAAAAAGTGGAGGGGGAAGAATCGAAGTGACTCATGGAGGCAGGAGGTTGGGTTCTGCATCCTTCTCCACTGCCTGCAGACTGGCTGCCTCTCCCAGATGTTACCTGGCTGAGTGATCTGCCCTCAGGATTGCTAAGGAGTCTACTGGGGGGCACAGAGCTAGGCTTACTTCCTTTTATCTCGGAAAAGAGGCAACAGGTTAGACAAGGCATGGTGTGCATTCAGGAGAGCCTAAGTCAGGAGTTAATTTCAGTTATTCAGTGATCGATCCCATTCTTATTAATTAGGTTTTTTTAAGGTGAGAGGGGAACAGAAGTGGGCAGAAGATCTGCTTTCAGTCCCCCACTGTCAGACATCATTCCATTTTCATGGGATTAGGGGCGAAGGTCCATCTTATGGAACTTTTTCATGCTGACATAAGGCGCCGTATTCGCAAAGTGGAAGGTGTCAATGTGGGCCTGTAGCATCTCTCTGCTGACAGTATTAAGTTGCTTGCTTAGGTACATGGCAGAGCAAGCTAGAATTATTTTGATGCCTGCAAAGATACAGATTATCATGAGCAATTGTGTTCCTCTTATTCTCTTGAGGCCAGTTCTTGAAGTTGTGCTAACGATAGAGCCAGTTCTGCTCAAGATGGAGCATCTTAGGTCATGGCTATAATCTGAGCACCATGCAGTTAGATTTTTCCCTCTGGTGGCAGTTATAGTATCTGCAAAACTCAGGAATGTGTATCAGACATTGAATCCCTGATTTCCTAATCATTAGCTGCCTGGTTTTGTACTTGGTGGGAAGCCCTGCAGGATCATAAGAATAACTTCTAGCTAATTGGATTTGAAATAATCATTTCTTTAGTTTTTGGTGTGACTGTCTTAAGAGAAGCACGTATCATAAATGAAAATAATTTTTAAGTAAAAGAATGAAATCTGGTGTTTCAACTTTAGCTCATTCCATTCCCTTTTCCTGTGACTTTGAGTTTGAGATTTGTGTGTTATAGACTTGTAGTGAAGCTTTTAAATATTTTGTTAATTTGGGTGGCTGAAATAACTGGTGCTACTTGACATGTGGCATGCATAACAAAGATAGTATTCAAATTAAATATTATACCAGATGTACCCACGCTCCATACGTGTAGTTTGCAAATGTTGCTTATTGTGCATTATGCATATTATGATTTCCTTTGATACCTAAAACTGTGAACTTTTGTTAGAATATGCATTATTTTGCTTCCAAACTCTTAACTCCATGTTGTTAAAATTGTATATATGAAAGTCTGGTCCTTAAAAGGAGGGCTCATTGGGTTTCTCAAGTGGAGTCTAAAAAAGGGTTAAAATCAACTTAGGCAGAAATCATTAATTGCGTTGTGAACATGGAAATATAATTTTAAAATTCAGTCTAAGTTTTGGGGAAAACAAAGCATTTTTTGGAATATTTGATAGTGATTACTTGACAACAATATGCTGTTTAGACTTTCTGGGTGCACCCACTTAAAAACACTAGGATCTGCCACTGAGCAGGAATGTTCTGTCCTTATCCACTGACAGTGATATACCTTCCACTGTCGTCAAGATATGGTGGCTCAGCGGGTTAAGGGTCCGGCGTTGTCACTCCTGTGACTGGGGCGTGAGTTCTCTCTCTGGCCTAGGGACCTTCTGCATGCTGTGGATGGGGTCAGAAAACAGAGATGCAGATCACTAATAGCCCTTTAAATTACATCTACAGTTCTATGCAATCTAAGCTGCCTAATACTTTTTCATCTTCTTTCTTGATTATCTCATCATAAGTTTTTCTTTCATGTTGTTTTCTCCCTTTCATTTGTCCTTTTTGTAATAGTTTTATCTCCGTGGAATATTGAAGTAGACATGAGGAAATTACGCTTAATACTGCACTCACTTAGTAGACCCCTTCCGTATACTTAAGCACTTTGCTGTGCATTAAGTAGTCCAAAGTGAACGAAACACAGACCGTGTTCTTGCTCTGTCTCCTCACTCCGTTTTTTGTATGGTCTGTGATACATGTTTATTCTTATAAACAGGTGTTTAGGTAAAAAATCAACCTTCAGAAAAGAAAAAGGAATTCCTAGTGATGGCGATATTATTAGGCGTGCTAACAAACAGCTCCAAGATATCAGTGGTTTAGCAGGTACGACTGTATCTCTCACTCAGGCTCAGTCACGGTGGATGTTCCTACTTGGGCAGCTCTCCTGGGTTGGTGTCCTTCAAGTGGGGACTCTGGGATTCAGGGTCCTTCTGTTTTTTGATGCCATTCTCTTCATCATTCAAGGCACTGTGGGAAGGAAAGCCATTATGGCAAGAGCACAACCACCAATTATCCACTTCGGTCTGGAAATGACCCACATCACTTCTTTTCACATTCCATCAGCAAGAGTAGGGAAAACAGAGTTCCTGGTTGGGCTGGTGCTTTCCAGGACTGACTCTAAAGTACAGAAAGTGTTAGCCAGCCACAATGTATTACCTTTTTCAACTTCATTTTTTTGGTTTTGCCTGCAGAAGTTCTTGGGCCAGAGATGGAACTACAGCAGTGAACTGAGCCATGACAACACCAGTTCCTTAACCCACTGAGCTACCGGGGAACTCCACATCTTTTAACTTTTATGTGACTTCAACAATTTTCAGTAATGATTGCATTTATTCTCCTAGAGGATAATTAAGTGCTCTTTCGTGTCTCACCAATGATAGCCATTAACATTCACTGTTATTTGAGATGCTGATGCATTTAATGTTATAATGAGGGCCTGGGGAAAGTAGCAGATAGTCTAAGGGGAGACCTTGTCTATGTCATCTCTCAAGTAAAACTGCTTTCTAGTGTCTCTGTGCTTCATTGATTCACCTTCTTCTTTCAAACCTCATCTGAAAACATGCCCTTCTCCCTGGACTATGCTTCTTAATGTATTTCTTCGTTTGCCCTTTATTATTTAACTTTGTATTGTTTAATTAAATTAGGTTACATTATCATGTATTAAAGGTGCTATTCAAAGGAAGCTGTTGCACAATAGTTAGCATTTTTATTCCACTTGACGTTTCCAAAGCACTTCATGGTGTTAATGAGTAAACGGTCACAACATTCCAGGGAGGTATATTAATTACATCCCCCTGCCTTTTTGTCTTTTGAGAAATAGCCTATCTCAGTGAAGGACAAAAGGATATACTTCACTTCACATATACACCTGTGCTAAAGATCTTCCCCTTGGCCTAACAGCACTGCAAGTTTATGATGGTAGAGGTGTTAGCATGATTTGTTGAGATCCTGCAATGTCTCAGAAACCATGTTAAACACCTACTCAGGTGAAATCTTTAATTTTCCCAATATCCCTTTAGGTACTTTGACTTATTATACCTGAGCTCAGCCACCTCATGTCCTGAGTTGACTCACTAACGTTGTTCAGAGGAGGAGGTCTACTAGGAGCACTAGGCCAGTGATGTGTGGTAATTCTGGGCCTGTGCCGTGAACACTTGGGATAACTCTTCCTTAGTTACCTAAAACTTTCTCACCAGGATCTTCTGTGGAAAAGACCTCTTTGTCGAGGAGTTTCTCTGCATCATAAGGACAACTTTAGCTCATAAAGACAACTTCAATAGAAGTTCATCCAAACTGCGTTTTCTGTCCTTGAGTGTAATTAGGTGTTAAACTTGACAGGCTATCGGTTAAGGAACCCAGGCAGCCTCAAATTGGATCATAGGATATTTGCCTTGGGTCACTTAAGGGAATTTTGGTAGAAATCCCTAACTGTTGAGGCCAAAGTCATGCCCAGTTTTCAAGTGACATTTTGATGCCACCTCTCTGCTTGTCTTTGTGCTCTTTTCCCCGACGAAGAATTGGTCCTGTTGAGAGAGCTTTCTTCCCGAAGGTGCTCACTGCTCTTGTCTTGTTTAGAGTAGGTAGTGATGGGATTAAACAGCCTTAGGCTAGGTGAGAAAGCTTCCAATTATAGCAACCCCCTCAGAGATTCTTCAGGGGATTGGCCATGTTCACTGAGCCATTCTGAGAGGTGCCTCCCTTAAATCTTGCTTGGCTCTGTCCCACGTGACCCTATGATTTTTTTAAGCTCACTTGAATACTTTATGTAGTGGAGAACCAACAGATGATGTCTTAGTATGGAAGTCACTAAAGGATTATACAAAGGTGGTACTTTGTATAACTGTTAAGGGCTGGAACAAATATGCATGCTTTCCTAAAACTAAAAGAAAATAAATAACAAGGAAAAGAGACCACATAGTATATAATAAATGTTACGTTGAACAATATGACTGTACTGAGGACAAACGTATCAATGATATCAATCAGAGTAATGGCTTATCTCAATTACTGGAAGAAAAGAAATGTTCATATGGACTAGCCAAGCTAATCCAAACTCTGTGCTCTACCTATGATACACATTAAAATAAACTAATTCAGAAGTTTAAAATTAAATGGATGGATGTTTATCTCCACCAATAAAGAACAGACAAACAAAATTGAACCTTCTCTATTTTTATAAATTCAAGAATATAGGACTGGATAGATCTTTTCTTAATATGAAATATATATTCTCAGAAGGATACAACTTCTTACCAAATGAAGATTAAGTTCCACTAAAGTCATGTATTGCCATGGTATAAGAAGAAAAATACGGATGAGTCATTTTATAATCTAGAAATGGGAAAAAAAACCTATGATTCAAAATTCAGAAGATAAGAAAAGATTAAAATATTTTATGATATGCTAAAAATCTTTTGTATGGTGAGAAAGATCAAAGACAACAAAAGACAAATATATGATTGCAGTTTATATCAAGAAATCTAAATGTAAAACTTTCTGAAATCAGAAAAAAATGAGCAAAAAATATGAAAAAATATTTCATATATGTCGTGAAAGTCATTTGAAAACACACAACAAAAATTGCTCAAATATAATTACTCAATATAAGAGCAATGCAAGTTAAAATTATCCAAGATATACTTCTTAGATTGCAGATGGACAAAATCCCAAATTTAGATCATTCTCTATTGATAAGATTGTGAGGAAACAGACACTCTTTCAGACTGCTGGTGGGAATGCAAAGTGAAACTCTATGGAGAGGAATTTGGCATTATTACATATAAATTTATCCTTGCAATTCCATGTCGAGAAATCTATCCCAACATACATAGGTAAAAATATGAAATGATTTGTGCATAAATTGTTCCCTATGACATTATTTGTAAGAGAAAAATACGAGAAACAATCCTAATGTCTATCAAGAGGGGACTAGTTGAAAGGCAAATCTACAGAGACATCTAAAGTGGATTAGTGGTTACCTGGGGTTGGGGATAGCAACATGGGTTAACTATAAAAAGGCATGAAAGATCTTATCAGGCTGATGAAAATGTCCAAAAAATGGATTATGACAATGGTTGCATAACTCAGTGACTTTACTAAAAATCATTACATTGTATACCAAAAAGTAGATAAAATTTATAACATGTAAATTATATCTTAATAGAATATCTGTAGGCTAAAGTGGAGTGACTTTTTGCATATACTCTTACATGAAAAAAAGCAAAATAACAGAGCAGTGTATAGAGTACATTGATTTCCACTGCTTTCAGACATTTTTAGTGGACAAAGGAAATGTATATTTTTGAGAAAGAAAAACAATCAAGAATTTGTACTATTTTCAGTGCAAATTTACATTGAGGAATTAGTACTTATTTTATTTTACTCTTATCCTTTTGTCTCTTTTAATTTGCCCTGAGGTTCTTCATTTTTATCATTATCATAATGACTTATTTATATTATCCTGCAAAATATAAAAGTTGTGGGAGTTCCCTGATGGCTCAGCGGGTTATAAAATAACAGCATCAATATTATTGTTGACAATTAGAAAGGGACACGCGCTCTCTGTCTCTCTCTTTCTGTCTGTGTACACACACACACACACACACACACACACACACACATTGTTTATAGTGGCCAAAAGAAACATTAGAGAGCATTGGCAAGTGAAATTTAATTAAAATAGTTTCTAAAGGGGAGAGGGAAGGAATAGAGTGGAGGGAACAGGAAAGGAAATGAGACTATTCTGAATGTCCTTACTGTTTATATAACATCCTTTATTGTATCTATAAATAAATAAATCTACAAAGAACCCTGTATTATATATATTTAAATATATTTTAAATATATGTATGCATTTTAAATGTTTTATAAGTAGCTTTAGAAACATATATATTTTTTATAATAAAAAAATAATCTTTCAGGAGTTCTCATTGTGGCTTAGTGGGTCAAGAACTGGACATGGTGTCTGTGAGGATGTGGGTTCAGTCCTTGGCTTCTTCACTCAGTGGATTAAGGATCTGGCGTTGCTGCAGGCTGCAGTGTAGGACACAGATACAACTCAGATCTGCATTGCTGTGACTTTGGCATAGGTCCCGGTTGTAGCTCCGATTCAACCTCTAGCCCAGAAACTTCTATATGCTGCAGGTTTGGCTGTAAAAAGAAAAAAAAAAATCTTTCAAATCTATAATGAAATACCACCTCACACCTGTTAGAATAACTCTTATCAAAAAGACAAAAAAAAATTGTAGGAGAGAATGTGGAGAAAAGGGAACCCTTGTGTACTGTTGATGGGCTATAAATTGGTGTAAGTACTATGGAAAACAGTATGGAGGTTCCTCAAAAAATTAAAACTAGAATTACCATATGATCTAGCAATTTCATTTTGGGGTATTTATCTGAAGAAACAAAAACACTAACTCAAAAAAATATCTGCACCTACATATTCATTTTAGTATTATTTACAATGGCTACGATATGGGAATAAACTGTGTGCATTGATGGATGATGGATAAAGAAAATGTGGTATGTGGAGTGGGTTAAAGGACCTGGCCCTGTGCAGTGGGTTAAAGGACCTGGCCCTGTGCAGTGGGTTAAAGGACCTGCGTTGTCACACCTATGGCATAGGTCCCAGCTGTGTCTCAGATTCAATCCCTGGCCCCAGGAACTTCCATATGCTTCAGGCATGGCCATTAAAAAAAGGAAAGAAAAGGTGGTGTATGTATATATGTTCAGCCATAAAAAAAGAATGAAATCTTGGCATTTGTGACAGTATGAATGGACCTTGAGAGCATTATTGTTAAGTGAAATAAGTCAAGCAGAGAAAGACAAGTATCATATGGTCTCACTTATACGTGAAATCTCACAAAACCAAACCAAACCAAGCTCGTGGACACAGAGAGGAGACTGGTGGTTGCCAGAGGTGGGTGGCGAAGGACAGGAGAAATGGGTGAGTGGGATCACAATGCATATGCTTCCAGCTATAAAACCAGTTCAGTCATTACAGCATGGTGGCCCACAGTTTATAATACTTCATTGTGTATTTGAAAGTTGCTAAGGGAGTAGATCTTAAAAGTCTTCATCACAAGAAAAAACTTTTCGAGTTATGCATGATGCTGGGTGTTAACTAGGCTTGCTGTGGTGATCATTTTGTGAAACATGTAAGTGTCCACTCAAGTTGTACACCTGAAACAAATATAATGTTATATGTCAGTTATACTTTAGTAAAAAAAAGCTTAGTTTAAAAACACACAATCCATGAAACTAGAAAGCAAATGGAAATGATTGTAACTAACTCTTATCAGTTTGTAGAGAGAGAACCATTATTTTGAGTGAGTTTGTAATAAGGCTTTTTGATTAGACATCCTTAGCATTCCAAAGGAAGAAATCTGCCAAGAAATCTTAAACTTCACTTAACATTCCAATAATCAGTCACGATATTGGTATTATTATTTAGAAATTGTTTTTATATACTATAAAATAATACTAATAAGTAACTATGGCTATATTGTTAGGAACCAAGATTTTCAGTGCAGAGACAAGTGAAATAAGTAAAATAACAAGTAAAAATCCTAGAATGTGAACTTTGCTTTGGAAATGTATCCGTATGAGTTCATGTTTATATTAAAATATCTATTTCCTAGATGTGTTTACTGAACAAAACTTAAAGGCCGTGACAACCCAGCAGTAGTGAGCACAGCTACCCTTCAGTTTGTGGTTTTTATGCATGATTTCCCACTAAGCAAAGTAGAGTACCTTGAGGCAGAACTGATAACATGTCTGGGGTAGTAAATATCCAAGATGAATGTCAGATATTAAAAACTATTAGTCATCAAGGGAAATCTGAGAAATTACCACAGCCAAGAGGAGCCTTAGGAGAGATGGTAACTAAATGTAATATGTTATCCTGGATGGGATCCTATAAAGAAGTAGGACATTAAGTAAAAACTAAAGAAAACTGAACAGAGTATGCACTTTAATTAGTTTGGAAAAAGTATCAATATTGAGTCATTCATTGTGACAAATGTACCACACTAATATAGGATAATAGGGAAAATGGGTGTGGGGCATATGAGAACTTGTACTGTCTTTGCCATTTTTCTATAAATGTAAAACAATTCTGAAATTAAAAGCTTTTTTTAAAGAGCTCTTAATTTTATGTCAAAGGACACAGGAGCCAACATGGGAGGGCTCCCATTGACCGAAAATGGGACAATTTGTAAGTGCAAACGACTGGTACACGTCGACTCTACAAGAAACCCTAGGTCAAATTAAAAATTAAAAATTAAATCATTGGACACTGTTTGAAGTCATTTGGAGCCAAATTCTTATTCTGAAAATTTGAAGTTAAAAGAACACAATTCAGGGTAGCTGCAAAGCTCTAGGTGATGAGAAAACTAAATCAATTCATTGATCAAACTTAGAATTGATAAGATGAGACAATCAGATATTTGGCTTATGACAGGATGTTATATGAAGTTCATAGTAACACCAATGAAGGATTCTTACTCTTGTAAAAAAAAAAAAACAAAAATTAAAAAACAGCTAAACCTGAGTCTAATCAAATCCCTAGAGTTAACATCTTTTTACAAGAATTATAGGGACATTCTTTAGGCTAATGGATATGCCTTCTGTCACATTTAAGTAATAAGAAAAAAGAAAGAAAGAAAGAAAAAGCAGCAGAAATTCTTAGGTTAAAAGAGATCTAAAAGACATGAAATCCACAGCAGTATATGGGCCTGGTTAAGAAGTGATTCCAACCAATCAGCAATAAAAAGTACTTTTTAGTCAACTGGGGGAATTGGGTAATAATTGAAATATGTAATCCCAAGGAATTGTTAATTTTCTTGGATATAAAATTGTGGTGTGGATTTGTAACAAAATTGTTTTTAGAGATTCATAATGAATGATACAGGAGTGATATGATGCCAAGAATTTAGAATACTTTGGTAAAAAAAAAAAACAAACAAAAAACAAACAACAAAACCTGGTGAAACAGAAATGAGGATAAATACAGCAAGAGTTGCAAATGCTTGGTAATTGTTGACTTGGGTCTGTGTGTTATTCTGTCCATTTTTATGTATGCCTAAAATTTTTCATAATAGAAAATTTTTTAAAAAGTAAATGCACTGACCATTTTTTCACTTATGCTGGGTGGGAAGGACCTTCTGAAAATGACATGAAGTATAGAAACACTAAAGGGAAAGTTTGCTGTCATAACCATGTAGAAATTTTAAAACTTTGTACTGAAATGATGACCAAAAAGATAAAAAAAAAAACTGTATCTGAGGAAACTATTTGTAGTGCATATGTAAGCAAAGTTCATATTTCTAACAACCAGACTTTTTTTTAAAACAGGAAAAAAAAAGGGAAAAATGAAAATAGAAAAATAGGTAAATTCATGTTCTCTATACAAAAATAGAATTAGCAAATAGAGCAATGAGATATTTTACCACTAAGAAAGATAATATTTAGAAAGATTATTAACATTCTCTGAGGCAAGGGGAGGGGAAAATGATACTTGCCTGACTGGTGGGAATAAATTACTACAAGTTTTTACAGCTGTTTATTTGTATATTAGGTGGGTCCATTTTGCCTCTGTAATTCTACATCTGAGGACTGCATCTTAAGGAAATCATTGGAGACATGGTCAAAGATATACTTAGTAGTCTATTTTCTGAAGCATTTTTAACAAAAATAAAATCTTGAAATGGCCTCAGTGTCTGTCAGCATGGATTCATAAGTTATCACATATCCACACAATGCAAAATTATGAAGTCATTAAAACTGATTCTCTAGATCTGTATTTACTGACAGAAATATTCTACAAGGGAATTGGAATGGACGTGAACGAGCCAGTCTGCTCTGTGATTCTCAGATACACATTAATATATTGCCATTTATGCTTACTAGGTAAGGAATATTTCCAGAAGTGGGAGCCTTGGGAAAGGGGAAAGAACAATTCTGGGTCTTTTCATACATATCATCCAACTGACTTCCGAAAGAGACATATTAATTTATGCTTCTCTGAGGGACTATTTTTCTGAACACTTGCCAATCCCTAGACTTTTAGCTTTAAAAAATCTTTAGCAATTGATGGATGGAAAATAGCATCTCATTATTGTTTTAATGTGCATTTCCTTGATGACTAGAGCTTTGTACATTTTTTCCTATGCTTATGGACTGGTTGATTTTATCTTTGTAACGTGCTTTTTCATCTTATTTTGTAATCTATTCTCCTGATGTTTTCATTTTTCTAATTCATTTGTGACAGATTTTCAGTATTTTATTTCTTTTCTCATCATATGTTGCAAGTATTTTTTTTTTCTGGATTTTTGTTGCTTTGCTTTGCTTTGCTTTTTTTTCACAATGGATCTTTGATATACATAAGTTCTAATTTTAGTTCATTAAATTTAACATCTCTTTTTAAAACAGTTTTTGGTTTTGGCACAATTCTTACAAAGACTGTCTTTATACCATGATTACATAAATCATCACTCCTATTTTCTGTTAATATTTTATGCTTTTAGTTTTATATCTAAATCTGTAATCCATACAGAATTCACTCTGGTGCTGTATAATATATGAACTACTGAAATTTATTGTACAAATGATTGGTAATGTGTTCTAACACCATTTAGTGAATAATACATTGTTTCCTCAGTAACTGGAAGTTCCAGCTTTATCAGAAAATATTATTTTTTAATGTAGTCTTTATACTCTATGATTGATAACTTGTGAAATTTTCCCTTTTCCCTTAGTGATGTGGCCTATCCTATTCCTACCTTTTTGTTGTTGCTGTTGTTTTGCTTTTTAGGACCACACTTGCAGCATATGGAGGTTCCCAGGCTAGGCATCCAATCGGAGCTGCAGCTGCTGGCCTACACCACAGCCACAGCAACTCGGGATCCAAACCTCATCTGCCACCTACACCACAGCTCACGGCAATGCCGGATCCTTAACCCACAGAGCAAGGCCAAGAATGGGACCCATGTCCTCATGGATACTAGTTGAGTTCATTACCACTGAGCCACAATGGGAACACCCCCCCATCCCTACTTTTAATCCCATAATTTTTCTTAATCTCAACCTATATTAATTATTTGAGATAGAGAAAAGGAATATTTATTTTTTGGATTGTCAAGATTCTGAAGAAAAATTGTGTAATTGGTATTATTTTGTCACACATATATGCACATCCTACCATGAAAGACACACACTGAAGACATAATTTAACTCTGGGTATATTTATAGCGTTGCTGAAAATATATAGACCCACTTAACCTTGAATGCTGCCTCGAGTTTTGGTAAGGCTTTCTCTTTTTGTGGGGAAGGTGTTATTTGTATCAGAATTCCTTTTTGACTAGCTTAAGGTACTCATGTTTTCTCTCCTTTAGTTGTGAGACATGTACAGTTGATCCCTAACTGGGCCCATCTATTCTGGAAGGAAGAAAATACTTGGTCAAGCTTGAGGAGAAAGGATAGACAAAAATTTGGAGGAACACAGAATCTTGTGGCAATACAATTTCTCCATGGCTTCATGATTTTGCTTAGGGTAGAACTATATCCAGTCTTGGGAAGTTTCGCTTTGGAGGACCCAGAAGGCTTTTTATTTTCCTTCTGTGAGTGGGGCTACTTTCTATCACCTGTCTCTTTCACGTAATCAGGAAAGTTCGCAAAGATGATTCATTCCATGACTCTGCTCTCAGAGCTGGCTCTGGAAGATGCTTTTTCAGCTGAAACTAAATGAAGCTTTATGTGCCTTCCCTAAATAGAGCGATTAGAAAGTTACATTTTAAAAAAGTGGTAGGGAAGCACATTAAATATCTGATAAAGTAAGTGGTTTTGTAACTGATTTTATACTTAAGTTCAAACATTTTTTTTCTTGCTAGTCTTTGTCAACTATAAATTAAGATAGAAGAAGTTGGACAAGGGGTAACCAGAGCAGTGCAGAATGCTTCAGAGATCACGTCTTTAAGGGTTATTAAACACAATTTGTTTTTGTCAGATTCCAATTTATCTGTATCTTGGCAAATCCAGGGAATGTGAGTTCTGACATCTTGTACATCCTTATTAATTATTCATGCTTGAGAGTCTATACTTGCTTGACCTTAAGGAAGATGTGCTGTTTACCCCCAGGGAGAATGGAGCAGAATATTCTGCCCATTTTGAATGAACACAGCTGACCCCCTGCCTCCTTTTTTGGTTTCAAACACATTAAATGTCTGGTGCCCACCTCCCTCACCCCTAATCCCTCCTTTGGAGGGAAAAAATGATAATAATAAGTGGAAGTGGCTTTAAAGGGATAATGTTAATGTCCAGGGAATTTTTAAAGGTTATGAAGATCTTACAATTCCATGTTACAAGCCCCAAAGAGTTTTACTGTCAGAAATAATCACTCCACACACCTGAGCTTTGCAGTGATGCTTTTTGAATGCCCACTTATTTCTGAGAGTTCTTCTGAAGTGCACAGATGATATAAGTACCTTTGTGGTTTATAACTGATATCATCTGGCACCAGAATTCTCCTTCCCTCTGATGAAAAGGAGGTGGGGTGGGGGAAGCTTAGATTTTTCTATGAAATGATGAATCAGGCTCCTCCAGTTTATAGTACACCTTTGGTAAATCTTTAACGCATTCTAAGATCCACTCTCTTTCAGGAATGATTCTTTTTTCTTAAAGATTCCCCTCATCTCTTTGCATTCCCAGGTTTCTATCTGTGTGCAGGGAAAAAGCATGGAGAAATTCATTGTGGAGATGAGGGCCGGTGGTCTGTGGGCTATTTTCCAGACAATGGCTGACTTCCCCTGAAATCACCTTATTCTGCAGGTCCAGTGGGTGTTTGCTGCTGGTGTGTGCTAAGTCTGTCCTGCTCCTTGCTCTCTGCTGACAATCCCGGATGTAGGCTGTGTATCTGCAAAGCTCAGATCACAATGTGCTATGCCATTGGGCATTCTTCCCCCCCCCCCCCCGCCTTTTTTGGCCACCACAAGGCATGTGGAGTTCCTGGACCAAGGATCAGATCCAAGCCTTAGTTGCAACCTACACCACAGCTATGGCAAGGCTGGATCCTTAACCCACTGTGCCGGGCTGTGTATGGAACCTATGTCCCTGGGCTCCAGAGATGCTGCTGATTGCATAGCGCCAAAGTAGGAACTCCCCAGTGGACATTCTTGTCTCCAGGAATCTTCTGGTTCCCCTCACTCTCTCAGAATTCTTCACACCACTCGTCCTGCACCTGGACTCTGCCTTCCACCCCTGCCAAAGCTGGCGTTTCTGGATTCCCTGCTAGGCACAGGTGTGCTGCCCTTGCTGGGCACTCCATCTCACTTCTCTGTTCATGAATCCTATGCTCCCCACTGGAGCCAAACTGAGACTGAACAGAATGCTTCTTGGAGAGGCTTTCAATTCACCTATGCTGTGCCCAAGGGAACTGGGGCTCTGGCTGCCATGTTCTTAGATGCTCTCAAACCTATGTGGCCCACCCATCCTGGAGTTATACCACCTCTCCAACTGCAATCTCCCATTCCCTTGTTGGGTGGGAGTCGAAATTAAGGATGCTGGCAGCTAATCTCTTGCTTTTCTTTTTTTCTCTTCTCCCTCATCCTCCCAGCACCTTGTGGCTTTAAGATGATGATGGTGATGATGGTGGTGATGATGATGGTGAGGATGGTGATGGTGAGGATGGTGATGAGGATGGTGGTGATGATGGTGGTGATGATGGTGACGAGGATGGTGGTGATGATGGTGGTGATGATGGTGGTGATGATGATGGTGGTGATGATGATGGTGGTGATGATGGTGACGAGGATGGTGGTGATGATGATGGTGGTGATGAGGATGGTGATGACGATGATGGTGAGGATGGTGGTGATGATGATGGTGAGGATGGTGGTGATGATGATGGTGAGGATGGTGATGATGATGGTGGTGATGATGATGGTGAAGATGATGGTGATGATGATGGTTATGATGATGATGGTGTAGATGATGGTGGTGATGAGGATGGTGAAGATAATGGTGATGATGATGGGGGTGATGATGGTGATGATGATGGTGATGAATAGCTGCTTACACTCTTACCATGCATCAGGGACTCTTCCACCCCTTCAGTCCCCACAACAGCGCTGTGAAGCAGGTTCTATTATGACTCTATTTTCACATATTAGAAAAGTATGCATTCTGAACCAGGTAACTTATCCAAGGTCACCCAGCTAAGTAAAGGGTGGAGCCAGAATTTGAATCCAGGCAGTCTGACTTCTGAGTCTAGGTTTTCACCCATAGATTTTGTCTTTCACTTTTTTTCCCATCAGGCCAGGTCTCTTATTTCATCCCCTTCCTCTTCCTAGGATGGACTTTGGGGATAACTCTGTCAGCTTAGTTGTCCCCAGAAAGCAGAGCTTGAGACCAAACTGATGTTTGATTTGGGAAATGCAGTCCCAAAGAAGCAGGAGGAAGGGGAGGACAAGTGACACACAGAAGGAGGGAGAGAAAAAGTAAGGGGAACATGTTGTTGAGTTTAATGGTGAGACTGCTTCTTGGTCTCCTGGGATGTCTTAAAGAGGATAATGGAAGGGTCTTTGTATCCAACAGTCTCTCTCATGGAAAGGAGGGGAGAAACCTTTGCCCATTGCCTCCCATGTCCAATGGGTGACAGTTAGCCCTGTGGAGCTTTAATGGTGACATGAATGCCAAGTGAGTGCTGACTCAGTGCAACAGGAGAGAAGAGGGGACCACTGACTGTACACCTGGTTGTGTGACCCATGGAAGAGGATGAGTCCCATGAAGGACATCACAAGCCAGTAGGCAAAGCCAGGGTGTGGGATGCTGCCCCCCACTTCTCTGCAGTGATGAATGTCAGCACAGAAGGAAGCAGGAAAAAAAAATGAAAACTTACACTAATGCTCATTATGTTAAGGAAATACAGCGCAGCCAAGACCACCCATGTGGAGCTCGCTCCTGGAGAGGGTTGAATTAGCTCTGCCTTGTCCCAGCTTGCCTTCACGTGAGCAGCAGCAGTCCCTTGCCTGGACCCCCTCATCCAGATGATCCGGGTATCTCCAGACCACACAGTTTGGACCCAGCTAGCAGTTAGCAATGTCCAAGTTAATACGTCTCCCCAGAGTCTTCATTTCCTGCCTTAGCATTGATCATTTCCAAGAATCACTGACACTGGAAATATCCATTCTCTTGAGGGAAATCTCTTCTCTACTCCAGGGACAGAATGGCCTTAAAGCCAAGGAGATTGTCGTATGATCATCTGACAGCAACACCTTCTGAAAGCTGAAGATGGGTCTTAAAGAGAATGTGTAGGAGTTCCCGTCGTGGTGCAGTGGTTAACGAATCCGACTAGGAACCATGAGGTTGCGGATTCGGTCCCTGCCCTTGCTCAGTGGGTTAACGATCCGGCGTTGCCATGAGCTGTGGTGTAGGTTGCAGACGCGGCTCGGATCCCGCGTTGCTGTGGCTCTGGCGTAGGCGGGTGGCTACAGCTCCGATTCAACCCCTAGCCTGGGAACCTCCATATGCCGTGGGAGCGGCCCAAGAAATAGCAAAAAGACCAAAAAAAAAAAAAAAAAGAGAATGTGTAGAAGTTCAGTCTTGGTCTAGTTTTGTTTTGTCTTCTTTTTGGGCTGCCCTGCAGCATGTGGAGTTCCTAGGCCACGGGTCAGATGAGAGCCACAGCTGTGACTTATCCCACAGCTTTAGCAACGCCAGATTCTTTAACCTACTGTGCTGCGCTGTGGATCGAACCTGCATCCTGGCACTGCAGAAACACCACTGATTCCACTGCAGCATAGTGGGAACTCACCAGTTTTGTTTTGTTTTTTTCTTAATTTTTAAAAATTCTTCCTCTTCTTCTTCCTCTTCCTTCTTCCTTCTTCTTCTCCTCCTCCTCCTTCTTCTTTTTTTTTTTTGGCTGCATCCAGGGCACATGGAAGTTCTAGGACCAAGGATTGAAGCTGTGCCATGGCAGTGACCGGAGCCACTGTAGTGACAATGCCAGATCCTAACCCACTTTGCCACAAGTGAATTCCCCATTTTTTTTTCCTCTTAAATGTCTCCTTATGGAGGGTAAAAAACATCTGGAGGCCCAAATTCACCTTAGGATATTCCGTTATATTAGGTGGTTATTTTTAATAAACACTTAAAAAAGAGATTTCCGTGATTACTCTTACTCTAAAATTTGGATTTTGAAATCTTCATACAAGAGGAAAAACTGCCATCAAATATTTTTTTTCTCTTTCTTTTCTTTTCTTTTCAAACAAGGAGGTTAATGGGCTAATCAATATCTTGCCATAGTACAAATATGTTAATTCTGTCATAGTCTAGTAAATGGTAGCCCCTGGTCAAAGTGAGTTTATTAACCCACCTGTTAGCTGAAGGTGAGGAGTGGCGAGTTTCCCTGGTTTTGTTTGTGAGGATAATGAAACCCAGAACTCTCACCCCTGTGGCTGCCTGCCCATGTATGCTTGCCCTCTACATCCCCTGCCACCCCCTACTTTGAAGGACAAATTCTGCACACAGCTGTGGCACATTACCAGGAATAGGAAGTTAGGGGCATTGTCTGCAAATAGCCCTTTATTTCCCTGTGCTCCAGCAGCTCTCTGTACATGTCCTGTTCTCAACACAAGGTGGGATGGTCCTTGAGAGCCTTTCTTCTCCACAAGACTAGGTGGGTGGGGCTTCCTAGTCTTCATTTTTAAATCTCCTCATCATAGCACATGCCTGACAAACATTCGCTAAATGAATCACTGTCACAACTGCAGTGATTTCATATTCCTCCACGAAGTGGGCTCTCTGATCCTCTGCTTTTCTCTTTCTCCCTGTTCTCTATTTGTTTCTAACATCTTCTCTCTCCCTTTCAGCATAAGCTTTCTCCCAGGCATGATCGTCTCCCTGGAGAAAGAACTCCATTGAGTCAGGATAAGGTTTTTATCTGATTTGTTCCCTGGAGTTAGATTTCTCTGCTGGTTGAAATTCTTCCTATCTGTAAAGATTGATTATTTATCCTAGATGATTAGAAGACATTAAAAAGTCCCTTATAGGAACCCTCCTACACTGTTTGTGGAAATGTAAATTGGTACAGCCACAATGGAAAAAATTATGGAGGTTCCTCGGAAAACTAAATATAGAACTACCATATGATACAGCAATTCCACCCTGGATGTTCATCTGGACAAAACTTTCATTCAAAAGGTATACGCACCCCTATGTTCATAGCAGCACTATTCACAATAGTCAAGACATGGAAACATCCTAAATGCCCATTGACAGATGAATCAGTTAAGAAGATGTGGTACATATACACAATGGAATACTACTCAGCCATAAAAAAGAACAAAATAGTGCCATTTGCACCAACATGGGTGCAACTAGAGGTTCTCAGTGAGGTAAGCCAGAAAGAGAAAGACAAAATACCATATGATATCACTTATATGTGGGATCTAAAATATGGCACAGATGAACCCATCTATAGGACAGAAACAGACTTACAGACATGGAGAACAGACTTGTGGTTGCCAAGGGGAAGGGGGAGGGAGTGGGATGGACTGGGAATTTGGGGTTAGTAGATAAAAACTGTTACATTTAGACTGGCTAAGCAATGAAGTCCTGCTGTATAGCACAGGGAACTATAATCACTTATGATAGAAGATAATATGAGAAAAAGGATATATATATATATATATATATATATATATATGTATACTGGGTCACTTTGCTATATAGCAGAAATTGAAACAACATCATAAATCAATTATACTGTAATAAGAAAATAAAAAATTATTGATAGCTGTTTTTCCTGATATTATGTTTAATCATCTTCAGTTTCGGCATTATTTCCTTGGCTTTGCTGTCTTCAAGATCTCTATCCATTTACAACTACCAGTAACCTGGTTAATGTCTTTCCCTTAAATAATGGGTGTGGTGTTAAGCAAAACAGAAAACAACAAATAACAGCCAAAAGTAGCTGCAAATCCAGCTGAACATGCCTGGGGTTGATCACCACTAGTATTGCTGATGTCATTCAATTTAAGACAGTGCTTGGAGTGCAAGATTTTACAATTATTTTATATTCCACTAAGGAAGAAAAATTGCTGCCAATTAAACTAAGGCATAATGATTCCTTATCACTTAGAATATTCATTTTATACTTGCTGAAAAGAGTATTAGCCTTGATTAGACCCAGGTAATTTTTATCGTGTACCACTGTACATGCATATATAAGAAGAAATTGTAAGCAGAATAAATTGACTAAGGTATCATTAAAACTCTGTCTATCGAGTCCAACTTTTCTGTATCACTAATTCATTCAAAGTCACCCATGGTTGTTAATGATGCAGTGCTTTGAGCATAGTTTTGTGTGTGTGCACGTGTGGTCTTTTTGTCTGGTTTATTTTTCTTTTCATCATGTGTAATCTGAATCCAGCATTAGTTTCTCACATTTTCTGCAAGGATCTCCAACAGCATTTTATGTTCCAGCTTGTGTTCAATTGAAGTGAACATTTAAGGAGACTAGATTTAAGGGAAACTTGTGCAACTTTTTCAGAAAGTATTGTTCTCAACCATTTAATTGATAAAAAGGAGATTCTGCTGTGGTCCTTGATTTAGCAACAACCCTTCTTTTGTTGACATAGTTGTGGTTTTATTTGTTGTTTTGCTGTCCTGGAAACAAAGTTTTCTACATTACTTTCAGTCAAGGGTTGTGGTAGAGTTGCTTTGTGTTTGCAGGAATATGTACCTTGTCTTTCTAGGACTCTTTTCTGTGTAAACTACATTTATCTAGAAAGAAAAACTTGCCAGTTTTGTTACCAGTACTGGGCGAGGGCACTTGACTGCGGAAATGTGGGGCAGAGATCCTTGTAGAGACTAATGTGCTTGATTTGGCCTCCAGGCTACTGGCAGAGAGGGGGGCCATTATTTTTGGGATTTTCTTCAAGGCACTGACACCTGTTCTCCAAGTTTCAGAGGCTCCCACAGCGTGACTACTGAAGGGCGGGCAGTGATTGCAAGTTGCAGCTCCATTTCCGAGCTCCATGAAGTGTGCCCAAGGGCCCATCCTAAATTGATGTCACTTTTTTTTTTTGGTCTTTTTGTCTTTTTGCATTTTCTAGGGCTGCTTCTGTGGCATATAGAGATTCCCAGGCTAGGGGTCCAATCAGAGCTGTAGCCGCTGGCCTATGCCAGAGCTACAGCAACGCAGGATCCAAGCCGCATCTGTGACCTACACCACAGCTCACGGCAACACCGGATTCCTAACCCACTGAGCAAGGCCAGGGATTGAACCTACAACCTCATGGTTCCTATAAATTGATGTCACTTTAATGGGTTTATATTTTCATATCTTTATAAGTAATTTAACCATATCACAGGAAGTTTTGAACACATAGAAAAGGAAAACTGTACTCCCAATTTAACTCAATTGTTAGCAGTTTTGTGTGTAGCTTAAAGTACAGGTGATGTAATCTTCAATGGCATGAGATTATGTACATTCATCCTTGCATGTTCTTATATCTGCAAAATTATATAATAATGGTGTCATTATTTTCAGGTTACTTCAGTATGTTTAGAACCATCATTTAAAATAATTACCAAAGAGATTCTAAGTGGAATTGTCTTTTTCCTTCAGTATTTAAAACTATTATGCCTTTTTCTTCATTTGTGGGCTGTGTTCCTTCCTTCCCACAAGCTCTAAGTAGCTTATTATCACAGGCCTTGGGTTAAGATTATTATAGAGTTTTAAATTATCACTTTGTCCTCCAATTGGTCAGAAATTGATCTTATTTTCCTATACCAGTCTTCCTTTCTAAGTCGTCTCAGTCATAAATTTATTTTCCAAAAAATCCAGTTGTCCCAGTCATTAATTAAAAACCTAAATTTGGAGTTCCGCTGTGGCACAGCAGTTTGAGGATCCCAAGCTGTCACTGTTATGATACCAGTTATATCTCTGGCCTGGGAACTTCTGCATGCTGTGGGCATGGCCAATAAACAAACAAGGAAAACCCTAAACCTATTAGCCAGGAGTGAAATATAGCCATTCTATCTATTTGTCAGTGTGCAGCTGCAGCAGTTGTTGAAGGGGCTGGATGTTCTGATTCTCACCTGGCTGTTTCAGCATCACCTGAGCTGCACCAGGCAAAAAGTTGGGGTATAAGGCTCCTCTGTTATCCCTGAGGACCCAGAGTTGCTTCTCTTGCTGGCATGAAAATGCCCATGTTGTCTCATCCGTAGGTACTTGGGTTTGAAATCTTGGGCCAATAAGGACATTTGTCAAAATAAAGATTATTTTATATTTGAAAGATGATGAAACCATTCAGATTTTATTCATTAGAACAGCAAAAAACATAAACAGATGCCTTCTAAATATGTGATATGAAGCAGTTGGTAACATTCATTTTAGGATCACTGTGTCAATCCTTTCCCTAAAATAGTTTCTTATGGCTATTTTGGATCTATAGATGCTCAATATTCAGGCAGAAGGATGCACTAACTCTAAGAGTTCAGATTTTTATTTTTCCTAACAAGAATTTCCTATGGTAGCTTGAATAAATAAGCTGAATTGAAATAACCATGTTGTGAAATATAGTTGGTTGCTCAAAAGACGAATTATCCTGGTGGTCAGAGATTTTACTTTTCATCTAGAAATTTCAGGAGTTTGACTTGCCTCAGGTCCAATGATCCCGTTCAACCCAGGATAAGAGTCCAAGAGAGGAATCAGATGTCATGGAGTCCTTTTAAGGGGGGCCTTTATTTGCCACTCAAAAGAGAATGGTGGTGGAAATTTCCATGTTGGCGCAGTGGATTAAGAAGCCGACTAGTATCCATGAGGATAAAGATTACATCCTGGCCCCACTCAGTGGGTTAAGAATCCAGCATTGCTGCAAGCTGTGGTACAGGTCACAGATGTGGCTCAGATCTGGCATTGCTGTGGCTGTGGCACAGGCCTGCTGCTGCACTTTCAAGTCAACCCTGAGCCTGAGAACTTCCGTATGTGCAGGTGCAGCCTGAAAAGGATTAAAAAAGAAAAGAGAGAGAGAAAGAATGGTGGTAGAAGTTGCTTTTGGGAAACTTCCTTCCCAAAGTATTGACAAGTGAGAACCAATGAGTAAAAAGCAAACTAACAATAATCAAAAACTAAAAAAGCAATTGTGGTACTGAGTCGTGTAGTACAGTAATATTTTAGAAATATTGGAGTTCCCGTTGTGGCACAGTGGTTGACGGATCCGACTAGGAACCATGAGGTTGCGGGTTCGATCCCTGACCTTGCTCAGTGGGTTAACGATCCGGCGTTGCCCTGAGCTGTGGTGTAGGTTTCAGAGGCGGCTCGGATCCCGCGTTGCTGTGGCTCTGGCGTAGGCCAGTGGCTACAGCTCCGATTCGACCCCTAGCCTGGGAACCTCCATATGCCGTGGGAGCGGCCCAAATAAATAGCAAAACGACCAAAAAAAAAAAAAATTAAGTCCTGTCACTCCATCAGTTTCCCCTCTTTTCCCCTTCCTCCCATTTGAGCAACTATTTCATTGACTGCTTCTGGGAAGAGATGTCACAGTTGCCAAGTAAATGGTCCACAGGCTCCTCCTGGCCAACCCTCCCATCTTCTCCAGTGTCTCGGGCCTTTTCTTCAACTGAAAGGCAAGGAGGAAAAGGGCAGAGGGTCAAGGTGAGAGTCTAGATGCCATCACGGCCTCAAACTAGAAAATGGCTCTGTGGAGCTCCCGTCACGGCTCAGTAGAAACAACTCAGACTAGTATCCATGAGGATGCAGCTTTGATCCCTGGCCTTGCTCAGTGGGTGAAGGATCTGGCATTGCTGTGAACTGTAGTGTATGTCACAGAGGCGGCTCGGATCCTGCGTTGCTGTGGCTGTGGTGTAGACCAGCAGCTGTAGCTCCGATTCGACCCCTAGCCAATAACCTCCATATGCTGCGAGTGTGGCCCTAAAAAAAAAGAAAGAAAGAAAGAAAGAAAGAAAGAAAGAAAGAAAGAAAGAAAGAAAGAAAGAAAGAAAGAAAGAAAGAAAGAAAGAAAGAAAGAAAGAAAGAAAGAAAATGGCTCTGGGCTCAGGGAGCAGGAAAGACAAATGGAGGTGATGGGAATGTCTGTGATGGTGGGTCCTGGGTAGGAGTGTGCTGGTCTCAGGCTTTGGGGGGAAACTTAGAGTTAGATTAGAGCAGGTCTTAAGTGGATGATTGCTGTGCAATTTACTCTCTCCTGTGGAAGGGCTCCCAGGAGGGACCAGTGGGGAAGTGAGCCCAGTGGGACAGGCCAGTGGGGAAAGCCACACTAGGGTGGGATCTCAGACTGAATCATAGGGTCCTGATCCTGCAGGGGAGCTTTGCAGAGTAGGTTGTGCCTCAGAATTGTCCCAACCTAAGCAGGGCAGGACCACCCTCTGCCTCTGAGGACGAAGAGGCCTTAGAAGAACCAGGCGTGCTGGTTGTTGGGAACAAAGGCACTAAGGTGTGGGGAGTGAAGTTTGCAATATAATCTTATAAACCCACTATTCCTCTTTTTTTTTAAATGGTAAAAACAGGAGCACTGACATCTTCTCTACCCAGGAAATAAGCAATAAAATACTATAGAAATATGTGTATGATATGTGTGTGTATAGTACTCTGCCATTATCATTTTCATTACAACCTTAGAAGATTCTAGAAGAGACAGGGGGTGCATGCTACGATGCCTGTCTCAGATGTATGAAGGTGAGGTACCATGCACCAAGAAAATTGCTGAAAAGATGGAAGCCTATGTCTTCAGCTCCAAACCTGGCATCCTGTCTCTATTCTGCAGCCACAAAATTTAAGCCTGGTTCTGTGATCTTCTGCAAACCCAGAATCCAGGGGTTAGAGAGAAGATGCTCGGCTACAGTTCCTGTCAGGGTCCCTTGGCTCATATCTGAGAACCTCTGAATCAGCATCTCCCAGGGCAAAGCCAACCCTTTCTGATTCTTTCCAGGCTCCTCAAGGGACACCTGTATAGGTGAGGAATGAGGTTGTCCAGATCTGATTCCAGAGACCCTGGATTCTAAGCAGGACAGTGTTTGAATTCTGGTGCTGCCATTTTCCATCTGAATGTGTTCAGGTTAAGTTGACTTTTGTCAACTGCAAAACTAGGTGTTGTGAGTGTTTACCTGCAAAGGTTGTGTTGAGACATCAACGAGATGATATTGGGACAGTGCTCAACTCAGGGCCAGGAAGAGGAAGTTTCCAGTAAGCAGGATCTACTATGATTTTATCATTTTTAATCCTCATCCTTTCCTGCAAATCACTCAGACTCAGATCACCCTTTCTCCAAAATGATGGTTCTCCCCACCCCCCAGGCCACATGGCATGTCAGTGTGGACCACTTTTCAGGACTTGAAAATGATTCAGCAAAGTGAACCTTTTGGTTAATGTTGTTTACTGGAGTGGGATTTGAGCTGTAGCCATTTCGACACTTGGCTGCCAGATGGTGGACGGCCTTGGGAGGCTATACCATTTGCTTCCAAACAGGGTTTGTTGTCTCTCTTCACCAGTCATTTCAAAAATGAGTCTCACTCAGAATTTCACAGAAGCAAATGAGCCTTTAGTTAAAATCCTGATGAAATAACCACTTGCTTGGTATTTATTTACAGCCCAGAAACCCAGCAGGTACAATCCCAGATGTATTTTAGCTTAAAAGCACCTTCTACAGGGCCCTTAGATTTCCTGTTTCCTGGGCATCTAGAAAGAGACATTGGAAGACCAGCTTTCTCCCAGCCCCAGCCCCACGACAGAAATAAAAAATGAGGAAAGAATTTTCCTCTCTAATTTGTAAAGCCAACAAGAGAAATAAAAAGAGCAGGAGGAAGCCAGCTGCTGGAATGTTACCCAAATAGAACAATTCTCCACTGGTGAGACATCACAGCATGAATGAAGCCCGAATAAGGGCCATGACCAGGCTCCCAGGCTTTCCTGCCCCATATGTAAGTGGAAGAAAGTGTCAGGAGATGACTGAGGGACATTGACAACAAGGTGTGATGGAAGATAACGGTCCATCTTTGCAGAGACAGAGGACAAGAGCAAAGCTTGCAGGGAAGGCTCTTTGCTCACTCTTCGCTCAAGCACAAATGCCTGATGATGGGATTAAATCCAGAACTGCAAGGCTAGGGAAGATTAAGCATGTGGCCAGAGATGCTGAGGGTGTTGCTTTCCACCAACCAGCAAGGCCAGTGACCACTGGAACACACATATCCATGTTGTGCCTGGCCTCTTCCCATGTGCCGGCCTGAGTCAAAAAACCCACTGAAAACTTTCAGTGAAACATAAGCATTTAAGAAAGATGGGTTAAAGAGACAACAAAGGCACTAAAAAGAGATCTCACCTTGACCGTGCCTTTTTTAACTCAAGATATTTACCTCAAATATCTGGATGAAGTTGGCTTTCTGGATGACAAGCAGTGACTGAAACAAAAATTAGATCTTAAATTCCAGAGAAATTTAAAAACTCACATTTCCCCCCCCAAGGAAACTAGACAACAAATAAAAACATAGAACTTTAAGAGATTCGTGAAAGACAAATACCATATGATGTCACTTATATCTGGAATCTAATATATGGCACAAATGAACCTTTCCACAGAAAAGAAACTCTTGGACTTGGAGAACAGACTTGTAGTTACCAAGGGGGAGGTGGAGGGAGTGGGATGGACTGGGAGTCTGGAGTTAATAGATGCAAACTATTGCCTTTGGAATGGATAAGCAACGAGATCCTGCTGTATAGCACTGGGAACTATATCTAGTCACTTATGACGAAGCATGATAATGTGAGAAAAAAGAATGTATACATGTATGTGTAGCTGGGTCACCATGCTGTGCAGTAGAAAATTGACAGAACACTGTATACCAGCTATAATGGAAAAAAAAACATTATAAAATTAAAAAAATAAAAGAGATTCTCTAATCTTTCTAAGAAGAAACACTTAAAAATAAAAGCTATGTAAAAAATAACCTATGAGAAGACAGGAAAAAGACTTGTATAAGTATGTTCTTATATTTTAAAACATTAGAAAATACTGACATTTCCTAAAATAGAGAACTGGTTGAATTAATTAAGATGTATTTTTATGGTGGGATGTTATGCACACTTTTGGAAAGATTTTCCTTCAAAAACTATTAGGCATTTACTAAGTAGACTGTTAGGCACACAGAATTTAAGCAATAGTTTCAATTCTTGCACATCTTACTTGAATATGTACCAACTCTTCATGTACAATCATTTTTTTAATCATAAAAATGTATTTTATCAGACATTTTCTATGGATTATTTTTAGACTCACACGTTGCTTTTGTTTTTGGCGAATGTATACAGTCATGTAATAATTTCCTCAGTTTTTTTCTTTTTAGGGCTGCACCCTCGGCAGTATGGAAGTTCCCAGGCTAGGGGTCAAATTGGAGCTGAATCTGAGGACTATGCTATGACCACTGCAACATCAGATCAAAGCCACATCTTTGACCTACACCTCAGTTTGCGGCAATGCCAGATCCTTAACCCACAGAGGGAGGCCAGGGATGGGACCTGTATCCTCATGGAGACAACGTAATGTCCTTAATCCGTCGAGTCACAAAGGGAACTGTGATACTTACCCCAATTTTTTCATGCCTCTTTGTAATATTCCCTCTCCCAATCCTAGCCTTTGCAACCGCTGATTTCTGTCTCTATGGTTTTGCTTTTTACCAAATGTCATATAAATGAAATCAGTCCTATAGTATGATTTCATAGTTTTTTGATAATTGTTCCTTTCATAATATGATGTGTTTGAGATTCATCCATGATGTTGCTTGTATTAATAAACTGTTCCTTTTTATTGCTATATTCTATTGTGTTCAATGGATGTTCTACAGGTTTTTTTTTTAAATTCATTGACCAGATGTGGAACATTTGAAGTTTTTGGCAATTATTGATAAAACATGATTGTGTGGATATGTATTTTAACTTCTCTGTTAAATGTCTGAGAGTTGGATTGCTAGGTCATATGATAAATGTATTTAACTTTATAAGAAACTACCAAACTGTCCAGAAAGCTCTTTGGACCATTTTGCTTTCTCACCAACAATCTATGAACAATCCAGGTGCTTTCAATCCTTGCCAAATTGGCAGTTGTCAATTGGCACATTGTTCTTTTTAATTTTAACCATTCAGGTTGGTGTGTGGTATTATTTCATTGCGTCAGGTGTACCCAATACCACCTTAGGCTCATTGTTTTGCAAGAAGGAGTCAGGACTTGAAAAAGTTCTTTTGCTCATTGTTACAATTTAGTACATGAAAGAATACATACTAAATCAACAAAGGGTAAAGATCCATCCAGGAGAAACTATGTGTGAATTTTCAGGTCTCCCCTCCCAGTGGGGTCACATGGAAATATGCTTAATTCTCCCAGAAATGTGTGATAATGTGCAAAATATTGCCAACTGGAGAAGCTTGCTTGAACCTTGATGTCCAGAGTTTTGTTGGGGGTCGTTAACACAGGCAAGTCACACCTGGATGACTGACCTTAGTGACTTTTGTGTTTATATTCATGAAGGAGCTTGCATCTGAATCTTGTTTCTTTTAATGTATTTATTTGGTTTTGAAATCAAAGTGATAAAGGCTTCAGAAATGGAGTTGAGAAGCATTTTTCTCTTTACCTAGTTTGTGTAAAGGTTTAGTATAATTGGTGTCATTTCTTCATTAAGTGTTTGGTACCATTTACCAGTGAAGTCAACTATTCTGAGATTTTCTTTGTGGGAAAGTTTTGAACTGCTACTCCAATTTCTTTAATAGATATAAAGCTATTCAGCTTATTCATTTCTTACTGAATAAGTTTTGCTAATTTGTGTTTTTTTAGGAACTTGTCCTTTCATTTAAATGATGAAACTTACTGGCATTGCATTATTTGTGATATTCCTTATCCTTTAAATGTAGCTGGTAGAGTGTTGTCCTTTTTTTATTTCTGATATTGGTAATTCAAGTCTTCTTCCCACCCCACCCCCACAAACTCCCCCATTTCCTAATATTTTTTTCCTTCTGATCAGTTTGGTTGGCAATTTATCAATTTTATTGATCTTTTTAAGGAGTTAGTTTTGGGGTGCATTGATTTTTGTTTTTTTCAGTGTTTCATTTCATTGGAACTTACCGTAATCATTTTCTTCTATCTGCTTGTTGTAGGTATAATTTTTAACTTTTTCTTCTTTTTCTAATTTCTTTCTTTCTGTCTTTCTATGGCTGTGCCCACAGAAAGTTCCAAGGCTGGGGATTGAACCTGCACCATAGCAGCGATCTGAGCCACTGCAGTGACAATGCTGGATTCTTAACCTAATGTGCCACAAAAGAACTCTAATTTCTTAAGGTAGATGAGATCACTGACTTCTTTCTTCCTTTTAACATTTAATGATAGCAAGTGTTTTAATGAGAAAAATTTCCCTCCTAGCACCATTTTAGCTATATTCAATAAATATTAATGTTTTGATTTCCTAACATTCAAGACAAAATATTTTATAAGTTCCTTTTGTTTTCTTCTTTGTGGGTTATTTAGACATGTGTCATTTATTTTATTTTTTAAAATGATTTTTATTTTTTCCATCATAGCTGATTTGTCATTTATTTTTTTAAACATATGGAGAGGTTTCTCAGATAGCTCTCAGTTACAGATTTCTAGTGAATTCCACTGTGGGCAGAGAACACATCTTTTATGATTTCATTCTTTTTATGTTATTGAGATTTGTTTTTAACCTGAGAAATTGGTCTACCTAAATAACTGTTCCATGTGCCCTTAAAAAGAATGTGTATCTTTTGTTTTGGGGTGAATAGAGTTTTCTATAAATGTCAGTTATATCAACGTGTTTGGTAATGTTCTGGTCTCCAATATCTTTACTGATTTTCTGCCTACTTGTTTTATTTATTGGTTACTGGGAGGGAAGTGTTGACATCTCTAATTTTAATTATAGATTTGTATATTTTTCTTTTCAGTACTATCAGGTTTTGCTTTACATATGCCAAAGTTCTGCTGTGGGATGATTTTTATTTCTAGCATTTCTTTTTGACTTTTAATTATCATTTCCATCTTCCTGCTGAATTCCCCATGTGTTCATGCATGTTGCCCATATTTTTAACTTAATTCTTGAACACATTAATCATAGTTATATAAAAGTTTCCATACGATAGTTCCAGTGTCTGGGGGCATCTCTCTTTTTTTTTTTTTTGGTTCTGCTATTTGCTTTCTCTTCTAACAATGCATTGGTTTTTTTTCCTGTGATTTTATATGTATCTCATGATTTAAAAATTGTTTTCATTATTGTTGATTTACAATGTTCTGTTAATTTCTGCTGTATAGCAAAGTGATTCAGTGTATATATATATATATATATATATATATATATATATATATATATACACACATTCTTTTTCTCATTATCTTCCACCATATTCTATCACAAGTGATTGGATATAGTTCCCTGTGCTGTACAGCAGGACCTCACTGCTTATCCATTCTAGTGTAATAGTTTGCATCTCTTTATCCCAAACTCCCAGTTCATCCCACTCCCTCCCACTCCCCCTTGGCAACCACAAGTCTGTTCTCCCTGTCTGTGAGTCTGTTTCTGTTTTGTAGATCGGTTCATCTGTACCATATTTTAGATTCCACATATAAGTGATATCATATGATATTTGTCTTTCTCTTTCTCACTTACCTTACTTAATATGTGAATCTCATAATTTTTAATGCAATGCTGAACATGGCATGTAGAAGAACAATAGAGAGGGAGATAGATACTGTTCTTACCTGGAAGTGGGCTCTTCTCTCACGTTGTTAGTGTGGGTGGTTGAGTCAGCCTAGGTGGTCCTTGAGTTTGGTGTAAAGTGTGCTGTTGCTATCATTACCTTCAGTGTGGTATGGTCTTCAGTGTCCTTCCTCAGTTAGCTGCTGCTGCCTTAGGCTTGTGTTTAGTGTGGTACTCTGGTTTTCTCCATATTCCCACCCTACTTTTAATTTTCAACTGATAGTGTGTGTCTGAGGCAAAAGGGGGGAGGGTCTCTTTTCATGCTTGCTCTTCCTTCAGTGGGAAATTGACTTGACTTATAACTCAGGGTAAGGCGATGGGCATCCTGGTCAGTCTTAACCAGTTGTAGCAGAATTTTGCTTTATTTATTTATTTGTTTATTTTTAGGGCCACACCTGCTGCCTATGAAAGTTCCCAGGCTAGGGGGGCTGTAGCTGTAGACGAGCATCACAGCCACAATGGATCCGAGCCACATCTGTGACCTGCATCACAGCTTGTGGCAATGCAGGATCCTTAACACACCAAGCGAGGTCAGAAATCAAACCCGCATCCTCATGGGTCTTAGTTGGATTCTTAACCTGCTGAGCCACAATGGGAACTCGGAGTTTTGCTTTATATCAGAGCAAGAGCCTGTGCTCAAGTGTTTTTCCTCCCTTCAGATGGTTTTTGCTTTTACTCCAGTCTCAGCATCAGTTTACCTTGTGATATCAGCCTCCTGAGGAGCTTAAAGAAAATTAATGGCTTTGTAGATTATCTATGAAATCTTCACCCTACCTTAGGAAAACTCTATTCTCTGTCATTATCTCCTGGTTCCATCTTCTTCTCCATATCAGGGTATCTCCCAAGATGAAATTTCCCAAAGTCTAATTTATCAGTCTAACTGACTATATGAAATGTATGATGTTTGGTCGTGTATGAAATATATGACGTTTGTATAGAGTGGGGTTGGGAGATTCTGTAGGACACTTTGGATGGGATCTGGTGCTTTGTGCTTGAGTCTTTTTTGGTCCAGCTGCAGATGTGTAAGGGAGCCAATGCTGGCATCTCTTCCCAACTCTTCCTTCAGACATGTCTTTTTGGGAGCTTGCAGTCAGTCATAGTGGGAGTGACTGTGCCCCTAAGATGCATAATACACTATGATATGCAATACACTACATAATACACCATGGGGATCAGCCGTTGCAATAAATCAGGGCTTTTCCCCTACTCCAGAGAGCCAGTTTGAGCCAAACATCTACTAACATGCTGCTGCCCAGGATCCTTTTGGGGCCCTCAGGTCTGCCATTTTTAGCCCAGGCGATCCAGATGGAGCTGATCTTATTCTTTGGCTCCAAGTGTAGGTAGAGTACCACATCCTTCCTGGCTTTGGTGAATGGTATACAAATGGGTGAAATTTTTGCGGGGGACCAATCAAAGCCCTCTTTAGAACATTTCTTGAAATGATTGGAAAAGAGGGCAGCCTCTCCTTTTGAGATCTTGGACGCTAAGGTCCCCCAAAGTAAGGGCCACGTGGGCAGGTACGTGGAAAAAGCCTGCTTGAGAATGAAGCCAGCGTAAGAGATAATAAAGTCTAAACAAAGAGTGAGAAAATGATAGGGCTTGTGCTCCTTGTTTTAATTCTCGGATAGAGCCTTTAAATTTCTCTTACGGATGCCAACAAATGCTTATTATTGCTTCAGCTATTTTGAGTTCAGTTTCTGTCACATGTGACCATGTAAAATTTGACTTATATAATTGTGAAGAGAACACACAAGTGTGTATGTGCACATGTGTGCACGTGTGCCTACACACACACACACACACACACACACACACACACGTGTCACCCAAAGGCAGACAATACTTTTTAGATAATAAGGAAGAGGAAACTTTTCTTACAGACAAGGCAGAGCATTATATTATTATGCAGATCATTATATTATTACGCAGAAGTTTCTTTTCTCAAGCTTCTACTTCCAGATTATGCCCAGGGATTTACCAAACAACAGATATGGCAATCTTTGTTATTCCAACACCAGGCAGAAATTTGGAAATTAAAGGCCCACTCCCCCTCCTCATCCCTTCAGACCAGGTCAAAATGTTAGGCTGTACTCCTTTCTGCTCTTTAGACTGTAGGTAGAAGCAATATAGAGATTGCTATTCTCCCTGTCTGAGCAATTATTCTAAAAGAAAAGGGGTATTATCACACATATTGAACAAAAGACTATTTTACATTAGGGAGAAAATGTTCAAAGAAAAAAATTCAAACAGGATGCTGTTTTACCTCAATTACAGTGGAAAGTTTGGATAAAATGAATGTCCCAAAGTGGAGGTGGTTTAGTGTAAACTCGTTTACAGGGTGGATGGAAAGTCAGATAGATGATGCAAGCTCTTCTGGAAAGCAGTTTGCCAGTGGACATCCGGAAGCTCGTATATTTCCATTCCCCTTTGCTGAGTATTTCCATTTCTGGGAATATGCTCTAAATAAGTTATAGGAAAATCAGATGGAAATTTATACACAGTGGTAGTCTTTGGCGCCTGTTTATAATACAGAAAATCTGGAAAAAATCTAACTGCCCACAATAAATGAATAATTAAATAAATTGGGGCCCATCTATGTCAGAGAATACCCTTCTTAAAATGGTATTTTAAGAATTCTAAATGGAAGAGTTCCTGCCATGGCCTAGTGGTTTAAGAATCCAATTGCAGTGGCTTGGGTCACTGCTGAGGCACGGGTTCGATCCCTGGCCCAGCACAGTGGGTTAAGGATCTGGTTTTGCTGCAGCTTCAGTCTAGGTCTCAGCTGTGGCCCAGATTCAGTCCCCGGCCCAAGAACTTCCGTATGCTGTGGGGCAGCCATTAAAAAAAAGAATTTTAGATAGAATCCTGATATGACATTTAAGAAAAAGCCCTACACAAACTGATAAATAGTATGATTTCACATAAAAATGCATGTAAACCTCACAACTTGTCTTCACAAAGGTTGAGAACATTCCAATGCCTTTATCTTTTTGCATTTGCTGGGCTTTCACCCACTTTGCCACCTGGTGAATTCTTATTTTTCTCTAAAAATCCAGCTAACATATCATACCTTATGTGGAAACTTTTCTTGAGAAGGTGGTACTTAAAGGGAGTTATTCTGTTCTGGAAAGCATACTAAAGAATAGACCACATTTCCTGAGAATTTATTTGTAAGTCCTTCTCCTCCACAAGTGCACTGGTCTCCAGCCTCTATGGCCCATTGGCGTTGACAGCTGGGGTGAGACAGATGGCTGTTCTGCATCTGTGCTGTCCCGAGGGACCTCTGTGATGCCTCGGCCAGCAAGGACTACTGGGGATACCCTGGGTTTTATCAGCAGCAGTAGCCTAAGTTGGATGCTCTGTGTCAGATTGTCACAGATGCGTATCATTAAAAAAAAAAAAAAGACCTTTCTACTCTAGAATGCAATTTTTCCTAACTGGGAGATGTTGATACACATTACACAATATGGACTTCTGCCACTTGTAATGTGTCAACTATTGGGTGGAATCCATGAATAAAATCAGCCAGGCTTTAAAAATATATATAATTGTCTCTAGAAACCATAAGGGAACCATGGAAATGAATCTTCTGTTACTAACACAAATCGCAGCCGAGGACCTGCTGCCTCAGACGGTATGAAACTCCTGCCTAGTGTGATTAGTGAAGAGAGGTAGACCTTACCTTGGATGTCTGCTGAACAAATGAGCAGTGCTGTCAGTGCAGTCGTTGAGCTTGCCTTTAATAGTTGTCTCTTCCACCAAGGATCACTTCTATGCTATTGTTGTTATTATTACAACAGTTGTCTCTTCCACCAAGGATCACTTCTATGCTATTGTTGTTATTATTACTATGATTTTGCCAATAATTAGTCGTTTATGGCACCAAAACTTACTTTTTTTTTGGGTCACGGCTTAGAGCAGCTTGACCCTGCCTGCAGCAGTCAAAGTGCCAAGTCCTAACTGTTAGATGACCAGGAGACTCCCCAAACTCACTTTTATTATCATAACATTTTCCTAAAGGATTGGTAGGTTTCAGATAGATGTACCTCTGCCTTTTCTGGCTTCGTCTCCTTAGACAGATTACTTAACCATCTTAAAGGGGACTTGTGACACTCTCCAGGAAATATTGCAGGCAGTATAATTAGACCTGATATTTAATAGAGAGTCTATAAGGATCACATGCAATACCCCCTGTGAATTCTTATATACATATCATTTATATACTAAGTGCTCAATAGATGCTAGTCATTATCATTAGTTTTACTGTGGTCATTGTTATTGTTGGGGAACTATAAGTAAGTAATCATCCTCCACCTCATAGTCAGGGTAGGTCCCCATTATTGGAAGTGGGAAGGCAGGGAAATTTCTCTGGAGTGGCTCTTGCACAGACAGAGCTTCCAGGGATTGGTTAAGGTGGGGCCCGAGTTGAAGTCTGGCAATGAGCTGGAGATGCCTCTCCTCTGCTACTCTGGGGGAAGTGGACATTGTCTGGCTAGGAAGGGAAGGCAGAGGCGGGGGGGAGCCAAGATGGCGAGCAGGAGAATAGGGAGGTGGATGGAGGGGAGTTTACGGCAGGCATAATGATAGTTGCGCATAGACAGATAGCACGGGCGCGCTTGGTCTGCTCGAGGAGGTTCTTTCTTGTTTCTTTCTTTCTTTCTTTCTTTCTTTCTTTCTTTCTTTCTTTCTTTTTTTTCTTTCTTTCCCTTCCTTCCCTTCCTTCCTTCTTCCTTCCTCTTCCTTTCCTTCCTTCCTTCCTTCCTTCTTTCTTTCTTTCTTCTTTCTTTCTTTCTTTCTTTCTTTCTTTCTTTCTTTCTTTCTTTCTTTCTTTTTCTTTCGTTTTTCTTTTTTCTTAACGGTTCCTTCCTTCTCTTTTTCTTTTTCTTTTGCTTTTTATGGCCGCACCTGTGGCATATAGAGGTTCCCAGGCTAGGGGTCCAGTCAGAGCTGCAGCTGCCGGCCTACATCACAGTCACAGCAATGTGGGATCAAAGCTGCATCTGTGACCTACACTACATCTCACAGCAATGCTGGATCCTTAACCTGCTGAGCAAGGCAATGCTGGATCCTTAACCCACTAAGCAAGGCCAAAGATCAAACCCACATCCTCATGGATACTAGTCAGGCTTGTTAACCACTGAGCCACAGTGGGAACTCCAAGCATATTTTCTTTATGTCTTTATCTTTTAAAGGTGTGGACATGGTAGTCTGGAAATGTGTAAGTGGCAAGTCATCAGATTAAGAGACAACATTCTGATATACCATGGAACAAACCAGGGATTATTCTGTGTGCTTTCAAGGGCAAGAATACTCTACTATTCATTCATTCAACAAATACCTACCAAGTGTTTATAGTGGGCCTCCCAGGTCTATTCTTGTATTCTCAGTCCCTAGCGGAGTAGTTGGCAAATAATTGGTATCTGAAAAAAGTCCAAGGAGTAAATGAGAGGAGCATGTGGTTTTATGACATGTGAAGAAGGGGTTTGCTGTGATCGACCCAATGAGTAGAGAAGCAAGAATCTAGTTAGAAAATTCATCTAGAAGGCAGACACACGAAGCAAATATTTAAAGTTGTGATTTAGCAAGAGAAGATTCCTTTAGTGAACAAACATTGTAGTGACAGCAGATAAAGAAAGGGATAAGGGGAAGATAAAAAAGAGAATGTGGATAAACACTAAACTTAGGATAGAGGTAACCTGTGGGCAAGAGGGAGGAATTGGGCTTGCGGAAGAGCATATAGTGTTATATGTTTATAATATTTTATATCTGAAGCTGGGTGATAGGTGAATGGATGCTCATGTTTTTCTCTATATTTTTCATATTTCATTAAAAAATAAAGGATCACTATGATGCTTGTCTCTAAGCATTTTTATAATTTCATTAGAAGTTTATAAAATTAGTCACAAAGTTTAGTCAAGTCAACTTCAGTAATGCCCCATCCACTTAGGATGGGGGCCTCATTGACCTCTTTTCAGGGCCTCAGTGACCTCTTTCCAAGGCTCAGTGATTATTTCCTGTCCTGGCCGCCAGGTTTGGATCTCTCCAGGAACTTCTTCCTAAAATGTAGATCATGTCATTTTTCCGCTTTAAAGCAGTTAGTGAGGTAAACTTGCCAACCTAGCATTCTAAGAACCCTCCAGATTAGCTCTGATTGACCTCTCTGATCTTTTCCCCACTGTAGGACATTGAGGTCCAGTCACCATAGCTCACTTGACCCAAGTCCACCTTGCATGCTTTCATCAATTTTTAATTCTGTCCATGACACTTGAAAGATGAGTGCAAAACCAGACGACTTTGCTTTTCTTGTTCAGTTTGGGAAGATGCCTTCAAATAAACTGAAGCTCTTGGTATCTAAGAGCATCAAATGAGACGAACATAAAATGTATTTGTAAGCAGGTGTTGGAGCTATATGGTATCTACAGTGCCTAGAATAGTCCTTTCCTTCCTACAGTAGTGAAATTGTGATGGCAACTGCAGACAATGAAAAAAGTCAAACATACAAGAGCTGAGGATTTGATTGGTGTGGTTTATTTTAATTCAGCATTTTTTTTTTAAGGCCACACTTGTGGCATATGGAAGTTCCCAGGCTAGGGGTCAAATTGGAGCTGCAGCTGCAGGCCTATGCCACAGCCATAGCAACACTGCATCTTCAACCTATGCCACAGCTCGCAGCAGTGCTGGATCCTTAACCTGCTGAGCAAGGTTAAGGATTGAACCTGCATCCTCACAGATGCTATGTTGGGTTCTTAATCCACTGAGCCACAATGGGAGTACCTTTTTTCAACATTACTTGCATATAGATGTGTGTGATCAGTAGGTAGACTAGAAATACAGTAAATAAAACCCTGGTCTGCAAATTTTGATTTTAATTCTAATTTAGAAAGACTATATTTTTTATTAATGGCTTAAATCCTTGGAGTTTCAGTTGTTGCTGAGAAAGAGTTACTTAACTGTAACTCCAGAATCTAATGGGTCATGTGTTTGCATGCCTTTTGTTCAATGTTACTGCAACTGAGTAAGAAGTGCCTAACCAGTACCTACTGCAGAAGAGCTGGTCCATGAGGGGTGAGTTTGTTCCTGGTGTTCTGTGAATCCATTGTAGTTATATGAGTTTGAGGAAATAGGTTAATTTGTTACAAAAGCTGTTGACTTAACAATCATGGTTTAAGCAAGTGAGATCATGACATACTTTACCAGCTAAATTAAACTCATCCTTCACCAGGCTGACTTCAGTAATACCTCCTGCTCTAGCAGAGTCCAAATGGTGGTGGATGTGTAAGGGAAATGACGTTTACTGCTTCTCTGGTTAGGTTTTACAGAACCCTTGGAGGTCCTATTGGCTCTTTTCATTCACCTTAACCCCAAAGTGCCATTTCAGGATTTCATTTTTATTTTTAATCCTCTCATAAATACGGCCTATATTAAAAACTTCAGGTGGCAAGGGAGATCTGAGAAAACACTAATAGGAGGAGAAGAAAGGAATAAGAGAATCTGCAGAATAGGGGAAGGAGAAGTTATGTGTCCGTAAGAGATAGAGAAGAAAATACACATTGGAGGTTGAAGCCATTGAAATTTTTACTTGTTTCTCAGTTCCACCAAGACTCAGCATTTATATATTATTGTTTTCCCAATAAAATTCATGTAGTATTCTAAATGAGAAAAAATGACAAATGGGTACATTAGGTTGTTATTCAGAAAATATTCACTGCCTCCCTTTCCTTCTGCCCCACCTCTGTGGGAGAATTGTACTTTATCTGCCTGTTGATGTTGGGCTTGGGTATGTGACTTGCTTGCTTCTGATTGTCAGGAACTATAAAAGATCTGATATTTTACCCTATTTGCCAGCTAAAAATTATTCTGCCACTGTTTCATGGATGCTGGCAGAAGACATAAGACTCCTACATCAGAGACAAAGACTTTATTACAGCAATAATAGTAGCTAGAGTATCAGCATTTTCTTGTATTGCTTCCCTAAGCCCCAGTTTCCACAGGGTGATATGAAAAGGAACAGCTGACAGCTGCACTCACAATGAGTTGCATTACAAAAGAGAAACCCTGAGCTTAGGGAACCCAAATCTTTTATAATGGGCAGTCAGCACCTTGGCCTTTTATTCTGTAGAAGACCCTATTTCCATCTTCTAAAGATATTTGCTATAGATACTTGAAAAAAAATAGACCACAGTGAAGGCAGTCAGTGCCTCTGCTTACAAAATATGCAGAAATGTGAGTGATGCATGGAGCATTATCTCTCAAGACTAGCCTCTGCCAGGAGAAGAACATTTTCTAAGATCTCTGTTGCCTTATATAGCCAAGCTCAGTCAAGCTACAGCCTGATATAAAGCTACCACAGCTAAACTCATCCTGTGTCAGCTAAACAGCAGTCAGCATGAAAATACATAAATATGGGAATAAATGTTTATGGCGTGGGATGGTTTGTTAGGTAGCACTGTTAGAACAATAACTGACTGGAATATGAGTTGGTAAGGAAAATGAGGTGCTGCCGTATCACAAGCTCAAATATTTGGCTTGGACCTGGCTCTGGGACCACACAAGGGATAATGAGGTAACTATTATCAGAGGCTGAAAAATGGTCACCTCTGTTCTAAAATGGCAAAATATTTGATAAAGCTGTTGCTTTCAGTAACTGAGAACTCAGAAAATGTACCTAAGATACTTGCAGCATTTGGTTAGAAGATGTCAAGAGCATGAACATTTTTTTTTTTTAATAAAGTGCTACAGGAAAAATATAAACCCCAGAAAAACTGATTGATTAGCAAGGACGATTTAGAGGGACTATTGAGATTCCGGAAACCTCAGGTTTGGAAAATAAAATTGTTTGTTTGTTTGTTTAATGGCTGCACCCACAACATATGGAAGTTCCTGGGCCAGGAATTGAATCTGAGCTGCAGCTGCAATTTTTGCCTCAGCTGTGGCAACACAGGATCCTTTAACCCATTATGCCGGACCAGGGATTAAACCTGTACCTTTGCAGCAACACTAGCTCCTACAGTCAGATTCTTAACTTGCTGTGCCACAGTTTTAAGAATTTTTTTGTGTCTTTTTAAGAATTAAAAGAAAGATTTGTGATATTTATAAAGACCAAATTAACAGTGGATCATATGCCTTCGTTAAGGCATATGAACAGATTAAAGAGTGGCTTAGTAGATCTTCTCAGTGGAACAAAAGTGCTTCTAGAAAAATTGAGGGCAGAGTCTCTCAGAAGACTTATGCTCCCAAAGTACCTGTACTTAATTCTAGAAAGAGACATGCCTTGGAAAGAATTATGGGCGTGAGTTTGGGCACTTGAATTTAACTAGAATTAAGTACATAGAAAACAAACCAAGCTTCTGAGAGATCTCTATTGGCAGAAGTGCCATCAGCCCAGACTAAAGAGACTGAGACTGTTAGAGATGAGACCTCCTGCTTCTCAATTTTATACACTGAGGATTTGAGCTTTAAAAACAAAAAGCAAAACAACCCCCCCCCCCGCAAAAAAAAAAAAAATCCCTGCTCAGCCACCAAGAAAGATTTATTTTCAAATGCCCACTTCAAAATCAGTCAAGCAGAAGGATGACGATGGAAGAAACTCCAAGAAGGCCAACTCAAAGTCTGTGGAGAACAGCGGATTGAGAAGCACTCCCACAAAGCAGAATCAAGGTCCTATCAAGAACCATGACCACGATTGTGTTGTTTATGAGTTCCATATTCCCTGAGAACAAAGCAAATCTCCTTTTCTCAACTCACGTGCTTATATAGATACAGGTTACCACTGAGTATTCTTGTGCAGGAGGGCTCACCTTCTTCCTACAGGCATGCACGGGTATCAATTCACTGCTGCTCTGATTCCTACTAGTTACATTATATCATTACATATAGTTTATTTTCACCCATTTTTGGGCCAAAATTATATACTCTATTTACTGAGGATATTCTATCCAATTATCATCATTGTGCATTGAATGTGTGGGGACAGGTAACTTGTGTTTTCATTTCATGCAGCAGTGGAATCATAAGGAACTGCAGTCACACCACATGTTGATCATGAGATCTTAGATTTTGAGTTGGATGCTGTGACTTTAGGAGTTTAAAGGGGATGAGTATATTTTGCATGTGGGAAGAGAGAGAAGAAATAAGAACAAAAGGGTGGGGTAAAGTAAATTGGTTTACTGTTTAAAGATTTACTCCCTCACCCTGTCTCAATGGGATACCATATGCCCTGTCTCCTTGACATTGGGCTCCACTCTGTAATTGACTTGACCAATGAGATAGCAGCAGATGTGATGCAGGAAGAGGCTTAAAATGTGTTCACATGGTTGGGTTCACTCTCCTGCACTTTGGCTGTTGCCATGGAAAAGACCTGGTTCAGCCTGGCATGCAGTGTTAGATGCATGGAGCAGAGCTGTCCTCAACACACCAACCTGCAGTTCCAAGCAGAACTGCCTTAGCCAGCCTGCAGATGCATGAGAAAGTGATAAATGCTCTTTGTTTTCACTGAGATTTTGTTTTCTTTGTAGAAAAAGCTGTCTTATGTTTCGAAGACGTAGAAAATGCTCACTTTTAGAAGGGAATGATGGCAATATTATGGACTGTGGCTGGTGGAGAACTGAATCTCAGGGCAATTTTGAGTTTCAGAGAGGTCAGTAGTGAGTTTTTTAAAAAGTCTATGACCTTCTGAAACCGATGATTTCTCTATTTTTTCAAGTTAAATGACTTTAGTGAACATCTGTGCTATCCTGTGCATCTTTATTGGAGGGGTCTTGAAATGAAATCCTAAGTGTTGCTTGTTTGTTTGCAGTACATACGTATAGTGTTGGCATTGAGTACCCCTGGGAATAGTGAGCAGGAGTGGGATTTGGGCTTACTTGAAGTGCAGTGACTTAGCAGTTGATCGCATTTTGCAGAATTCTATTTGCAAGCTTAGAAAATTACCACACACAGTTCACCATATGGCACAACTTATTTTGCTAAGGGGACTATTGTATTTGAAAAATCAAAAGCACTCACTAAATCCCCAAATCTCTCTTTTTTTCCCCCTCTATCTTCATGGTTTCCATGACTACATTTCACAGCTCCATATTACATCTTCAATGTAAATGATTTCTTCTGAAAAACACTGTGGAGAATTTTCAGAAGGAAGAAAGTGAGAGAGATATTTACTCTTCCAGGCAAATGGTATGTGTTGATTTCCACAACTCTGTCTGGGACTGGGTACAACACCAATGAGAAGTAAATGTTAAAACCATGATTTCTCAAAATTTTAAGATGGATCCTGTGATAAACTAGAGATACTGGGGGTACAAAATTTCAGCTGGCAGAAGAGAGTTGGTGGGAGTTCACTTGTGTATAGTGAGTTGGATTCTTATACCACCTAACAGTTTTTAAATGCTCTACTTCTCTTTTATCTTTGTGGTTTAAGGTGTGCTCTGAGCATATTTTTGGGTTAGGAGAAGGTACAGTCACCTGAATTTTCTCTTCATGAATTTCTTAGAATAACAAAGACAAATAGACATTTCTGGTGGGTTTTTTTTTTTTTGTATTA